>NW_027526335.1:47874612-47997112 GCF_048455015.1 Haemaphysalis longicornis | reverse complement strand
TCATCTGTACAGTCATTCCCCGCATCGGGAATGTGGAAAGAAGATAATAAGATCTAGTAGGTATTGATTTGGGGGCACATGCGTTTCGCCGCTTTTCTGATGGAGGCGAAAAGCGAAAGTTCCTGTGTAGCGTCGGCGCGTTAAACCCCCACAATCAATCAAAGATTCGTTTCGCTGCACCAGGATTAGAGCCTTCGTCAGTACAATCGGCTGCCTAGAATCGAATAAGAAACATGACGGAGAGAAGGCGTACAAATGCACGCAAAGGTTTATCAAACTACCCGACTAATTCTCGCAGCCTCAAAGGAAATCAGCAGGACACCAAACCACAGGCGCGCATAACGCCCTTGGAAGGTGCTCATCGCCCTATTTTTGCGGCACGTTTCCCGATGAATGTCTTGGACATGCGATTCTCAGGAGCAGAAATACTTTTGACTAGTTTCCTTTAGCACGAAGATTAGCCAAATGTCAAGAAAGAATACTCGTGCGTAATCACATTGGGGGGTTTATTTGCTTTTTTTGCGTCTTCGTCACCCGCTACACTAATCTAACTTCTTGGGTGACTAGCAATGACAGCCAAAACGGAAACGCGATACGATGATCTTCTATGCTCTTTTCGCCACATCACGCATTATTCAAAGCAAAGAGCGCAGAAGCCATTGTGCTACCGCAAGATGTACGTAAAAAACTCGTCCCCGTTGATGTTATTATCTTCATTATATTTTCCTGTCTCCCGTTTCCTTGTCGGGATAGACTATCTCGTCTGGACTCGGATGCCAGGAAATCGATGCCCGCGTCCCACGAGGAGGGGAGAAATGGGTCTGATGAATCGCTGCCCGCTCAATGCATAGGCAAGACAGCGTGCTCGTCTTCACACGGACACCCGCAGCCACTCGAAATGTGGCAGCGAGGGAGAAGCGATCTACCAGGGATATATGCGAAGGTGTATCGAATCGGCGCTGGGATATATCCCAGGACGCGATGTAGGTCCTGCAGCTTATCAGTGAAGTAGACAAGAGAAGCCACCTTGACCCGAACGCTGCTTCAACCCTGCTTGATTCCGTGTGGCTTCCGTATCACTTTTTGCGAATACAAAAAATAAGAATCGTAACAGCTTTACCGAGCTGATTAAAGGACCTCTCTCATGCTAGCATCTCAGACTCACCAGACCTCCAAGTTGCTTGCTATTCTCAAAGATCTTCGCGTCACTATTCCCCAAACTATAGTCAGTCAGACTATGTCTCACCACTGGCGACAACACCTAAAGATTGTGCCTTTACTCAAGAATATGTATCCCAAGCTTTACCCAGACGGAAAGTCTCGCTTCTAGCCAAGCTTTGCAACAAGCATACTGCAAACGTTGCGACATCTCAAACACAGATGCAATTCCTTTCAGTACACAAGTCATTTGGGAGGGGTTAAATGAGCCATGAAGACCAAATACAACTTTGTTCATTTTAGGGAACTAGCCTTCGGTAACTCAGTAAGATCCATTCTGTGGCCAAAAGAAGCTTTTTAACAAAAACAAGCGCAAGAAATATCGACAAACTTTCAAATCTCCCGCTTCAGTGAGCTATTACGGGCAAGTGTGATGTCATATGGACAAGCGATAAAAATATTCTTATCAGTGTTTTAATTGCACGCTCGCATTCAAGTGATACGATCAGATGAAACTAAGGGCCCACTACAGTCTTTCAGTAATGTTTCTTGGCGATGGCTCAAATCGGCGGCCGCCAATCCCACAAACAAGGCTCTGTGGCGTCATAGAAAGGTTGTCCTGAAACTGGCGGCGGAGTCGCAACTGCTCCAGGTGCTTTCTTTTTTTCGATTATTTGCTTGAAGTTTGCTATAAAATTGGTGTCATTGTTATCGGGACAAAATAGCCTTTTTGATGAAGCTAACTTTTATTTTGTCTTCATGGCCCCTCTAATACCCAGAATTGGATCACCACGTGTGCTTCCCTGAACATGCCCTCCACCCGCGTTGCCGAATAATTCGCGATAATGCCAGCCATTCCTCAAAGTACCTTCCCGATGACACTCGCGGACTCTCACGCTCCCTGCCGTAGCTTCTTGTCATTTACGGAGGCTCGACAGCCCTCTGGATACTCAGCCATCATTACCCACTCGGGGCATTGAGAAGCTTATTTGGACTCCAGCTTCCTCCTCACTGACGGTCAGCAATGTATTGGCCACTCCCCTACTGGCCCTTTAAGATATCTCACGGCATTTCCGCGTGCTTAGACAAACCCCTCCTCTCCTCAACCAAAACTATTCAAACTGGAAAGAACTGCTTTACCGTAGCATCCACACCAGCACTGTCCCTCATTCTACACAACGCTTATATCCTATCGAATACCCCCGGAGAATGCTAATTTTTCTCTTAATCAGGCAGCCCTAACCCCATACCATAGTCGGGTGTGCTCGCTACCCGTCCCTCCCACATCTTTTCTCCCCTGTTCGCTTTCCCGAGCCGTGGGAGAACCTGATGACCTGCACGCACCTAGACGCCCAGCAACTGCTGGTCTGAAGGGCGGAGGCCGTCAGGTCGTCATTTAAGCTCGTAGAATAAGGAGCAACATCCAAGTTTGGGATAAATAAAGTACTTTCCTACTGATAAAATCACACGCTGATTAATCGATTGTGCTTTTATATGATCCACATCTTGGAGAACCCAGGCAGGTTTTTCGTCAGGGATGTTCACCTAACTTTTTGGTTTAGCTTTTTAAAGGTGAACTAAGCTCGTGGGCTTGAAGTAAAATTGTATGCCTGCACAATGCGGCTGTTGTGAAACGCACGCAAACTTTCGATAAGTTGCCTACGTTACATTTATCTTTGACGTGAGCGTGAAATTAAGTTAAATTTCCTGTTCTCCATTGGTTCCAGAATTGTGTTCGTATAGGGTTGTGCAAGTATCGTTTTATTGCACCCACGAATTGCACCTAGCTGTATGCCTGAAACAATCTGGAAGTGGGCGAATTTGAGCAAGCTACACCCCTCCTCACTTTCAAAGGCAATTGTAAAACCATTTTTCTGCACTTTGTGTAAGTTACTGATATGAACAATGATTTTTTTCTCTGGGTATACTCAAACAGAGAAGGGCATAAGGAAACATGCGGTGAAAAGTTACTGATAATCATAAAATAAAGACTCAGTTCGACTAAAACGCGACAAATTAAGTATGAGTGGAGGCAAGATCCTTTTACGGGTATTGGGCGATTGTAATTCCCGCGTCCGTTGAGACGTTTTCGGAGGGCGTCATTACTAGAACGCTTCCCTGGGCACCATTAACAGAAAATACAACTGCCAAATCATAAAGTATAATTACCTCTGAAGCATAATTACTGACTGGAGCTCATTGTCTACAGTCAACTTTGACGCCGTTGGTTCCAAATTTCGCGAGTAAAGTGTAGGTATAACACATTAAGGTACAAACCTAACTCTTGTGAGCTGTGATGTTGGAACCAAATGCTTTCGCGGTTACTTGCGTTTGCAGCGGCAACAAAACCGAAGTGTTGGTGTATACTAAAGCCTGGTGCTTAGCAGCCAATGTGGCATCTTTTTGCAGCCGTCGGGGCAGTAACACCTGACCAAGGACTACTTTAAAGTGTCCTCTCAGGCCTTTTCCAGTGGAAACTTAGTCTACGCACCCTATCAAAATAATTCTGGTTCCCACCATCATCCAATTACATGGGAACTGGCTGGATACGTGACAGCCGTTATCAACGGTAATGAATAAGGCCCCTTCGTGCTTTGTGTGACTTGGGTGGGGACCGGAGGGTATTTATAGATTTCTGGGCCCCTCTCTGGAGCCAGGATTTTTGTGGCGCCTGATATGGGAGACACGAAATGTCGTTTGTCAGTACACTCTATGCCGCGCTCTCACAACGTCTATCGTAGCGGCCGATGCCCGAGGGTATCGATAGCACCACGTAAGCATGTACCAACGCGAGTTGCATATAATTTATATTTCACGGTAACGATAGAATTAGTGATCATAGGACTACGTTGGAAGGGAGAAAAATAAAAATATAAGTTGAGCAGTGGAGCATGGGTGGGAAGCTCAATATTGAGGAACCCGTCTTTTCTGCTAAAACGAAAAATTGTGGTAAAATATAACGCAGAATCTTCTTGCCCTGTTGTGTTTCAGATGCCTAAATGATTTACAAAGAATAAAAAATCAGAACGCCATGAACACCGTGGCTTGGCGAGATACGCTTCATTCGCAGTTAGTAAACAAATTTATGGTCCAAAATAAGGCTGTGGCCAAAAAAATTGTCCTTTTAAAACGAGAATGCGCTGTAAATTCGAAGTTTAGAAGCAATTCTTGATAATGTGAAAATCATTGCCACCGTGCACTGCTAGAGCAATATAGAATTTTTATTTTTGGTGATGGCTAACAAAAACTAATGTGAATTTATTTTCAACAATGCACGCATAAGCAAAATTGTGAGAATATTACTGCCTAGTTCGAGGAAATTATTTCACGCCCTCCCATTGGCCTACAGCAAACTTCCCACGGATGTTATAGATAAGCACAAATTGAGGTCACTATCGGTCGTCAAATCGCGCCGACGACTCGTACAATACACTAGCAATGCTAGTGAAAATGGTACAAGTTCTTTTTGCTCTTTAATGTTCTTTGGTGCGCCGGACTGCATGAAAGCGTTTTGGCGTTTAGTGCAGCGGGGTACGAAGAGGAGGTTGTCTTTTAACAACCATGACAATAGGTATCTGCCTTTTCTCTGACTTGGAAAGTAGCGCCCGAATACATCGCATTAATTTTATTCCTTAAAATACACAAAAATTAAGGACGTTAATAATTATGCGCATGTTGAAAATCATGTAATAGGAACGGCATATACTATGTAAAATAACTATTGCAGATTGACTACAACTTTTCCAGCATATTTTTCTCCCGAAAAAAAAATGAAGCAGAAGATATCCTCCATCCAATTCTTCTTAAATGCGTAACTCTTCAAGCTAATCATGCAAAGCAGTACACGTGTCCTTGATGTAGTAAGACCTTGGGTCGTACTGTGTGGCACCCGTTTGTCGTACGATACACCAGAATTTATTGTTGTTGAACCCTACGCATAAATAAAGCACACTTACCTTGAGGAACGAGCATTGCTGATTCTGCAGGGCGAGCACTAGTTGTGGAACCTGTAAAGAAACAAATGATAAGGAGACTGTCTAATTGCTTGTCTTTCAATTCGGTTCTCTTTTTCCACCTAGTGGACGCCTTGTCGATATTCCCCCGAACCGTGCCGTAGCTCTTGTAAATGCTTTGATAAAATTAGGGAAGCTATAACAGCTGAACATTCAAACAGCGTTACGAGATTTGCGCTTACTATAGCTGCTTTTTCAAGAAAATGCAAATGCACATCCTCTGATGTTTGGCTATTTACGTTTGTCTTTTGCCGGCAAAAAAAACATCATTATAATTTCTGTGCAGTTCCAAGCCCACTTTATCAACCCGAGAACACTGCACCTTACATCTCTCATGAAAAGAATCGCCTGTTACAAAGACACTTTGCTTGGGTTAGTTGAAAGTGAAAGAGGATTTCCTCGTGGTGTTCTACGCTCTCGAGGTCGACATATTGTAGCGCACCCTTATTGGCGGTATGTTCATCAAGTTCCCTCCGGCGCACTTAACGAAGACCGCTTTTATCGCGATCCCGGAAGGGAATATTAGGCAACCTTTCGGAGTGCATTCGCTGCACTCACCCTATGGCCGTAAAATTCGAAAGGGAACGCGTATTCGCCTGTGCAGCTTTCTGGTATTGTGAAGTTTCTCGTCCGTTTCGCAGCGCAAAATAGCCTCTATTTTGAGGAAGAATCTCTTGCAAATTATGGCGAGAAGTAGCCGTGTAGGTTACCGGTGAACACGGACAAAGTGCACCAGACGCTTTCAAGGCAAAGTTCAGCGGTGTGGCTGCTAATTGCTCACAAACTGCAACAAATACAGACAACGAAGCAAGCGGGTGTCAACTTATTTGTAGAACCGTTGCCCCTTTCTCCACCAAAATGCATTGTTATTCCGTCCTCCATTTACATGTGCTGTACTAAACAGTCCTCTGTATCAAATGTGTCATACTTGTGCAATATTTATTCGTTGAGTGGGCCCCGCTTACCAACCGAAGATATATTAAGAGTGGTGGAAAGTTCTAGTTTGGTTCAAGCGCGAACGGCAGTCTAACAAAAGCAGTAGCATAGCGCATCGCACCCGACAGCGGTACGTGTCCTGAACTGAGTTACCGGGCACAGGAGTAGTAGAGCTCTTCGTTTGGTTCTGGGTCCAAGCTTTCGTGCGATGCAATTCAAACTCGTGACCGTGAACAGCTGCGCCTTTTTCGATCGTCTTCTCGCTCCCTAATATCGCCCGGTGCATTTTACGTACTCTGCTCTATGCGCCAAACGCCGATGACGGCCCAGAGTGAGACACTGCGGGGGTCTCTATACATCACATTGAACTATTCACTGTCTTCTGCGACAATACCCCCATTTATCGAAGCCCCATTTTGATGCTTGTTTTATGATGCCCGCCTATACGCCCGGGAGGTGCGTCCGAACGAAATAAAGGAAAGAGGTTAGGAGCGCCGCTGACTTTGACAGGCTCGGTACAGTGACCTAAATCAGCTCATCAGGCTCTCAGGATTTTTGCGGAAGCCATCCTTTTAGTGCCGCCTTTCCGCGTCCTCGCTACGTCGAGGCCGGACGTTTTTAAGCCTACGTTTTGTCTGAAGCACTTTTTGCTTCCCTGAGAGCGGGGAGTCTAATCCTGAAATTTGAAAGAAGAAGAAGAAGAAGAAGAAGAAGAAGCGAATCATGGTGTTACCGAGGAAAGTAAATCATGCGACCCCATAAAAATTCGTTTCGGCTGTGGTAACGAAGCAAGAAGGCGTGAAGGAACATAAAAAGAATCCAATTTCGCTGCCGTGGTTCCCACTGCTTCGCACCTGAGCACATTTTGGATGTGGAAATTCTAAACTTGGGATCTGAGGGTCACCGGAGCTTGCGACCACGATTTTTAACACAAGACAAGGGAGCCTTTTCTCCTACCAGCGTTATCCCATTTCCTATACGGGGTAGCTATTTTTTTAAAAGGGCTCTCACCTTGTTTTATTAGACATTCACTATGTCTTAGAGGCTATAGAAAAAATATGGCTGTGTGGCTTGCAACAAAATATTTGAGAAGCATAAAATTCGATCATTTGCTCTTTCTCTATTTTTTCCAGGCCGAATCAGTCTGCGGAGAAAAGAAAATAGCGCCAAATTTTACACAAAGCCAACAGATCGCGGAGTTTCCGTGCAATGTTTTTGGTACATCTTTAAAACACACGCACGCACGCACGCATGCACGCACGCGCACCCCCCACAAACACACACACACACACACACACGCACACACGCACGCACACGCACCCGCGCATGCTCACGTACACGCGCCCACACACACGCACGCACACACGCACGCACGCACATACTACCTTAAAAAGAATGAATAGCCACGAGCTTTCAGAGAGTAAGGGTCAAAACAAAAACAAGCTTGGAAAACGAACTACAGAACCGCGGAACATAATCATTGTATAGTCTTGAAGACAACCACCGTCAGCCCACCCTTTGTGTTTTCCCTGAGCAAACTGCACGAATAACGCACTGATTCCAAGATACTCTTGTTTGCCAAGAACGTATAAAGCGGGAGTGCAGTAAGATAGATTGGACAACGTTTCCAGGCCTCTGCACACGGAACACAACCACGAAAAGAAGCTATTTCCTGGGCCAGACAGTCGTTGAATAGCGTCCACGATTCCGACGCTCTCATTGTTCACGTTCCCTTCGAACCACTTTCCAAAACTTCGCCGAGAAGGAAACATGTTGTGTGTCGTGGTGTCCGATAACGAGGTGTCAGCGCCGTCCGCCTTGTTCCCCCACCATGTTTCCTCATTCATTTCTGTATTTATTTATTTGGGTGGACACTCCCGTATCTCCATTCCCGCATAGAGAAACAAAACACCCAGCGGCGTCGGACTGTGTAAGGCCTACCAAGGCGCAGAGTGTTCCTACACGTTGAATTGGGTTGAACGAGATGGTCCGTGAAAAGAAACTGCCGGCACTCTGCCTAGGCCTTCGAAACAGCGCGAGCTGATATCCCCAATCAATTCGCTATTTCGGGAAAAGCGGAGCCTAGTAGTTCATTCCAGCGTCATACTGTATTTTTGCCCCTCGAGGGAAGGCGACTGGTCGTCTCTGCCGGCCTCCGAAGCTCTGCTCGCTCTTGAGTAGACAAAATGTGAGGTGGAGAGGAGGGAAGCGCATGATCGATCTGAAGAAAAAAGCGCCGGAAACCGGATCGATTAGCGGCTTTTGTCGGCGGAAGAGCTAGAGCGGCCGCAGTGTTGGCGGATGATGCGGAGGCAGCCCTTCGATTTTCTCTTCCATAGCGCTCTATATAGACGCGCCGCATTCGCTAAGCGTGTCACGCCGAGTTGGATCAAAAGCAGGCGTTCTGAATCGCTTCCTTGTTTCTTCGGTGGTTCGACGAGCGCTCAGTCATATTGGTATTGGAGCGCCGCAATGCCCCAGCTACGACATTCCACCGGCCTTTGGTGCGTTTTGGCTTTCTTCGGTCATGCTCGCTTGTACTGGTCAGAAAACCAGCGTGATTGTGTAATTTCCCGTAGATGGCGTACACATGAAAAATACAACCACCTTATCTAAAATGACCGTCACCTCGCGCGGGAGTGTGAACGAATAAATAAGTAAATATATTTATTTCCAATGGCATTGAAGAGCACTGCCAAGGGCTGCAACTCTCTTCTCCGCAACAAGAAATTGTTCACGAATGAAGAAGTAAACACGTATACATACGAAAAATTCAGGGGTGAAATTCAAAGCTAACATGAGGGGCAGATAACCGTATTGAACTATGAATGCGCCCGACAGACAATAACACTGTCCGGAAATGTGAAGAAAAAAATTGAATCCGTGTACAACTGCACCAATAACAACAACAACAAAGAATAGCACAAGGGGCCGATGACAGGAGCAGCGAAATTTAATTTGAAAGCGCTGCTCCTCGTGAGCATGCCACTAGCAGAAGTTCTGGGCGTACTGCGCGTTTTTAGCACGGGGTGTAAAACATATTACCAAGCACCGTCCTTTTATTGCAATGCACCCACATCTTTATTTCCCTTCCTCGGGATCCAAATATTATAATTAGTTTGTATATTTTAAACAAAATTCCAAGAACAATAATTTTTCTTATATCTTATTACCTATACTCTTTGCCGGACGTTTTTTTTTTTTTTTTAAAGGGCACCCCTTGAATGCTGGGGAAGCCAGTTATAATAAAATGTGGTTTGATGACGCTTAGGATAGATTTAAGGTTGCAACAATGGTCGCACGAAAACAAAGAAAATGAACACGGGCATTGTTTTAATGCTCCTTGAGAATGCACCTTCAAATATAAAAACAACTTCGAATTGGTCAGAAACTTCGCTGAAATATTTTGTCCTTAAAGGCCTTTAAAGCCCCTGAATAATTTGCGGAGATCGCATTGTGAACAATTGGAAATACTTTAACCCATGGCAAGAAAACACCCCTGCAAAAATCCACACACACACAAAAACAATTCGTCCTGTATTCTAGGGTCTTCCTTCTAAAACCCACCACACCTCAGACGTTGCAGGCCTAAGCTACCAGATAGGTTTTATGGGAGTTATCTGTCATGTGGCGTATCGAAACTTTCCAATAACTTCAAACTTTTATACTGTTCAAATAAAAGCAGACTTAACTCTATAAATACAGAAAGGAACAAGATATAGCTCATCTGCCTTCGGGTTCTAAATCAATTTTTATGCACTTGCAATAATTTAAAAAACCGGAGCTGATACTACTTGTCTAACATAATGACTCGGCCACGGCGGCCGCTTTTCTGATGGAAGCGAAAAGTAAAAACGCCTGTGTGGTCGGGATTTCGGCGCACGTAAAAATCCCCGAGTGGTCAAAATTAATCTTGATCCCTCCACTACGGCGCGCCTCATAACCTGTGCGGTTTTAGCGCGTTAAACCCCGTAATCAGTCAATGAATAAAATAATGATTGCAGGGTAAAACCCATCGAAGAAGAAAATCATTTAAGATTATGGATACAGTGCCTTTGACCTGGAATCCCAAACTTAATTAATCTATAAGCGTCTGAATCAGAATAGCGCGACGGCTCCCCGCAATCTGAACGCAATCCTTAATTTCAACGTGCCGGCAGGATAGCCCACATCGTTCAAGGTTGCTCGAGCATTGATAAATAATATCAATCAATCCAAATATTCGGGGTGAACTGTTCTTCCGGCAAAGTGAGTTCTAAACCCCCTGGACATTGCCATGAAGGCTTACAGGTAGATTTCATCAGTTTTAGTAGCGGGGGCAATATAACGCTGAAGAATATTTGTGCATGCGAACGTATCTGGGTATTTCTGTAAGGGGATTCTTTAAAGGATCAAATAATAGCGCTCCGCTGAGGGACGTGATATCAGACTGAATTTGTCTGCAAACACTGTGTCCTCCAGCCCCGTAGTACTGTCTACAAAATTATACGAAAGAGAAAACTAATACAGCACCACGTACCTTCGTAGGAATTACGGGAAGAATGCAGATTAGCATTAGCTTCGTAGTTGGCTTGGTTTATATGGTTTTGGTGAAAATGACAACGAACTCTACGCCGTTGCTGCGAGATGCGGAAGGGGAGAGGGGGGGGGGGGACCTGTCTACACTGCTATCACAAAACTCTCTGGTAATCTCCTTCACGGCGGCTAAAAGCAAGTGGCCATACAGGGTGTTTGCAATATAAGCGGCGCACGGATCATGAAGAATTAAAATCTGACAGAATAAACCACATAAATCACGATGTAAATATAGAATGCGCTCTCAAAGGTAACGACGACGATTGTATACATTAAAATGCGTCAAAATTACGTGTGGATAATTAAACGGTGGCGGCAGGGCACGTAAATAAAACATCAGAGAACACGTACTAGCGAATATATTGCCCTGTGGCGAAGCCGCCTTGGGGTATTTTTGCTTTGTCAGGCTATTTGATTGATATTTTCTGGAGCACTAGCCCCAGCAGGTGCCTTATGAAATTAATGGCTATGCTAAATTAGTTCTATTTGGCGTGCATGACGGCCATGTACAATTACATCCCGTAAACGTAGCCTGAGCAGAAGAGGGATGAGAGGAGGGGTTGGTTAAAAGTAAGAAGACCATCAAAGCAACTTGGCGTCCAGCTAGCGTTCACTCGGCTGCTAAACGTGTTTCGACTTGTAATACGACTTTAAAGTAACACCACGTTTTCCAAAGTTCTCCTGATTTCCTTCTGCAACCGTATTTCTTGCCGATGTTTGCCGCTAAAGCACGTCAAACTGGGAGCGACTGAAAGTTGTGCAGAGGCGTAATTGGATTTTAAGGCGGTGATACAGGGACGCGGAACGGAACCTTTCACTGCGTCACGGGCAGCCAAGCAAGAATAGCTTGGATATATACACCTGTAAAAGCACGTTGGACGTGACGCTTCATAAACCGTCTGCGTTGTAAAATGACTCGTTGAATGGACTCCTTCCTGATACTACTTTTTTTTTCTTTGTTAGAAACTGTCCTGATCACTGGGTCAGCGTTTTATGGTCCGGCCGTAAAAAGACGTAGCGCGATTATCGGCTGCTGGAGTGAGTTGCAACACTTGCGCTGACTGTGTGTGTGTAGTTTTTGTTTTTGTTGCTTTTTATGCTTACTTCTTGGCCTGGCACAATGTAGCACCCGTCAGTATGATTCTGTCGGAGCGACGGGACGCAACAATATGCTGCGCTTTCCGTATTTAGAGGTTCAGCGGTGCGCCGCACGAAGTGTGTTCATAACACTTCGCTAACGAACGGAACTATAACATTATTCAACTGTTCTTTATAGATGTAGTTTTAGAATCGTGTATTTTTATTGTGCAAGTGCTAGGCGAATCAACCAAAAGTACGACAACCACAAAGCGAGTACGCCGTACGCGTACTTTGAACATAGCACTGTATGAGATATGTCCACAGAGGAGTAATGTCTTGGCGAAATGACATGCGAACTTGAGGATATAAACGAGAACGCGCAAAATTGAAGAATACTGTTCTAGAGATTCAATAATTGCACGCTGTTTGTATATTTTGAAATCCATACTTCCCAACTTTGATACTGTAATACAGCCATGCGTCAATTTGACCTGCACGGAAAGAAATCGCGCTATTTGTGTCTGCTGGTTCACACATTCGTGTTCGTATTTCATTTGTCCGTGACTGTACATACGGGAAGAGGTATGTGTGTCTATGCTTTTAAAACGGCTAATCAACTTCCATTCATTCATTCATTCATTCATTCATTCATTCATTCATTCATTCATTCATTCATTCATTCATTCAATCAATCAATCAATCAATCAATCAATCAATCAATCAATCAATCAATCAATCAATCAATCAATCAATCAATCAATCAATCAGTGCACAAGTATTAACAGGGTTCAGCTGTTGGCGTATTCTGAAGCCAAAGAAAGCAATAGATACCCATATAGGTGTACTGGACAACGTTTTCTAAGCGGGAATTTACGCTTATCTTGATGCACATACGTTCGAAAGAGCAAGAAACGATTTATTTGCACCCGCTTAATGACTAAATTCAACCAAATTAAGTTTGCTTCTATACTTAAAATGAATTTCCGTAAGATCGCCTTCAAGTTAGCTGTTGTTTTTTGCGTCTAGCGGTATGATTACATTTTATTTAAAGACTGCAGACTTGCTGGCTATTAAACAGCACAGGCGTTCTGCGTGAACCCTTTATTCCGCAAAAATCGAAGCGGGAAGAGAAATAAAAGCCTTCCTTATCAAGCATGAAGCTTCTGGTCAAGAGACATAAAGTGACGCCGCTAGATGAAGTGCGCAGACAAGATTTGATTTGATTGAGGTTGCCGTATATAAATCCAAAACTTTGTGCTTTTGAGTTAACATATTTCTTCCTTCTTGATTTTCATTTGCGCCTGGCGAGTACGTGAAATCATTATCCCCAGTGTTCTCAAAATGAGCGTAGGCGTGTGTTCATCATTTTTTTCACGCAATCGTTAGCAAAAATCAAGCGAGCAAGTGCCTCGGAGGCCCCTCTGGAAGTAAAGTGGAGATAACTGTTGTTTAGCTGTTCACCGACTATATACTGCCAGAACTTGTTTTCACGCAGAAACCAAGATTGTGAGCTCGCATATATCACGTGGAGCTCGCATATATCACGTGCAACTAGAAAATTTTGGTATACGCTTGCCCCACATAACATGTTTCAAGTTTAACTTGCTAGTATTCTATCACACCATTGTCATGCATCACAAGCGAACATATTAGCTGTACGCCTCCATTTACGTTCTTCGGCTATGAGCAGTACGCTCCAATTGAAAAATGTTGGGCTTCAAGACCCCTAAGCTGCACTAAGTTTGTGGCGCCCTTCAGTGGACGGCTGCAGATCAGTTTAGACCACCATATGTCTTAAACGTGCGCCTAAACCTCATACACGCTGGTGGCATGGTAGTTCATCTCTATTAGAAACACAAAATCCACAGCCTGCAATCAACCTCACGAGTAACTTCTCCATCAAATGTCAAAGGAACAGGTTAATATTACAGCATAAAAAACATCAATTTTTTTCTTAGTACTAAGTTTGCCATTATGCTCTGGTGCCCTTTACCCCCAAAGACAATCACCAAACTGACATAAAGTTTGGACCATGAAGAGAGGGGCAGGGGGTGCGTAAATAGGCTACCTTCTCACGGCTTACAATTTTCTTGGTCCTTGGGGAGTCACAGATTCCTGCGTACGATACGACAGCACAAAAGCCTCCCCTCGCGAAGATTGCTCGTTGCGACGAGAACTACCCGACGGAGAGTGCTACTCGAACGTATTTGGCTCCAGGGTGCTCAGACTCCTACCAAGGACAGATACAACACGACGTGCTCACTTCGAGGACACACAGTGGGGCCTATGATGAAATCGATAGAGAGCCACTGTCTTGGACACTCTGGCCGAGCACCTCTCTCTGTGCTCCAATCTATTTGTCTTCCTCTTTATCCTGGGACAAACGCTGACCACTGCGCGAGCATCGGTGACCACTGCGCGAATCAGGAGAGCCACGGTCCCGTTGGCCCTGCGCAGCGAGCAGCCTCTTCCTACGAACCAAATGGCGGGATCGCAGAAGCGGAGATGAAAATGTACAAGTTGTCTGCATGTGAAAAGAGGGGCTTCTGGACAGAGAGGAGTCAGAGGGCTGGGAACCGCTCCTGCGAGCTTCCGCGGCCAAGTTCGTTGGGCGAGATAAACAACAGGAGAATCTCGGCCCCGACCACTTTCTCTTTAGATGTTACTTCTGTCCGGACGTTTCACCCTGTTCCGTTCGCGCATAATCTTTTCCTTCTTTCGCCTTGGGCGAGTCCCGTGTTCGTTTATTCTTCCCTTTTAATCCTTGAGTTTAGGTTTGATGTCGTGCCTGTATTTCTCTGTTTTATCCAACTTTTGACTTGGCTTCTTTGAAATTCGAAACAGCGGCTTCTTTCATTCGTCATATTTTATTTTTCTGTTGGTCTTCAACTTCAACTTTCAACTTTATTGAGAATTTCATATATAGAAATGCAAGAACAAACACAAACAGCTGAAAAACTGCAGCTTGACGGTGTGTTTGCTTCTTACGGTTGACAAGGCAGAGTAGGAAAAACAGTTCAGAGCATACGCACAGAAACCGTTCTACGCAAATAAATATCGCCTTAGCAGGTCGATATTTCATTCAAAAGAACCAATAAAAACACTATAGCTTACATTTTGTAAAACAAACTTAAATGATACAGACCATTTTATATGCATACATATAAAGGTTACAAAACAAAGCACGGTATACTGGTACACAAAAAGACAAAATAATGTAGAGGTACGGAACCTGCGTACCCGAAAGGAAAAACAAAGGTTCGAAGAAGCAATGTTATATACAGGCATGCATACGCACATAAATACCTGCACTATAGATGTGTCCACATAAATACATACACACAACTTCGCGCCTTTAAGTATTTCTTTTCTCTTTTTCAAGCAAAAGCTTTGGAAAAACTCTCTTGATGTATGTACACTTGCCACAACTTCACAGAAAAAGTAGCCACACAGTGCCTACGCCGCCGAAAGTAATCTTGGATTCGTTTTCCCCGGGCCTAATTCTACTTGTTCTAGGTCCTCGGGATTTTCTCTCTCTCTTACCACCTTCGGTCGTCCCCACTGGCCTAAGGCTATGTACGCCCGTACTTTTGCTAACAGGCACCGACTAAATCCGCGCGTTTTAAATTTTCGCTAGCAGTGCTTTTTTTTTCTTTATTACATGGGAGAGTACGCTCAGACGTGCCAGTACGAGGACAACAGAGTAAAGCAAACCAAAAAATACAATGAAGTTACCAGAAGCTCAAACACATCAAAATTCAGGACAACCCAAGCGTTCAAAAGAAAGGACTAGTCAGGTGGTTATGTCAAGCGAATTATACACATTACGTACAAATGCCACAGTTTCTCAGAAATATGACTTTGTTAATTTTGGTGGCTCAGCATGCCTATCACATAAGCGACATCGCCAGAGACTGTACAAACTTATGAACACAAACGTATCATAGTGTGGCTCACCAGGACAGCCGAATGGCAAAAATCTGGTTGAGAAAGGCGTAATATCTGTTTTTTTCTGAGCGTCAGCTGTAAAATGTCCCAGAAAAACACAGCAGCTCTCCAATCTACAAAACAGTGATCAATTGTCTCCGGTCGAGAACAGAGCCGGCCGTCTTTCGACCTAGCTATAAACAGACCCTGGTCTTACATCCAAGGTTTAACAGGGAGCGCGCCAGTGTGTAATTTAAAGAAAAAGGTTTTAACACTTGGCGGAACACACATTTTACACACTCTATTCAGGACATCCTGGTACTGACACTGGGGGTACGGAACACGATATAAAGGTATCGGAGAAAGCCCAGAAATCATGACATCGGAAACAGACTTGCGCGAAGCATTAAATATGTAATCAAGGCTAAACAGCCTGTAAGAAGCGAACCGTGTTAACCACTTCTTTGAAGAAACCCTGCGGGTTCCGCTCTGCTTAACGCTTATTTCGCGCTTCATGACGACTTATTCCTGCATTTGCATATTGTCGTCAAACAAAGCGTGTAACCTGAAAGTCGAACTGACGATTGAAGTCTGGGAATATTTGTGATTGAATACTACAAATATGTCAATCGCGAAATAATGCGATAGAGGGAAACAAAACCCAATGCAACCAAGGCACTGGCGCTGATCTGGTCATACGAACCTTTGCTCATAACAGAGGAAACAAAACTAGTCATTGGGCGTGCATCACCGTCGCTTCGCTGCTCAAAGGTGCCTAAACAGCACGATGTCTAAATAAAGAGTGCATGAACAGCGTTAAAGCATACGAGCATGACGGACTCTTTTCGCTGCACATCTTTCACAAATTAAATAAAGTATCCCGCCATATGAAGTGCTGTGATGGCACTCAAAAGCGCAGGAAAAGACGCCGAAGACCACAGTACCCCACAATATTGCCTTTTTAAGGCCACTTTCTCCATGGAACATTAGGCAGAGCAGGAGGGCGACTCGCAAGGACCGCGCGCTCGCACGCCGCTAACCACATTATTCGCCACGCACAGTGAGTGACGTCCCCAGCTTCGTAGTCGCTCCCTTTATTCATCTCTCTACTCGGCCGCCACAGAGCCGACATGAAAATTTCGACTGCTGAATTGACGCTACCAGCGACAAATATACGCGAAAAGTAAATAGAATTATGATTAACACACACCAGCGCTCTTGTGCTAAAGTTCGCTGGTACGAGAATGAGAGCAAGTATAACTCTTTTAAAAAGCTCCGATGCATGTGTATTCCTGCCGCACTTTCCCATCACCGCCTGTCGGTGAGGGTCGTAAACCCTTGCCTTTGTTTTAGCTTCACTGTCGAATGTTCTCAGCCGGATTGCGTTTAATCGGTTGTTTGTCTGCTTCGAGACTGCCTAATTCTTCGAAGGCCAATATAAGGTGGTCACATGCTTAGCATGGTTTTATTTTGTGAGGGCATTTCAAATTAAGTTGTTCGATGCAGAGCGACTTTGATTGCGTTAGCACGTTTCTAGGGAAATGTAAAAGACGAGAGGGACGTCAAATAAAAAGAAGAGAAAGAAGAATTTCTCAACGCCCAATCTATGCACAGTTCCCATAATGGTACCGTGAGATACCAGATTCGAAGAGAGAGCCGGGCTTTAGATGGCTCCGATTTACGAGCCGAGAGTTGAACACTGCTGCAACCGTGTTGGTATTTGATCTGAAAGAAACTTTTGATCGGCCTGGCGAGCGCATACTACGGCGAGCAAAAAGAGTGAATTTTGGTGGGGGTGAAAACGTTGTCTTTCAAGTAGATGAGCTTCGTGGTCAGAACAAAAGAGCGGGAGATAATTTCTTTTCACTGTGCTAAAGAGAACCATTTTGAACGAAACATATATTCCAAATGAGTTGTTATCAGGCGGGTGTACGACTCCCCCGCGACATTTCAGTAGCCTTAGTACGCTAAGTGCAAGCTTGGAACCTTAGCATTTCTTGCACTGAAAGTTGCGTCCTTTTATTCTGAAACAAATTTCCGTTCCTCACTTTTTGGTTTATGGAGCCTAATTCTCGGAAATTATACTTAATAACAACTGTCATCCTAAGCCGGTTAAGGATGTATTCCAGGGGTCTTAGGGTAAACATGCTGTTTAAGCAGTTGAGCTGTTGTAGCTGCCCGTAATGCGTGGCACGAAAGGCTCGTAACGCGCTAAAAATACAAAACAAAATGCTGACCGCTCGTGAGCACGCGTCTCGCGGCGACCGCCGACCGTACACGGAACGTGCAGGCAGTGAGTGGCTTTAGCGGAAAAAAACTGGCGCAAACACCGAGGAACTAGAAAACGTCGAGCATGCCCTTGAGCGCGCGCCTCGCGGTGACCGGAGATTGCCCCCGGCTCGCGCAGTGGCTTTAGCAAGAAAAGAAAAAAAAAACGGGAAAAGACCCCAAGGAGCGCTGCGCCTTGCCTGAGTGACCAACAACGACACAGCTGTCGCAACACCTGCTCCAGGGAACCTCGACGCGACTCCAGGAACGCCGGGACTGCGTCGTGCACGTACGCACCGCCGCTTCGCCCCAGCTGTCTTCAAGCGCCACAATGCATTTAATGCTTGGCATGAGGAACACGACGATATAGATGCATATGACGATGAATAATACCAGCACAGTACAAAGCTATGATGGAAAATGTAAATAAACAATTTTAACCGTACAAATACGTGGTGATGGGCCCTTCAGTGGTCACGTAGAAAGAAATCCTGCAGCTTCGCTATTGTTCAAGGCTTGCGCGACTTAGTGCAAGCTTTGCCAGTTTTTTCTCCTCAATTCTTCTCTTGTTTACGCGAATTCCGAATTTAAATCAGCGTCAACGCCGGTAAAACCTGACTGATAGTGCTTTTGCCTAATACAGTAAACTTCTATACGTCTAACCTCCAAATATTTAGTGGAACAGAGCGAGGCTGTGATGTACTTGATTTAACGCGGCCGTTTTCTCACATGTTTTATTTTTTAAAACCACCTACATAATTCGCTCTGTGGCCCACGCAAAGTGATTAAAAAACTCTTCTCGCGCACTCCATTTATGAGTTGCGCCTAGACGCCCGGTCTAGCCACCCCAACCCTGTCACTACGACTTCCGCCTGTTTCCTCTTTCTTTTCTTAGGGAGCATCTGCGACCCCTTCACGTTGTTTAAAGGTAATATTAATTTGCCCAAACGAGCACTTCAACCTTTCCCCCTCATGTGCCGTGGCTACGTAGACCAAGCACTTTCTTCTTTTCTTGTTCACCTCAATCTGGATAGAAGGTTCTATAGCCGCAACAAAGTCGAAAGTCAAACACGTGTCTAATACTTTCGATAAAATACGGCAGATGGATGAAGGTTAAGGAATCTTTACACGGCTCAAAACTAACAGCAGGAACAATATATACGTGCAAGAGAAAATTATCAGAGATCAACCTCACTGTACTGGGAGAAGTATGAACAAAGAAAGAGTTAACCAAGTTTAGGTCATGGTGGAAGTCGCCAATTGAGTTTCCTGTCTCGTCGGCGGTAAATCGATCACGATGAGCGCCTTCCCGAGCGGAAAAGCTTCACCGCATGGGGCATCCGAGCCTATATTCCATAAAAAGCGTCACGTGAACAAAGCAGGCCCTTGCGCACAAAGCTGCGATCGTTAAACTGTGCGGTGCCCCTTTATTTTTTATAGTTCGTTATTTGGCGTAAAACCCGTGCACCGTGGTTAAGCTTGCTCTGTTCCGTACGGTGAACTACAAAAGAGTAATAATAATCGAGTGTGCAGCTGCATCGTTGCAGAGCTAAACGTAGAGCGGCACTAACAGTTGACCAAGAAACAGAGTGACGAAGTTAGGATAGAAGAAAAGCAGACGGAAACCACAGCAAAGTAAAGGCAGAGTAGGCGCGAAAATTCGACTAATTGACAGCCAGCGCTCGTCCCCTTTGTGTTTTTTCTGCGTTCAGTGCCCGATCATGAATACTTCAGTCAAAAGATCCCAGCTCACGTCTTCCTTATTCAATTTTCAGCCTCTATGTAGGGTTTGCACGGCTTGTTCGGTCTCGACCGTCATTGGGGAGCTCCCAAAGAAGCGTTCGACCGTAGCTCAGCGAAAGCTGAGCTACTGGCGATCTAAATGTTATTTTAAACAGTGTTTTTATCGACCTCATGCTTAAAATAACTGGGAACGCTTAGAAGAGTGCGGGGCGCACACAACTTTCAACGTGCAATATGCCTCAACTTCCGTCAAGAATGATACATAATAGCGTAGACTTACACAAAAAGGCTTCTTGGTCACAAACCCAGCGCCGGAATGCCGCATCTGGAGTGATGTCAGCATGCACACTCTTTCCTCCCTTCTGCAAACACCACCCAAAGCTGGTCACGTTAAAACGAAGGATATTTGTTTCCTGCAGCGTCTTACAACACTATTGCAACTGGCATAAAGTCTGTTGGAGGCGCCGCTAACCAGTTTTGTTCCTTCGTCATGACTTCTTGACCGCCACGCTACGTGCCACTCAGTTTCACCTACTCCTTAGCATGCAAGAGAGCACAGTGCTCCATATAGATCGCCTGTACCCCGCTGCTTTTCTTGTTATTAGAAGCGGAAGATTCGTAGTTGTATTATTGATGTGTGTGTACACTGCAGGGCCAAGCGCTAGACTAAGGAGGAGGTAAAACAAAAGCCTCCAACAAATGTGGAGAACCACAATCAAGAGGAATATAAAGGCATGGGGGAGCATCCCTGACAGTAAGTTTTTCTAATGTATTACGCACGCAACAGCCCCCAAACACATGTGTCCTGCATATATCTGAGCAACTACGATCCGTTCTGCCATGTAAAATACCGAATATTAGCCCTTAATACTTCACAATAGCATCGCAGCGTAGCTTGACTCTGTAGAATGCTGCACGGCCAGCAATTTTCATGTATAGCAGCCATAAGCCCACTCTCCGTGGATGAGGCGCCAGCGCTAACAGCGCTTTCCATACAATTTTTAATGGAATGCATTGCGGCATGCGAAGGCTTTTTATATCTTGTTGGCTTTGCTACCAAAAAAAAATTATTTAGCCCTCTCAAGAAGCTAAAGCATTGAAAAAATGTTACGAGCAGTAATCACCAGGTTGTGTTGTACGGACATCGCTACGGCTCAGGCACCTCACATGAACGGCACATTTCGAAAGCGTTATTTGAAAGCAAAAACACTGGCATTCTTCGGGTATAGGAATCCACGCAAACGACACTAAGTTGTACCAGAATATACATAGTTTAAAACGCGCTAATCGCCTTATCATGAGTAGTAGTGAGGTCGTGGAGCGTAAGACGCTTCTTCTCGACAGCAGGCCTTA
Organism: Haemaphysalis longicornis; assembly: GCF_048455015.1. Taxonomy (NCBI): domain Eukaryota; kingdom Metazoa; phylum Arthropoda; class Arachnida; order Ixodida; family Ixodidae; genus Haemaphysalis; species Haemaphysalis longicornis. The sequence continues at coordinate 47,976,059 of NW_027526335.1, read as the reverse complement.
TCCCCAGGTCTGTTGCCTTCGATTCAGGCATCCTTTTGCTGACTTTACAAAGTCTACTGGACGTTCACTTGAGTGTGCATGCACCCGCGCGTGTACGGAATTGTAAGAATCGTAGAAATTCTTATTTCTATAACTTCATGGAAGAACTACATAAATTTTCGGAAAAAATGTCATAATTTTATGCATTTTTCGGCCGACGACGTTAAAAGACAACATGCGGTGGAAACGCGTTTTCGCTGCTACCACAATGCTGCAGTGGCGAACGCAATAACTGAGTAAACTAGGCTGTTACTCCAGATTCATTATATGTTCGTCGAATTTCAATAAATAAAAAGTCTGGACGCCTGCTATTTAGGTGATTGTTCTGTCAACAAATAGAGCGGAATCACATAAGGCGTAATCACATAATACGGCGGAATCCCATGGGTTCTATGTACTCGCACACATGTGTACACGTTGCACAGATAAAAAAGAGGCCTTGTGCATTTGTTTACCCAATGCAAGTCACGGTATGGGTACCAAAGGATACAGCGAGGAGCGCCGGGACTAATGAAGGAGCTTGAGTGGAAAGAAAAATCCACACAAGAAAGGTACTTTGGCTGACCTACGATATGAGGGGTGGAGGTCTTCGCGAAGGGCAGTCGTTCATGCAGTTCACATACAACAAACGACAATTATAATGATGATTATTGCGACGAATATTGCGTAAAAATTATGACCGCTCTTGAAATCAAGTCAGTCATCGCTTGGCAAACCAAAAACGGCGCTACGTAACATTCGCTTTAATTCTAAGAATTCGGCAGTGCGATCAAACAATCGGCAACACGTGTTGACTCGCTGAGGCCAGCGCTTTAGTACAGCCCACGCCTAGCAGAGCAACGGAGCTATATATGTCTACATGGTTTGCACACTGCCGTCTATATCGAATTACTCTGGATCAGCTTGTTCGTAGCTGCTTCGCCACGACTGACACAGCAATACAATTAATTCAGATGTATCACCCCGAAGCCCTCAATGCTCTTTTCAAATTGTTCGTATTGATAATAACCTTATCTGTTTCCTCTAGATTCTTCCTCTCTTTTTTGTATTGCAACAACGACGCATTCGCGTTATCTCCCTGTACAAAGCGATTGACTTCATTTCGCTGCTCGTAGCTTGTCCGTCCCAGAAAAAAAGCACTGCATTGATATTAAAAGACAAGCGAGCAATCCAGACAGTCTCCTTTATGGTATGTTGCCATCGCAACCACATCAAACTTTCGTCATCCAACTTCCAAGCTGGTGGTTACAAAACCCAAGCTCGTCTTTGTCTTTCGCAACCACATCGCAGAATTTCCATTCAACTCTCTCAGGCGCAACAGTGTACTACTTGTAGCTTTATAGTAGCTACCCCGCAGTGTTGTGTCTACGGGAGGCAAAAGCCGGCCTCGAGAACAGAGCAGCTGTTGTTTTGAGCCAAGCACCTTTCACACGAGGCCATCAAAAGCCACGCTGACACCCCGTGCGCAGCAGCTGGCGTGCTGCGAACAGCGGCGCTTGAGGCAACAACCTCGCCATTTGCTGGTGATTATGTGAACGGCTGTCTGGCGATGCAACAATCACTTGCACGTCTTGGCAATCACCCTCCTAGGCACACGTGTGCGCAAAAAGGCCGCGACCAGACAGGAGAGAAAGGGGTGTATGCCATGGTATTACTAAGGCTCTACTGTTGTACTTATTGCTACGCACGAGGCGTAGGTACAAACGAAAAACTAACAGACAAAACTGGAAAGTGCGTTTAGCACTTCGTTTTACAGCGAAGCTGTTAACCTCCAATTGGTCGGAAAATTTTGTGTCGTAAAGAAAAAACCCAGGCAGGGGGCCCAGCAGTTCTTCCCTAAGACGTCGAGCCCGGCATGCGTAAGGCTCATCATGCATACAGCATAGTGCTCAGCATTTGTTAAAAAAAAAGAAAAAACGAGCATCGGAACCGCATTATAGATGATAAGGCGCCTGTGAACAATGGGACCCCCTCCACTCATGTGTTCCCTGTAGGAGCGTGCGAATATTACATTTTTCGAATTAGAATAGAATACGAATATCCAGCTCCGAATATCGAATCAAATATTGAATAATTAAGGGGGACGAGGCTTTCGAAATCAACTTTTTTGTTTCTTCGTGGATTTTGATTAAAATTAGCACAGCAACTGGAAATGTTTCTGTCATGATACCATAAAAATTTCAAAGTAATACTTTGAAAACTTCTAATATTTTGAAAACTTTTTTATTTATAAAATTTTCTTTCTGTTCACGCTGTACCGAGCTTGCGCGGCCTATAAAATATAGAAAACTTCCTCGAAATGCTTTAAATTCCCAAATGAATGGATGAGGTCGTGACAGTCATAGATTTTTTTTTTACCAGAACAAAATTTTTTTAGTTTTCAGTTTTTTTAGAGGTGAATGTACAACAGGCATATAGACTATGAACAACTATTTGAATAAAACATTTCACAAGACATAAACCTGAAAAATCAAGAGTGTCGCAACCTGTACTGTTCATCAAGGAATGTAATGCAAAGAACGGAATCAAAATAGACCTAGCGGTCACGAAGAAGTCACTGCAGCAAGCGACGTAGGTGTCAAGAAAAAACTATTTTGAGAAAACGGCTACCGAAGTTGCAACATAGATTTCAGTAATCAAAAGTCGCTAGGGTTGTAGCCTTTCATGTCGTTTCGAACACGGTGCTTCTGGAATGCCTTGTCTTGAAATTGGAGTGCCTTTTGCAGCCTTTTTCTTTCCATAAAACATCATTTTGAGCTTCTCTGTGAAGAGTACAAAGCCCGGGGGGGGGGGGGGGGATATGGCTTTCAATGCAAGCTAAGTGTTAGCTGGTTGCTTGCATTCCACTGGACAACTTCCCTCTGCAGTGTTGTGACCATGGCACCACGTGAATCCCTCTTTTCTTTTACTTAATTTTGAAAACAGAGCTTTGACTTTTTTTATGCTTTATAACCCTGCTTGGAGCACCAGCTTATGTGCAGGCGTTCAATGCCAAAAGTTTACATACCACAAAGATACAAATTAACTACTTTATTTCTTGGTACAATTTTCCGCGTAACTTCAACTTCAATACATGCACATTTTTTAGCACTCTTGAAATTCAGGGCATTCAATATTCCTCGCAGCACAGCCAATATGTGCTAAACTATAGATGTATGCATTGGTATTAATAATTTCCCTAAAAAATCAATTTGCTAAATTCTACTACAGTAAGGTACATTTTTAACGCCGGCAACACGTTTTTATTCCGAACTCACACCTCTTTGCATGATTGTTCGAAGTGCACGGCAAACGTTGCGCAAGAAAGCGATATGGCTCGCCTGAATCGCGGCGCTCGTATACCGCAAGATGTCATAATTTGTTTGTCCATGACATGGCCCGTCAGGTCGTTCTTAACAATAAATCTAACTTACAGGCATTCACTACAACTATTGGCGTTCAATCGTACCCTGTTGCGCAGTCAGGCGATCCTCCAACCCGCAGCGGCTACGCTGTGCGCGCCGCAGCTTCTGATGCGCCGCCCGTTTCTCTTTCACAAGGCTAGCGAGCCTGCACTGTCAAGCTTTGCAATAACTAAGTGTGTAAGATAGCAAAGCAGATGAAAAGTTCACTTCGCGAACCGCTGTCACGAGCGCGCAGACCGCATTTCACCCTCCAGTGTAAAGGCGCGCGCACCACGAAGCGTTCGATGACCTCCGTCTTTCGAGCTATGCAACTTGCCGTAATCTGGCTTTTGATCTCTGGAATTCCCATCGCGATAATGTCCGTGTTGAATACCACGGAAAATAAAATGACTGAACAGAAACTTGGCCACGCCAAGCAGCGGAAATCAACTCAGAAACGCGCACTACGCAGTTCAGGCGGCCGCCATCTTGCATTTTCGCAGCTACGCCCAATCAGGAGGGCCATTTCAGCGCGCTCCGACCGGAAGGCCAACCGCGCATCAGCATCTATTCTGGCTTCGTTCGTGCGTCTTTCTTTTGGTCGTGCGTTTGCGAATGAATGGAGATAAAAGAGACGGCTAAGACCGGAAAGTAGATCGCTGTGCCAATACAACGGTTTCAAAATGGCCGCGCCCAGTGGCACCGTTGCGGAGATACAGCGCTAGGAAAATTGCCGTTTTTTCCCCCTTTTGCGCTGACATTTTGTCACCGCGGCTGGCAAAAGTATTTTTTATGCCACTTTGCGACGGTTTTCGGCGGAAAAGCTTTGCAAACGCACAGGATATAAAACATTGAAGCCGCATATGTGTGGCTGTCAAGAAACAATATTTTGGTCATCTTCCGGGGTTAAAAGCCGCGTCTCCCCCTTAAACTAATCAATCGAAATATTCGAACCCTTTCGAATATCCGAACCCTTTCGAATACATAGTTTTCGAAGCGAATATGAATATAACATTTTCGATATTAGAATAATATTCGAAATTTTCGAATATTCGAACACCCCTAGTTCCTTGTAAAGAACATGTTTGGAAAACATGTATGAAGGCTACGCAGGACTATTGTCACAAATAGAGCAGTTCTTGCCCAAGACGCCGAGCGCTTGTGTCAGGCTAGGCAGGACCCAGCCCTTGCCGCCAGAGAAGCCGAGCGCGAGCGAATAGCCCCCCAAGACGGCGAGAAACATATATCATCCCCCATCAGCAGTTCCAGTGGTTTACAACAGCTTTTTCGTCACTTTCGCACTTTCGCAGGACAGTCACTTTCGCAGGGCTGATGGCGACCTTTTTTTTTTCGTTTTTGGATCCCCATTCAAAAACTTCCAAGCTTACCCCGAGGTAATGAGTGCGGCTATTAAGCTAATACCTGATGCCCCTACACTGCCAAAAAACTGTTTGACACTTTTTCTTCATCATCATAGAAGGAACAAGTGACTTTAACCACAGTTTTTTTTGCCGATTTTTTCTATTCATTTTTATCCCTTTCTGTCTATTTTTGCTATTCTCTTGGGTGTGCGATAGATCGTGGAAGCCGTAATGCTGTTTATACTTCGAACTGACTGCTGCTTTGGCTTACTGCGTATCTGGGCAACGTAAAACAAACACGAACAAAATAAGCGGCTCCTCAGACGCCTTTGATAATAAGGGGTTTCGATAGATTGCTGCATGACGTTTCGCGTTCATGTGCCCCCAATCGCGATATTGGGGTAGGCAGTCTTGGCACAGCGCTTGTGGTCTTCCCTTCCGTCGCTAACAAAACTATTTGTAGCAGCCTTCGGAAATCGTTAACGAGAGTGCAACCTGAACAGGGGGGATCAAAAGCAATGCAAACAACAGAGCGCAGAGCCTCCGACTCATGCTGCACCATCTGGCTGCAAAGTCAGTAAACTGCGCGCATGCGCACTTCGTTTATTTTGAGGCGCCTTTTCACGCTGCGTCGCCACTGAGCAGGATGATCATTGAAGGACATCATGCTAGCTGCAATCAGCATGCTGCGCGCTTGGCTCCCAAATAAAGTAGATAACAGCATGCTCAGTGGCGACAGAGCGTAAAAAGACGCCTAAAAAAAATTACGCCCACCTCCCCTCGCGGTAACCCTGGTGTGATGCGACTCTGAAAGGGGTTCCATTGGCGTCGCATCAAGCAATCGTCGGGTACGGCAAGAGAGCAAGCGCAACACAAGCGCGGACGACCGTTGACTGAGAGACCGGCCGGAGCGCGGCACTCCGCTTCTATGCGCAGCGCGCCCGAAGGAGAGGAGACCGCGGAGAGAGAGAGTACTGAACATGCGCACAGTGCGCAGCCGCGCGCAGCGCGACCGCAGATGTTGGGAGAGAGTGTTCGCTATCGGAGAGAGGAGAGGAGGCGAGCGGATGAGAGACGCAGCTGTGCGGACACGGACGACGGACGCACGCAGGACAGGGCCGCCGGCATGAGATGCTCCTCTCAGCGTCGCATCTAATAAATGACTGGCGTCGCTTCTTTATCAAGCATTTCCCCTAACAGTAGGCCACGCTCTCAAACGGTCTGACAGAACTGCGCATGCCCCCAGTTTAGTGACAGTGCAGCCAGATGGCCCGGCATGCGTCGGAGGCTGTGTGGTATACGTTCGTATTTCTATTAATCCTCCCTCTACTGTCCAGGCGCCAGAAATTTTCCTCTGATCTTTTCTCAACGCTCTGTCTCCTTTCAATCTTTCTGCTTTTACAAACTTACTCGCTACGCCCAATGTGATTAAGTTTTTACAGTATATTAGAACTAGGATGAAAAATAATCTCTTTTCGTGTCTGTTTTCGCCGGTCACCGTTCCGCACACGTAAGGAAAACAAGACAAAACAGAAAGCAAAAATTACATCAAATTGGTATAGGGCTTCGACCTCTGCTTTTTCTTTTTCTTACGGCCGCCGAAAATAATATCAGGGTCATTTTTCAAGCCACTTTTACCGGTTAATTTGAGCGCGTAAAAAATTGACAGCTGCAAGAGCATAACTTCTTTTCAGTACCACGTAAATTATTTGACGTGCTTTTCTTGATTGCAACACTAATGGTGTCACATGTCCGTACAGACTGGAGAACCGATTCGTTTATGTATAGTAAGAACTTTATTTCTTTCCTCCATGGGAGTGCTAAGCCTTTCAGCTGTGTTGCGCGCGACACGCTTTATAGATAACGTCCTGCTTACTCAGACGGCGCCTACAGGAGCCAGCGGGATAAGATATAGCTTGGCAAGGACGGCTTGCCACTGATGACGCTAAATTTAATTCTCAACCTAATGAATAGAAGACAGAAAATCCTTCGGAGGCTATAAAGCAGGCTGATAAGGAATCAAGGAAGAAAATCATGCACCCCTCCGTCTAACGACGACGATGGTTGAACGCGAAGCTTCTCGTGATGGATTCTTTAGTTGGCCAATCCCACACTGCGAGAATGTGCTACCCTGGAGGTATACACTCCACTTTTCTAGAATACCCACAGCAACTCCATCTCTTTTGGCACCACCACCACCACCAACTCTCGGGTGTGCACTCCGCCGGCATAACGTTTCGGTTTGGCGTGTACGGCGCGAATCGGTACCTGCTGCTTCGCGCTCAGGGAGCAATTTTTTGAGTGGGTGCCGGTTCGAGGCGTTAAAGGGACACTGAAGTGATATGTAAACATTGCGGGATTACTTGCGCAAATTGTAGTCCGGAGTCCCCACGCCATGTTACCACCACTCTGGGCGCGTTACGCGATTTTATTTAGTAGAAAAATTAATTCGAAAATGCTGTCCTCCTCTCTTTACGCTCGCCCATTTTCTGCGGCGTTTTCGTGTGACGTCAGCAGGAGAGGAGCTGGCAATTGGCTGCGCTACTGCACGGCTCGCCGACCTTCCGCGACCGAGTCAGTCGGCCCAGCGTTTCTTCCGCCGGCCGCCGACGGGTCGTCGCAATTCGTTCGCTCAGTTGAAACGAAGCCAGGACACGTTTGTGAATGGAAGAATGGGCTTTCTTTACTTGGTTAGTTTGTACACTGTATCTAGCTCCAAGTCAAGGTCGCTTCACACAAGCGCTGCACAAGCGCACATGCGACGCTTCGCTGACTGGTACGCCAGTAGGAAAATATAAGGCCTCTTGAAGGCGGGAGAAGAGTCAGCGAAGTCAATATAGGTACTAAGGAAATAAAATCAACTGATATTTTTACTGTACAGCGTAAAAATAGGGTGCGGAAAGCACTTTTTTGCGCTGGACGAACAAGCACAGCGGTCAGCAGCACGACTACGCATCTGCGAACGCTTTTCCGTCTACGAAATGCAATTGCTATAGTTGGTGACAGCTTAACTCTGCAGCGGCTTTTCAAGATCAAAGGGATTTTGTGTTCATCCGCAACCAATGGCGTCTCGCCGTTTGTGTGACGCCCGCGACGTACGTTTGAAAGGAATACTACTTTTAATATGGCCGCGCTCGCTTCCCCACCGCTGCTGCGCTGTCGAGCGACAACGAGGTTGCCGAGAACCAACAGCTCTGTAGGCGATTTCTGTTACGAATGTGCTGTAGTGCATCAAGAAGCCGCTTATCGTTACCTTTCCCGTGTGTGTCTTGCCGCGTCGTGGTTTGTACGTACGTGAGGAAATCGTGGTGGCACTGGTGGGCTGTTTTACGTACTCGGAACGTCGTCAACGAACTCGATCTGAGAACGGCAAAGCGTCGAAGCTGCATCTGTTGCTGATGTGATTGTGGAAATTGTGTCGGTGTAGCGCAACCTTTGTGAAGAAATAGTGCGATTTGCTTTCGTCTACGGCAGTAGCGGTGACAAGTTGCAAGCGTTTTCGTTTGTTGCTGTGAGCGTAGGCTGCGCCCGATTTTGAGCGCAGGCCTACGTGGTGTCCGTCCGGCCCGACGCGGATCGCGCAAACGTGTGCGGCGTGTTTTTTGGCCGGATACGGCCGCTCGTACAGCCGAACACGTTATTAAGACAATTGCCAAATCTTACAATGTAATGTATCTTTCCTTGCCGATTCGCGCATTGCTTTAGCCTGCCGGGGTACGAACGGAACAGCGGTGTGGCGTTTTTTCCCCCCTGGCGTAAACAGGTATGATTAAACCATTATTGCAGAGACTCGCGAAGAAGTAAACGTTCGTGCACAATTATCCGAGACTGGGTTGGGTAGCTTTAAGAAAATCGGTATGAACCTGCCTTCCTGCGAGAGACGGGTGCCTATGGCGTTCTGTTTGTGCCAATGGGCACATTATTGAACATACAAAAGTATGAACGAGTGCGAGTATTGTTGAGGTAATCAAACGTGGTTGCGTTTCGTTTCTTGGCTGTCATTGGTTGGTCGTAATTATCAGTAGCATTTTTAAAACGTATAAGAGGGCTAAATAAACATCGAAACTGCATGATTGGTGGATTTTGAACCACGCCGTTGAAGAAATCCGGAAATGTGTGGCCCCACAACATGACCACGTAGTTTTTTATACATTGCCAAAAATACACACGCGCGCAGCTTTTTATTATGCCTGATACGCTAAGTGGCATCAGAGAAACTGACTATGCATGTACTGAGGCTGCGTATTTCGTGTGCAGTGTGGAATTTCTCATAAGTGTCGTGAGCTGTTAAAGTTGTTGTGAAATAGCTGAATGCGTTTAGTAGGAATGAACCAATAGTTTATCTTCCCTTTATTTTCATGCAGTTTGTGTGATGGGCTTTATGAGTTATAAAAAATTGTCTATTGCAGCTGTGTTTCATAGTGATGGCTGTAGTTTAACGATTGCATTTTGGTGCTTGTGATGTTTAAGTTTCAACAAAGGGGTTACAGTGTATTGGCAGACATTCAGATTTCCAGTGTCTCTGTCATGATAGACTGTATTATACAGAGTGGAGGACATATTTGAGCGTCTTATCATGGAGCATATTTTAATTTAGGTTCAACACCGCTTCCCACTTTTAGATGTTTTTATTGTTCCAGCAACTGTGGAGAGCCTTCAAACAGTGACTGAAGGTGGTTCAGGTTGAAGAGCTGCAGTAATAATTGCTAACACTTGTGTATCAGGTAGAAATGAGGTATGTTACCCCTTCAGAATGCTATGTTCATACTTTTCAAGCATGCACTGTTGATTCTGGTTATACAGCTGCAAGAATAATAGAAAGCAGTGATGCGGCATATCAAAATGGTTCAACTTCAGGCCTCCAGAGTGTCATGTCGCTGCTTTCTGTGCGCACTGTTGCTTCCGGCTGGTTCAGACGCAGTAAAAATTGAAAAAACTTACTCAGCAGGTCGCAACAATTTTACGTCACTTCTTCAAGATGTTATGTAACTCATTTGCAAGGTTGAACTGTTCCTTCTTACTAGAAAGCTATGGTAAGAAGTGAAAGCTCTAATAAAATACGTTGGAATGTGTTTATGCCAGGCCTTCAAGCTGTGATGTCACTGCTTTTTATGCACACATTGTAGCTTCTAGCCATGAAGTTGTGGTGAGGGTTGAAGGCACTAACATAGTACGTTAGAATAAATTCATGCCATACTTTCAGGCTATCAAATCGCTGCTTCTCTCGCACACACATTGTAATTTCTGGCCATGAATTTGTGGTGAGAGTTGAAGATGCTTACGTAGTACGTTAGAATGAATTCCTGCCACACCTTCAGGCTGTGAAGTCACTGCTTTTCACGTACACACTGTTGCTTTTGGCTTTAAAGCTGCATTAGGCATTGAAAACACTGGTGCAGCAAATCAAAATGCATTCAATGTCAGGCTTTCAGGGTGCCACTTTGCTGCTGCTGGCTGGAAAGTGCGGTAAGAATAGAAAATGCTTGTGCAGTAGCCCATGACACCTTGACAAGGGGCAGTGAGAATTTAATATTTCTTCTCCCTGTTCCAGTTTGGTGCTCTGATTGGTTGCAGAAATGGATAAAATGGAAATGCTTGCATGGAGATGTCGGCACATTTTTAAATAATTCACTTAGGTCTCACGTTCATACTCATATTATTGGACCTGTTGAGTGCGGTTGTCTAAATAGGTGCAGTAAGAATTGAGTGCACTTGTATAGCTGTTCGTTCAAGTTTCGTATGGGGCACTCAGTGTTCGACGTCACTGTTTGGTGTACATAGGGGAAGATTATTGGCTTCGGGAAGATTATCAGAAATTAAAATGCTTCCACAAAAGCTTGACATGACATGGCTGCAAAGCAGCTACATGTTGAACCGAATATTTTCTCTATGTATGCTATTTCAAAAGCCTCATCAACAATAAAAATATCTTCACAGTAGGCTGTTACACATCAGTTTAAAGCCAATGAAAGTTGAATGTAGCACAACTTGGAAACGAACTTCGGACGGATGCATTTGTAGGTCTCTATTCGTGTTTTCCATAAAAGCTCGCAACAGTAATTTTTTTAGGCGGCTGCTAGTGCTTAAGGGTGTTTTTCTATCAATTTTCACCGTCAGTTGGGGTTCTATGCGTTATCATTCCACTGTAAACTGCGCGGTGGTGATATGACACTAAAGAAACGCCGGCAGCTCTTTTATTACATCGCCGGGAAACACCTCGGAAATGGTCGCCTGGATTGAAAGCATGACACTGTATACTGTCAATCTAATCAACTGACGTAAGCGTCTTGCCACTCGCGTGTCTCGTGAAGTAGAAATAATGAGTCTTGTAACGTTTCACATCCCGCAGTTCACTGCTCGCGCCATACGGTGTTGTCGTCTCGTTTAAGCGGAATAAAATAACGCTTGTTTCTTCGCACCTACAGCTGATTTTGCAAGACAGGACACCTTAGGCGACATCGCGACCTCCACGGTTGCGTGCGTCGCCGCGATAGGTGTTTGCAGTGCGTCACTACGTTCGAAACAGTCGCATAGAACAATGCGTGGCCCGTTGATAGCGCCCCAGGCCGAGCCTGGGGCGCTAGGTATGGTGCCGCAAGTGTTTTGCAAGTCACGAGTTCGAGTCCCCGCGGGTACGTGCTTTTTTTTTGTAAGTTAACTTTTTTGTTTTCTGCCGATGTTTTCTACATTGAGTTCACCTTTTTTTGGGCCGCAACGTTCATGGCTCCACGAACTAGTTCACAGAACGCGCGCAGGCTGGCACTGGCGCGCTAGCGAGTTCTCGTTGGCGTGCTGTTGCCATAAGCACCGACTGCTTGCAGGCAGTGGGCAGAGGCCAGAATGAACAGACCCTTGGCCTGGTGCGAACACGCTTTTTACGACACAGGCATGAGGGAGGCAAGCTCCAAATATGGGGGAAAAGCGCATGACATTTGGGCGTCTGCGGGTACGCGGAGGGCGTCCATGCACTGCGTAGGCCTCGGCTAGTGAATGCTACGATTCCAAGCCATCCTGGGAGGCTTATCTTTATGCATTTTCACAGCTGACAACATGGCAGAAGCGCGGTACAATGATTACTGAGTTATTGAGAATGCCCATCCAACAACGCCACCGGTTGTGTTTTACAGAACCGAAACCGAAACTTGTTTGGTTGCTCACCTTGGGCATCGTCCAATCACGGTGCCCGCTCCTCCCAACGTCACAGCTTTAGTTGGTGCGGCCGCCGCAAACCGCGCATGGTAGTTTTTCTTCTTTCGCGCTTTGTAAAATGATTACCGATTTGTCAACCGGATAAACGATGAAAAGTGTGCTAATTTGAGCCAGTCTACGCAGTGCAAGCAAAAACGGGAGCTTGACAAATTCACTTCAGTGTCCCTTTAAACCCGAAGATGTGACGTTAGGCCTAACGCCTAAACTCAAAATGGGAATTTGGGCCTAACGTCTTGTGGCTAACAGCCTTATGGCACGCAGAGCAACCCCATTCTTCTCGCGACGGATTCTTTGGTAGTCGTCTGAGTTTTTCAAACCGCTTCGACCATGTCGGAATGTCGCAATGGGATAGACGCCGGATTCATAACGCAAGGGACGTAGGTTCGATTCCAGCCACGGGGGGCGTTTTTTCTTTCACTTCAGCCACAATCATTCATCGTCTTTGTCAGAAAAAGATTGCTTTCCTCCAGGGCGTATTGCCGTACAACGGCATCAGTGAGGACACTAAAGCTCCCCTTTAAAACATTTTAAATTACAACTACAGGCAGTGCGTGCTTTTGGAGGCCCGAGTTGGCTGTGCGAGGGCAATGACCTGTGAGCAAATACTCGGCACAAAATAAATCCCGAGTATGCACTGTAGGAGGTATTCGCAAAATCAAGCAAGTAGCGGTGGAATAGCAAAGTATTCATCCCGTTCGAAATGGAGATGATGTCTGCCTTTATGAAGCACAGGGTTCCCACAGTTGAGAAAATCATAAACTTTTCTGCTGTGGAGGTTAGAAAAAAGCGATTGCAATACTCGTGGAGAAAAGGGGGAAGGTGTCAAAAGCGAGCTGTCCCAACCACAGTTTGCTTCAGCCCATAATTAAAAAGAGAAAGATTGTTAAAACGCGAAGCTTTATACCATCCAACTTGAGTCAAAGTCAAAGACCAAAGTCCGAGCTGCTTAGACCGTGTCGGACTGCCGCAATCACATAGGCTTCGACTTCATAACGTGAGGGACGGTTCCAATCTAGGGAAGCATTTTTCTTTTAAGTACTTGATGTGCCTTCGCTTATCATCATCATTTTCTGAAACCCATTGTGTAAAGCTGGTTTTTCTGCAGTGCTTTTTGGCGCGACATTGAACGGCATCAGCGAGGCATAAAAAATCTTCGCTTTAAAAAACGCACAGTTTGAAAAATAGGCAGCAGTTGATAAATAACGCATGCAGGCGAGATCGACAAAAAGTGTGGGACCGTTGTCTGCAGTGTTTTCGCTAATGTATTTTTCTCATGCACTTCAATAAACTTCGTTGACTTGATTTTATTTGAGCAAAAAAAAGAATGAAATAACAGCGGCCAACCGAACAAGGGCGCATAGCTCACGGGTACCACACACAAAAAAAATTGGCTACAGATACGAAAGCTCAAAGGGCATGCCACACGGGGTGCTATCATCCAGAACGTAGCAGCCACAGGGAAGCGGTATTCGTTGTTCGTCCCTGCCACACCTTCCTCTAAACTGCTCATGTCGGTGCAAGTCGCCGGAACACCAAACGCTTGTAATTACGTATGCACAGCAGCAAAAACAAGACACAAAAACAGAAAAAATTGGGCCCATCTCCCCGCGAGGTGGACTCGAGTAAATGCGTCGCATAGGGGGTGGGTGTATTGCGTTAACGTTTAGTGTTTGGGGAGTTGGTGGTAGTAAATGCGTTGTATCAGCAGCTTCTTGACGTAGTTTGAATGAGTCAAGGATATAAGGCGCGTTCGTAGCGTCCCATTCTGTGTCGGTTTTGTGGCGCAGTGGGTAGAGCACCATGTACATTGCGTTCCGCCCGCAGGGTCGAGGGATCGAAACCAGGCGCCGGATAGTATTTTTTTTATATAGTGTAGGGGGAGGGGTGCGGACTACGACTACGGACGTCAACGCGGGTGACATCGTGAGTTATTGAAATGCTCTTCATTTAAAAAATCTGCAAGAAATTGCCCTGGAAAGTTTTCGAACATTTTGCAAAGCAACTACGACGTCAACGCCGACCGGTTGTCTCCCCTCTCTCCTTCGTCGCTTTCCTCAACCCCCAAAACAAAGTACGGACAGCCAAATGTCTCCAACAACAAAAAAAAGATCAAGAAATGTGCGCGTTTGGTTCCCATTCCTCAAACGTTTATTTCGAAGGAGCGGGTTTGCATTTCGTGACGCTCGGGGACGCCGTCAAATCAGAAACGCCGGCCTGCGCAATTCGAAAAAAATGCCGCTTTTTCCGCTCTCACGCACCACGTATCAAGATAAGGTTTCAGAATAAAAGACGGAGTTCTAAATTCTTTAACCCAGAAAAAGAGGCATTACTTCCCCGACCCGATTTGAGTGAGAGAGTTTCAGTGCGATTTCTTTTTTGGGGAATTCGAGTGTGCGGTAAAAGTGAGACCTAGCCGATAGGCAAGCTAAGGTTGGTTTGCGAGCAGTTTGGATGTAGACAGCCGCGCGGCTATGCGAAAGTCCCGGAGTGTTATCTGAAATATGTATGGCGAACACGCCACTTTTGCGGCGGTAAGACGTCGGGAACTAACCTGCATGCTACAGACATCTAAATCAGAGCTATTCGCTCTTTTCTGTGGTATCGCTTCTACGAGAGGATGGCCGTTGGAAATATAAATGGTTATATTACAACCGCATTTCGCTGCGACGGAAACTAAAATTTAGATTGGAGCCGTGACTGATACAAGACAGCGCGAGTAGAAATGAGAGAGTGCAAAACAAATAAATGTTGTACCCGACATTTCTCGTAACGGAAACGCTCAACCTTGCAGACGATCTTGAAACTGCAGCGAAATTCCCGGTAGAGTTTGCGGGTTTTGTCAGGCCTAAGGGAAAAACCGCGCACAGTAGGTTTTGTGTGGATTTGAAGGTATGCCGGTATTATTTTCGCAATCATTGCTGGTTCCCTTGTACCTCAGTGGAAAAAATGACTCCGGGGCGTTGTTAAACAGATACAGGCTGAAAAGGGCGCGTACTTATTGAAGCGCAGCAGTGAACATACGAGTTCAAGCGCAGCTCCGATGGTTGCCCATCAAAGCCAGTGTGTCAGCATAATTTTTACTTAGTCCCTGATTACGACTCAGAAATTATGATTGTCTGATGAAAAATATGAACGATCCTTAAAAAAAACACAACTCGAAAAAATGGGTAGGACTGTGCTAATTTTCTATTGAAATGTCGAAGTGGAGCGGTTATTCAACCAGTTGGTGCACAAAACACGAAGAAAATATCGACTGACAAAATCGTAAACGAACTTACCATTTTTTGGGTGCTCCAGTAAAACCGACAAAATGTCCTTCTGTTTTTTTTTTTTTTTTGTCTCTCTCCACCCCTACCTCTCTCGAACTAAACTCCTCAAGTGAGAAATTTTCAGAAATAAGATGGAAGGTAGGCTTTAATACAAACGAAACTACAGACACCTGCTGCTCGATTCCCACTGCAGTTATCTTCCATCACTGTTAAGAGATCGGAATATAAGCTTGACCTCCCTTTTTCTGAGGCCATGTTCAGACTACCGACACGCAAAAGCCATATTGTGGTCTATGGACGTAAAAAACGGCGTGTCACGCAGTTCAGTTGGCTGAGACTTGAAATAGCGCTATTCTTTAAAGTTATCACTAGAGTTGCGGTAACAGTCCGAACCCGGGCTTAGTCGGACAGAGCAGTGACTAGCGTACGCTTTCCTGTCGAAGAATGCATTGTCACCGGCGTAATGTGCTGGGATGAAACGACGCCATTCCAACATCGAGATGCGAACTTGAGTTTTCAACCCCCTTCTGTAATATTGATGTCCCATCTGTGGTCCTGAAGCCCAAATGAGGCATATCGACAAGCCGCCTACTTTACTGTACAACATTGTCGTGTTGTTTGAACGAACACAACTTCTTTGTCCTTTGTGAAAACAACTTCTTTGTCCTTTGTGCAGCTGGAACCATCAGTACAAACTGGTCCACACGAACGCCAGGACTGCAAAGCATCGCACATTGGAGAAGCTAGCTTGGGAGGCAACGAGGGTTACGAGTAATGAAGCAACATAAGAAAAGACGTTGCCAAATCTGCAAGGGCCACACATGCTCGGACTGAATAGGTAAAATGCTGCCTGACAAATGTGCACGTGTTTGTGCACGTGTGCACGTGTTTGTTTGAATCCTGGTACTGCCGGGCACCCACCGGTTCTTTAATGGGTGCAGGCGTCCCTGGTCGAGTGCGGACCCTTGAAAGGGAGAATCCACGCCTGGAAAGCTGCCTTTACCCTTGTGAGAGGCCCCTGACCCTTGTCCATATGGCGGGGCCCCCGGCCATTATGCCGCGTTGCGCCATTGCCGGGGGTGAAAGAGTCTGGCGGCATGTCCTGCCACAGGCGGTTGCTAGTTGAGCGTCCACCGTGGCTGTAGAAGGCACCATGTGCATTCGTGTGCCTTGTTGGCACCGGGCACCTACCGGTAAAATAGGTACAAGCGACTCACCGGCCTGGCGCTTGGCCCTTGTGTGGGACTACAACGCTTGGGAAGTTCACCCGGCTTGCACGGGAAATCGCCCCCTATTGAAAGGGGCAGCTGCAAAAACGCAGGAACTTTTTCTTTCCTACTCTGGGGAACTAAGTTCAGATTTCACACGAACCCAAATCTGTTTTAACGCGAAGCTTTTTATGTCTCATTGATGGCGACGTTGCCCCAAAACTCACTGCAGGAAAGCCAACTTTTACAGTTGGTGATGATGATGATGACGAAGAAGAAGAAGAAGATCGTGGGTGATGCGAAAGATGGTTGTAACACGGAGCCTTCTCTGGTCGGGAGCCAATGTCTGCGAAGTCCAAAGTCAACGTCCGAAATCTAAATGATGGCGCCGTAAACGCACTGCAGGAAAGCCAACTTACCTAATGGGTTTTCACAAAGGCACATCGATCACCTCAGAAAACAACGCTTCCCGTGTTCGGAATCTAACCTGTGTCCCGCGCGTTACGAAACCGACGTCTATCTGATCTTGCCAGTTCGACACGGCCGCAGCATTTTGGATTTTGGTTTTTCACTCAGGTTGTATAAGAGAAAGCTTCGTGTTTTAGCTATCTTTCTCTTAAAGAAAGGGCTTTGATTTTTTATGTATTTATTTGTTGTTCACAAAGACAGCCATTTTGGTACCACCTGTGTTCACACCGATGACGACTCTGGTCAGTTTTCAAACTTGATAAGACGTCTAAGGATTTCACCTTATATTAGCACGTGAGTAGCGGTGAAACACCAGCAAACGGATAGTATCCGGCGTGACCCGACTGTGTTAAGCCTACCCACGCAACCCGTGTTTACCCGTCAAGTTATAAGTAGGTTGTTTTCCTTCAGTATGCGCCAGTTGTCGCTGACAATCCATCCGTTCAGATTATCAAGAATTATTTCTCTCTGACTTCTCTAACCTATCTTCGATTGCGGTGTTCTCCACACGAATTTTCACCTCACCCAGTGCTGCTCTGCTCCAAAACCTGACTAGTGTACCCCATCGAATAATATAGCGCACAACTGCCTTGGAAACCCACTTGGATATATTTTGTGTATGAGCCGCCATTGGGGACCGAAGAAGTGAATCAAGCTACTGACGGCTTCTTTTAATTTTCCCCGAAAGAATATGGAACCAACACAACATAAAACCTATTCCAATAGAATTGAAGGTTTTGTTTAATCTCGCGTGTTTACTTTTATTCTTTTTTTTTCTCGTTTTCAAAGACCAGTTTATCTATAGAAAACGCCAACGGCGTTCACATAATAGAGCGTGGTCGAGCTGTCCGCTGCTCCCTAAGGAACGATTAGCCCCTTTTCAAAGCGGGCTTTTTTTCGCCCGGACACGAAAATGGCAAATAAAAAAAGAAATACAGCACATTATAAAGAGCAGTAGAGTATGTGACAGATATTAACCTTTTTTATACTTATTGTGATCCTGTTGCTGAAGGGAGCATGCCATGGATCCTTAATACGTTTTAGAAATCAGAGCACTTAGACCGGATGGGCACTTGAAGCGAAAAGACAAATGATTTCCTCAACAAAGTAAACAGCTTCGCTCTCATCGCAATGTAATTGTCGGATGTATACACAACGTTCGTCAGAAATGAGCGTGTATACGCTGCCTCCGGCCCTCTGCCTTTCCGTATACCCCAGCCATAAGTGCCCCCTGAAGGCAGCTTTTTATAAAGGACAATAAAGATGAACTCCTTGTACTTTAACCCAGAAAGCTTTACATTTTGTGCCAGCGCTTCCCGAGAACAACCCTCCGAAAGCTTTTCGTCATTGTGTCATGGATCGAGACGACTTCTTTTGAAACTTCTTTTCAAGATATTTGCGCTCAATTCTGTGTGACAGGCCGGACTGCGCTGAGTCTTAAATTTCTGCTTTCGAGGTTAGGACAGTTTCAGCAACAAGAAATCTTGTTAAGATTGGTAAACTCTAATGAATAAGTTTGAGACTGTTGCACTGATTCGTGCATGCAACGAGGGCACTACCGTTGGAGATCTTCTGCATCCTATTTGGAATAGTGAGGAGGAATAGGCAAATACACCAACCAAGGGCGTTTATTCAAAGCGGTCCCAACGTTTCGGAGCCTACGCGGTACCTTCATCAGGGGTGACTGTGTACGACAAGAAGCAGCGGTTATATAAGGGGTCTTCTTTTTTTTCTTTTTATTTTTACTGGAATCTTGCCCTTGCGCGTCGAAGGCCGTGGCTGTGGATGGTTCGAAGGGCTCCAAGGGATATATTCAGGCCTTCCCGTTTTCTTTGTATGTGCCAGGACTCAGGAAGTATTCTTTGTGAGTAATTGGTTTCGGTGCCAATCACCTGCGTGCCGTCAAAGTTAATCCTGTGGTCAGCTTTTTCGTAGAATACTCCTTGAGTCCTGGCACATACAAGAAAACCGGCAAGGCCTGAATAGATCACTCGGAGCCCTTCCAACCATCTACGCCCACGGCCTCCGACGCGTAAGGGCAAGATTCCAGTAAAAAGAAGACACCTTATATAACCGCTGCTTCTTGTCGTACACAGTCACCCCCGATGAAGGAGCCGAGTAGGCCCCAAAACGTTGGGACCGCTTTGAAGAAACGCCCTTGGTTGGTGTATTTGCCTTTTACTCAAGTTTAATCCAACAAGAAAGAGTTCTGTTGAAGGTGTTCACATTCAAGTATTTGTAATAGTGTGCGCGCGCTTGTGTGTGCCTGTGTCTGCGGGCTAAATTACTGCACTAAAATGTTTCCTTGGGTAGTATCGCAATGGTTGGTGACGAGGACAAGGAGCAGTGGGAAAAGATTTATTGGTGCCAAAAATAAAGAATAGAAAAGTGGATGGTATCTTTTCATTCTAAAAAGCTGTAGGATACCATTGCAGCTCGAACCCGATTGACCAGGGATTTCGGGTACTCAATCCGGGGCTGGTCAGACCAATCTTCCAATGTTCTTAGAAAGGGGATAGTACAGGGTGTGGGGAGGGCATTTTTATTTGCTTTAGAACTCAGAATCTAGCTGCTCGTTTCCGCTGTTGAGCGGCATCGTAACCAGCGACGGGAGGCAGAGTGGAGGATGAAAGAAAGCAAACACGGAGTGCGGCGGAGAAATAATGACGGTGATAGGAAAGAGAGCGTGAAGAAGAAAGCGGAGGAAGACACAGCAGAAGCATGAAGAGGAAAGTGGAACATGAGAACAGCGAATGAGAAAGAACAGTGCTGCTTGAGGAAGCTGGGAAGGGGAAGGGGGCTGTGGAAGCAAAAAAAAAAATCTACGAAGTAAAGCGCCGTCGTCAGTTTGCTTATGGGAGATTTCTGTTCGGCGACTGTTGTGAAAATCGCCCACGCATCGCCAACGTGACGCCCTCTGCCCCCCCCCCCCCCCCCCTCCCTCGCCTCGCGATCTCTGGATTAGTGAAGCAGTCACGCACCCCTCACTCTGCTCTATTTGCAATGCTTTGTGCAACGCATTGTCTGTGCCAGCCACATTTCTCACAGCGTTACCTTCGCAACACAAAGGGTTGTCTTTGACTATACATATGTATACATGTTTCTCTCAAATACCTCCCTCAATATCTCGAAAAATGAAAACACCTACACAGCTCGGCTGTAATTTTGCGTAAGGAAGCATCGTAATTGTGGTAGGTTTTTCTTTTTTTTATTTTTATTTTTGTGCGCGCAGGCATGTCTTTCTACCCATTCCAGCTCGATGACACCCGTGGATAAATAACGTTTGGCGAGTACTTCAAAGAAATTTTCCCACTGCGTTTAATTTAAAACGCTGCGTCCCTACACAAGTTTTAGCCTCATTTGAACTGTCTTAAGTTTATCTTGTATAGAAACGGCATCATGGCAAAACCAATGGCAACATAAAGGAGCCTAGAGGTTGCCTGCTGCATTCGTGTTGATTTTTTGTCTGTGTTCTCATTCTCAGGTTTGTACACGCAGCAAATCTATGTTTTCTTTAAATAGAAACTCTACATCGATCACTACACTTTTTTTTAATAATACTATCGCCGCATATAGAAACGTCGACGGCGAAAAAAAATCAAAGCGACGAGCTCGTCCGCACCTTACACCGAGCCTCAAGATAGGCGTGCTCGTTAAAATACGCCCGTGCAGGCACTCTCAGTATATGCAAATAGGGGTTCGGGATATGCAAATTACAGTATACTTCGTCCTTGCAAAACATTAAACGGGAAGATGGTGGAAAGGTGCTGTGCCTCTTTTCTGCACCTTCAATTTGCGAAGTCACATTTCCAAGTGCTAAAAAAAAGCTCGCTCGGGCTTCACCTGCTCGAGCACGGATTTTTTGTGTATGCAAATTGACTTCATTCAACATGGCCACTCTTTCTTTAGAAATAGGCGGCACCATTCTGCGTCGGTCGTCCTCCGTGCTGCTTTTTTTTTCGCCTCGAACTGTTACGCACTGCGCAAGTATTTTGTCGTGCGTCATGGTTCTGGTGAGCTCGGAGTCAGTCGCACACATCCGAGGGGACCTGCAACAGCTCGGATACGGACGGAAAAAGATCGCTATAGGCGGTGCACTCGAGGCACGGTCGCTGCAAAGGCGCAACTTCTTCCTCAACGTTTTTCAATTGCAGCATCATGGCATATGGGCTGAGCCCGACTTCGTTTGTGCTTCATTTTTTTTTATTTAATCATGTCGCGCGATATCGCAGAACTAACGAAAGAAAATCTTATGAGGTCGTTTGTTAGTGTTCGAAACGTGTTTTCAAGAAGAGATGAAAAACGACATGGTGAACTTCCTTAATTTATCTTTGAGTCAAGCTTTAGGTCGGTGTTAAAAGCCTTAATTCTTCCGAGCGTAAGGTGCGAAAGCGACATACTAATCATCACAGGGCGCTGCAATACTGACCATATTGAACAGAAGTGGTAGACTTTCTCACAAGAGAGACGGACGTCTAATTTCAACCTCCACGATGCTGGGAAAACTGCAGCAAACAGTCTACTGGCGTTGTATTTCGAAAGTGAGTCGTTGAAAAAAGAAATCGGCAGCGGTGTGTGGTGTTGACACGCCACCCATGTCTTAAGAGCGTGCAAAACGACTCTGCGGTTAACTATTCCATGGTGGCTACGCATATTGTGGTGAGGCCAGCCGAAAAGGAAATTTTGTGGGGGCCAATGGCGGCGCCTCGCGCTCTGCGAGGTCATGACTAGGCCACTTTCATGTATGAGTCACTCTTACAGCAGCAGCGAAACACGTGCAAACATGTGCTCCTACAAACTCCACAGACGGCGACCCGTTGTCGCTTCAGAGCCATCGCTAATGAGTCACCACTGCGCCTGACTCAGTGAGGGTGTTTTTACTTGTTCGTACGTTTTTTGGTAGACCACGGAAGAATACTAGATAAACTCTTCAGCACTGTATAACAACTGTCACTAAGATTTCCGATTATGAAATAAAGGTCGCAGCACCCAGCTGACCCAATAATTTGCTTTTTGGTGAATACAACTTCGACTGGAACATCCTCACACCCATATTGCCCGTAACTCTAATCCGAAACGGCCACATTTTGCGTTATGAAATGTATCCCACTCGTATCAGTAAAACCATTGAGTGTATTCAACTGGAATAATAAATTAATGCCTTTGTTTCTGGCCTCTCAGCAAGAATGTTTAGCTGAGCCCGATAGGCGACATGCGAGAGCCTCGCTAAGACCAAATAGTATAGAGGCTTTGGTGCTGACTACACATATTGCGAATTCTTGGTTGGTCAGCCACTTTTTGTAGTCTCGGACAGTAGCCTTGACTTTTGTTGTCGTCTCCGAGCTCGGTTCTCCCTTTTGCCCCCTTCTTTGCTCTTTAGTTTTCTTTCTTTTTTGAAATCGTAGCCGGATCTAAGAGATTATACGAATGCCAGAGCACTACTGATAAAAGCGAAGCACAAAGTAACTGCCCCGAACAAGGCAAAGCCTCCCAGGATGAGTGATTTACTTCTTTTCTCATTCCCAAGCCAGTGAAAGGCAGCTTGATGGGCACAGATTCCCTTTAGTACTGCATTCTTTCGCTCAGGAGTTATCAGGGCTTGCGTCTTCCCCAAGGCTGTGTAGATAACATCTTAGTCATCCCCTTTCTCCAAATATCTCCCCTGTAAAGGTTGTTCTGGTTGTGAATAGGAAGACAAATGCACTGATACCGATAAAACTGATGGTGACTATCCCCTGGCAATGTTGGTGTGTCATACCAGACGACACCCCCTTTGGCATTGGTTGGGCACACTCTGAACTGTATCTTATCGAGGAGTTAAAGAGGACGAGCTTTTTTGCTACTCGGGGTGCAGAAATACGACCGCGGTCGACACGTAGTGGCCGGTGTCCTGCGCGCCATGAAGTGGTTTTGTTAGCTTGGGGGTCACGGCACCCACTTTTGCAGCTCAAAGAACGCACCTTGCCGTGGAATACGTTTCGCGCAGCAGACGTCCAACACCAAGATGAGATTGGCGGCATGGTTCAACGGAATTGTGTTATTTTACTTCGCCGCCGTTACCAGATCATGTGAGTAAAGCGGTTGCTTTTTCTTTTTCAGTCGGAAGTCCTCACGCTGTCCTACGCTTAATAGATTTACGCTTGTTTATCACGTTAATTAATTTGAGATGACCTTTTAAAAATGAAGTTCCTACATGTTTAGAAAAAGAAATCAACCTGTACCTGCTTGCTTCGCTACAAATATCATCGACAGGCGGCAACCGGCAGAAGCAACGTTCTTTTTATTAAGAGCACATATTTGATAGCTTCTTGCTATACCAACTGAAAAAAAAAACGCGTTAAAACCGAACGCCAACTTGCGCGCTTTTTCATGAGTGTGAGGAACGGTTTGAATGTAGAAAATGTGCATTTTTATAAACGTTGCAGAAGTGAGAGGGCAGGTCAAGGAGGTTGTAAGTTCAGAAGGGAAACGTATGACAAAGAAAAAACTGTAATGGCACTTCGCCACAAACGCCCCTGATGTTTCTTCGGAGCTCTTTAAAGTGAACATGTATGTCTCGTGCCAGTACGTCGGCTTAAGTAGTTTGAAACAGCCATGCTTATATATACTTCTCGTAGGAGAATTTTTTCAATTCTTAGCACGGCAGTTGAACCGAGTGGGAGATACGCCGTGATTTTCTCATTTGTATGGCCCGAAAAATACTACCGTCTTTAGCGCGCGATGGAGGCCCTGCTTCGATAACCGCTAAAATTTTCGCCACTTGGACGTTGAATTTTCCCACGCACGATTTTCCTTTGCACTTCTTGGTCTCTATTGGTTTGTTTCTTGCCATTTTTCACGCGTTGTAAATTTGGCAGATCTCAGAAAACGATGGGACAATGAGTACGACATTGAGGTTTTAATGAGGTAGCAATCTACCGCAGAGCAACAGGGGTCACTTGCAAGGTGTACAACCAGATGACATCAAGCTTTGGCACCATACATTTGCACGAAGCGGACCTCTGCAATCAGATGACCGTGTGTTAACTATAGGCAAAAATATTTCTCCTAAATAATTGTCCTACGAACGTCCTTGAGAGTGTTTAACTGGATAACGCATCAATAAAAGGCCACGAGTCTCAATTTTATTTTTCAGAGAGCCCGTTCTCTCGAGATCCGCTGACTGAAACAGTTCCGACCACCTGTCAGCGTATTAAGTACGTTCATGCATGTCGCCGAATACGTACGCAACCCCGCGTAGCCACGACGCAGTACAGCGGCAATCACCTGCGCTGTACCCGCTAGCAGAACGCGAGAAATTAAACAAATAATGGCTCACAGACACTGAGCAGTCAAAAATAAGTACTGTTTTTAAAGGTTTTTTGCCTTCCGGAACAAACAGGCAGCAACAAAACGAGGTACCATCCAACTAAAATGATGTATTTTGCGAAGGGTAAGCCACCTTTCCCGAGGGAGGGGAGGTTCTCACAGCGAGCGTTGATAATAACAACACGAGCGCCACAAATTGAAAAGAAAAGCACCACCAGGGTAGATTAAAAAATTGGGCCCATCTCCCCGCGAGGGGGACTCGACTAAATGCGTCGCATAGGGGGTGGGTGTATTGCGTTAACGTTTAGTGTTTGGGGAGTTGGTGGTAGTGAATGCGTTGTATCAGCAGCTTCTTGACGTAGTTTGAATGAGTCAAGTATATAAGGCGAGTTCGCAGCCTCCCTTTCTGTGTCGGCTTTTTGGTGCAGTGGGTAGAGCACCACGTACACTGCGTTCCTCCCGCAGGGTCGAGGGATCGAAACCAGGCGCCGGATAGTTTTTTTTTTATATAGTGTAGGGGGGGGGGGGGGGGGGGTGCGGACTACGACTACGGACGTCAATGCGAGTGACATCGTGAGTTACTAAAATGCTCTGCATTTAAAAATTGGCTCCAATCCAGGCTGTGGAGATGGTTGGAAAGCAAAGATTTAAACAACACCCACAACAATTGCCCATGCGACGTCACTTCAATTCACACACGTGGCTCCACAAAGACTGAAACCTGAGATTCTGCCAGCCGTTTCCTGGAATTCGCGGTGGCGGCGTCCCGAACGCAGCAGCAGCGTCTTCCACGGCCGGGCTCGAGCGGCGGACGCCGCCGCTGTAGCCCGGCCGTGAGTCGGAAGAAATAAAACGGAGAGGAGAGTCTTTCGAAGGGTGAGACAGCAAAGCCTAGCCATCCTGATGTGCTAGCTTGGGGCTACACCATCGCGCGACACAAGCGCAGACACCGAAACAATGCGGCATGTGAGGTTAGTGACTCCAATTTATACCGATTTAAACTAGTTAGCTCAGTAAGTTTGATAATTGCGAGAAAGCTGAGTGAACTTTTGTAATTCCTATTTACGAGAACCTGTTGCTACTTTCGCATTTTGTAATACCTCTTAAAACACAACCGAATTGGTAATCACCAATTTAGAAAAGGGAGTCTCATTCATTGCAAGCAGTGCGCAAAAGGTAGCGTTTCTTTAGCGGCCAGGTGTGTGTATGTGGTTTTTGTATTTTGTTTTCTCGCCCTTCCTACCAATC
Source organism: Haemaphysalis longicornis (assembly GCF_048455015.1). Taxonomy (NCBI): domain Eukaryota; kingdom Metazoa; phylum Arthropoda; class Arachnida; order Ixodida; family Ixodidae; genus Haemaphysalis; species Haemaphysalis longicornis. The sequence continues at coordinate 47,950,566 of NW_027526335.1, read as the reverse complement.
CTTAACGGCTGTTTGCCGTACGACCACTTAATTCCGTCAGGTCCGGTTTACCCTGGTGTGCTGTCGAACAAGTTAATCAAGCCATGCGGAGGCACAGCGCAATGGACGCGAAGCTGCACCGAAACAGGGCCAAAACAACCGCCGCTGAATACCACGACAAAGTCGTACAGCGGATGGCGCCCCCGGCGAACAGGAACTCCCGCGCGGGGAACGCTGGGTAAATTCGCGGCACCATCTCTTGTGTGCTCCGTGAGTGAAAGCCTCCGGCCCCCTCCCTCCCCCCGCCGCCGCCTCCGACTCTTTAGGAGTTTGTTGTACCGCACGCCACGAAAGAACCGTTGGTTGGTGCCTTGCTTTAAAAATGATCGCCATCCCGCCGTGCGAAGTGGATGTCAAGCGAAGCTCGTCGTTTCGCCGGGTTTGTCGCTTGCGCTCGGCTTCCCTGGGGGCAAATGCTGGGTCCTGCCTATCCTGATGCATGCGCTGGGGGTGTTGGACGAAAACTGGTCTACTTAGTGACAACAGTCCTGCCTAGCTTCAAACATAATCTGCAATCCTAATTTTCACCACACACACGAGGTGGTAGTGGTGGTGGAGGGAAGGGAAGGGGGGGGGGGGGGGGGTTCGATGCTTGTTTTGGAGTTTTATCTTTAAACGAATAGTGAGCTCTATGCTGCATGACTGATTAGCCTGACGCATGCGCCCGGCGAGCTGGGAAAGAACAGCTGGGTTCTGCCTGGGTTTTTTTTTGCTTACGACGCGAAATTTTCCGACAATCTAGAGGCGAACAGCTTCGCTGCAAAATATGGAAGTGTCAGTTTACATTACGGTAACATCTCACCCAAAATGGTGACCGCATGTCTTAATATGTTAGCGGAGCAAACGTTTCTGTTCTGGCAGCCACAGAAAATTCAGCAGACTGGTAATTGTCGGTTACCATGCAAGGGAATTTGGCCAAAATTCTGCCATGGAGCCAGGTCATTACATTCCAGCGTGCCTATATTCCGCGTGTTCTTATACCTCTTTGATTGCATACACTGAATGCTTTAACGGTTTGCGACAGCCACTGCTTAACATGGTTCTGTCATTGTGGGTTTCGTACTTGTTTGGCGCAGACGGGCACCCAATTGCAGCCTACAGAACGACTTCCACCACGGTGACGGAGCCCTTCCAGGTTCCCGCCGACCCGACAGCTTCTACCATTGTTAACCCTTTGAAAACATTTTCCCGCAAGCCTGGATCTCACACCAGCCACCACAAGTCATCTGTGACCATCGTGAGGCCGGACGTCGGCTGCCGGAAGCGTGTTATCTGCGAGGCGGCTAGGACCGTCACCTACATGTTCCCCTTTTCCAAGTTCTGGCATGGCATTGCCAGGTGCGTAACTGTGTTTATCGTGTTTTCTATAGCTTAGTACCGTTTGTTCGCGCTGTTCAATTTACATCAACATCCACATGTCTCTTTACCTTTATGCTCTCGTTTCCATTGTGGGAACATCAGCCTATTTAATCCTACGTGCTATGGCGGTGCTCTAGCCGGATACGTTCGGGCCGAGAGCAATTTTTAAAAAGGAAAGCGAAATCTGTTTTCGCTTACATTACGTTGATAACTTAAAACTAGCTTCCAGGGTGAATACTAACTACAAGGAGTAACATTTAAATACGGAATAGTGAAAAACATCAACAAAAACGAATGAACGTTTCATTGCTGCCTTTACGAACGATATTGCGATATCAAATGGAGCGTTGCTAAAACTACAGCCCTGCTAAACTTAAAAGTGGCGCCTCCGTGTAGCGCTTTGCTGTGCACGGAGCGGTTGCTAGGGTGCACTCTGCAGGCTGTGGGATGAGCGCGTAATTTGAAATTCCTCCGAATGAATGGGCGTTGCGCTGCTGTAGGCGCCGTCGTTTGTAAGTATCTATAGTGTGTATACGTGTTTCTGTGGGCACCGTGATTGCTAAGCTACTGCGCATGCTGGGGATGAGCGCGTAATTTGTTTAGACAGAATTGGAACGGAGTTTATTATCAAGAGAGCAGGCTATCCGCTGTGCCACTCAAGCTGTAGATCTCCCTCCGTGACACCAAGGGTGCTGCTAATAGCTCCTGTGTGGACGTGTGGGGAAGGAAAATGAGGAAGTGACATGGGATCAGCAGGTCGCATCAACCGGGAACTTCAGCGGTCTTTTTAATTGATTGATTGCACGGTGGAACGGGTCGAAGGTACACCTGGGCTGTGAGGCGGGCCGTAGTGGAGGGCTCCGGACCAGTTTCGACCGCCTGGGGATCTTGAACGTGCGCCGAAATATCGACACAGGGCCGTTTTCGCTTTTCGTCTCCATCATAGAAGCAGCCACCGCGGAAGGCGCGGTTAGTTTAAGCCGCATGTCTTATGGTGATTGATCTGGGTGGCATATGTTTCACGAATCATAAACCATTTCCTAGCGGAAATTTCCCTAAACCTTTATTTGACTTACGCCGACGACGGTGGCCTAGATAAACCTTATTACATTATTCGGTTTTTGCACAGTGTCATAGTCCCGGTGTGCACATAAAATGGCAGAGAGAAAGTAGATGACAAAGTAAGCCGGATTAGGAGTAGTACGGGAAATCGTAATCGTAGAGGACAACGCCGATATCCAGCTCGCCACCGGTTGACGAGCTGGATGACGACGTCAGTTTGAATATTCAACGAACAAAAGCCCCTACCGAATGCCCGAAAAGGCTTAAAGAAGGGTCTTGGTACACTATTCGCCTTTCGGATGTAACAAAATTTGGATGTCGAATAACGGAGTTACATCAAAACGATTGTGATGGTCGCATTTGTTGAAAACTAGACTCACAGACAATACCAGCATTGTGCAACCAAATCACATAGATTGACACAGAGCCCGTCATATCTTTAAGCAAAAGTTGCATGGCTAGAGTTTCGTGTATTTTTAATTCTCGCGAAGAAAAAATCCCGAGGCTTCACTTGTCTTTGAAACGTGAGGTGAGGGAAAAAGAAACGTCCGGGTGCGCTCACTATTAGCACACGGCCGCCACCAAAGTGGTACGCCGTACAAAAGTTAGATTGTAGATCAAGCATATAATGTCACGCCATATTGGTATGTATTTTGTGTAGATTACGTAATAATATGCACTACCTGATATGTCAAAACATGCCTTACACATCAATCTTATTCGTCGCATCATTTAGACAAGAATTTTATGAATATTAGTTATCAATAGACGTCATTTTAAAGATGAGTAAAGTCAAACGAAATATGCGTGCGTCTGTTTATATGTCTTTCTTAGGGATTGCCACGTCAGAGCTCAATTGAAGTAAGTTTTCTCATCGCTTTCACATACATACAGTGTAATATTTGTGTCGTGTGCTATATAGATTCGCTTTGTCATCCACTTTCACGAAGTGGAATGGCTCATGGTTTTTGGCCCCAATTATGGCGTTACACCTTTTCTCTTTTGCATTGCTCTTGCGGAGACAGCGAAAGGCCCGATCCCAAAAGCGTGTACTTCGCCGCCTGGTCCCGAGGCCTGTCGAGCGAAGACTGCTCGCTCCTGTACCCGGACTGCTCGGACAGCCCGGCGGGAGTAGTGCTGTCGCTCGCCAACCAGGCCATGGGTCCCAAGGGATTCGTCAGTTCCTTCATAGAGCGGCTGACCATGCCGGCGGGACCGGACGTACCGAGAGAACCCGGCGCGCCCAGGCCTTCACTGGTTATGCAGAAACTTCGCACATCCCAGCGCCAGTGGGAGGCAGCCGGCGGACCACCCCCGTCCCTCGACGAATCAACGCCGAGCAACGACTGAACGAATGCAACGGGGCCGGGTTAAATACGTGGAGGAAGTGCAATGCAAGGCGACTCGGCATCTTCGTTATACTTTGTTTAATTACAGGACATTATTAAACCGAAACACAAAATTATCTGAGCACTAGTGGTTGTTCTGGAAGACGCGTCGAAGTGATTGCAGTTAAAAATAAGTGCCCCTCAACTCTCTGAAGAAAAAACGACCAGCGAAGATGGGTTCAGCGCGAGGAGTGCGGAAACAAAACGTCTGTTTGAAATTTGCGATTGAGCGTACTTCCTAGCTAATTAGTCGAATAAAACTTAGAAAGACTGCTGCTTTATTCCCGCGGACAAACGTGGGACTGTCCGTTTCTCTCCCAAGTTGTAGGCATGCTGTCTGTGCAACACGCCAACCCAATTCACTCGACCATGGAGGACAGCCGTCAGGTCACATCGGGTCGTGATACGTATACGTCTATGATGAAATCTCCTTCCCCTCCAAAAAACGGTATGTCACCGGTGAGCGCATGAAGCCTGCCTGGGCGTGCGTGCCTCTCCTCTTCCGCCCCTCCAAATTCGAGTACAAAAATGGCAAGGGGTGGGAGAGGTAGAAGACACGCGTGACGAGCAGTGTACACGACTTGGAAAACAGGCGGCGGCGATTGAGAGGAGAATAGAGTTCGGGTGTAGCCATAGTTCTACCGTAGATGGCTTTGGTTCACTGCGCAACACACCGAAGGTGAGAAAGCCAGCTTCCTAAAACATCGCTTACACCGATTTTTTTAAAAGATCGCTTCACCTCTAAACACGAGTGCATTGCTGAAAATACGTTTTCTTCAGCGCAATAAAAGGCATATTAATATGTGGAGGCCCTAAGACATTTGAATTTTGCATAAATTGTTCTGAACGCTGCAGAGAAGTCCGCAAGTTCGCGTTCCACACGGGTGCAAGAACTGAAGGAACAGGCATAACAACAGGTTTGCTGTAAGAATTTGGCCAGACATTTTTTGCTCTCCCATATGTTCCGTCATCTAACCTACTTTCGATGTATGTTGCATTCCATGTAGACAGCCACCTTACGCTAGGCTTTGCAGTTTCACACGCACAAAAAAATTTCACCATCTTCACGTAGGGGAACCCTGAGTAGTATGCGAAGCAGCCATGGGGTCGACTCAAGTTCCCATTAGTTTTCAGTTCGATCGCGGCGTTGCGGAAGGAGAATGAGGGGAGCGGAGCGCGCGCGCGCGTCATTTATATCGCGGAACTACAGTGGCGCCCCCAGCGGAGTATGCGGCGGCTACCGTCGCGTCTCTAACCCTAAGCTGCTTCGCATTATCGGTTGGCCAATCCCTAGGGGCATTCTGCCACACTCATCATCAGCGGTGCCTGGCCAGGCATGCGCAGTGGGGGTGTGGTACTCAGAGTTTCCCTACGGGAAGATGACGACGGTGGTTGAACGCGAAGCTATTTCGTGATGGATTCTTTGGTTGGCCAGTCCCTAGGGGCATCCTGCCACAATCATAATCAGCGGTGCCTGGCCAGGCATGCGTAGTGGGTGTGCGGACGGCGGACAACAACGACATGGGAGGGAGGGTCACAGCCCCGAGCATGAGATGCTTCGCATCTAAAATTCGTGGTCCCTTGCGTCATGACAAGCAGTGTGAATGCACAGTGTTGAATACATGTTCATCAATAATTCTTGCAGACAGCGAGCTTAATGCTTAGCGCCAGTTCAAATGAACGTTTTGGCAACGCCAGTTGCACTACCTTACCTTGGTAGCCACGGAAGGTAGAAGCTTCATCGCACTACATGTTAAGCGTGTATTTCACTCTGGCTTGTAATTTTTCACGTCGTCATTTCGCGAAAGAAGTGTTGCACGGGGAAATACGGAGCACTTGTATTTCTTCGTGCGACATTTGTGATAAACCGCCTAATCAATCTTCTGAGAATCAGGCCGATGTCCCGGATTAGGATTCCTGATAGGGGTGACCTTTTTGCATGCGGATTGGGAAAGCAGATGACGCACAAAATGCGGCGTTTTGAAAAACTTCCAACGTGCCGTAAATAACCAACCGTGGCCCTGCACCATGACACGTAGAATTTGAAACATATGTCATTGCAATATACATTAACATATAACGCTAGGCATCTTTAATAAGTAAAGCATGGCTCAAGTTTAAGTCGGGACAAATGTTTGCTCGCGGGCTAAATAATGCTCAAACGATCAATGCACCGGCAACGCTTTTCTTGCTTGTTGGCAGTCTGTTCAGTGGCGTATGACCGACCTGATCGACGGGTACAGCTTCTACAACCGCATATCTGATTACCTCGGCGTATTTTCCTTGGAAGCCCGTTTTGGATGTTTCATGGTTCGTGACGTACTGAAAACACTGAAGCGCTCGAGGAAAACAGAAAGAAACGAACGTTCTCTTATTATCTGCGCACATCATGATTATCCGGTCACGTGGAGATATCTCTTCTAATTTTATAAAAAATTGGCTGAAAATTTTTTTTGTATGCATTGTTTATGTGTCTCGTTTTGTTAGTTTTTCCGTTATTATTTACAGAAAATCACATAGACAATAGATGTTCATTAAGCAATACAGATATTCTAAAGATGACCCACGAAAATCGGAAGTCATCAAAGCAAATAATTTCCTGGGGACAAGCCTTTCTTCTTTTGTAGTTGTTGGCAATATGGCTGGCCGACTGGCACTGTCGGATACAATATCATCTTGGCAAAACAAAATGTTTCGTGAGGGGGTCGCTGTTGTACATTTTTTTTCCTGCGAGACGTAATAAAGGAAAGGTATTGAAAACAGCTTGACTCGTGATTAGCCTGCACTGCAATCTTAATTCCAGGCTAACGTCACTTTATTTAGCTTAAACAAAAAGCGGTCTTTCTAACATCACCACGTGGCTAGCTACTTGAGTAACAGCCTTGATTCAATAAGGCTAAGAGCAAGAGGGCCTGTCGAAACGTTGAAATTATTTTTGGTTACACGTTAATTTACTTCCATTAGGCTCCCGTTATAATACCAATTTGCTGGTACACTTTCATTACGGGCTTACGAAGCAGCCAATTATGTCGCCTTTAGCTCTTTGGAACGAGCGTTTTCACTAATGAAATCAGGCCGCCGGAACGGCGAAGAAATTCCTCTTCGGCATCACAAAAAAAGAGCGCCCTAAGATGGTTTTTCCAAAGCGCTTCTTTGTTTGGTTTGGTTATTCTTGGCTGAATAATCTAATTTTTCCGGATGTCCATCAATTATCTTGGCATTACGCAGGATGATCATTGTGTACTTAAAAATGAAGAACAAGGGTGCACCACTTTATTTAATTGGATTCGTGCAATCAACACCCTCCATCTGTCGGACAGCGGATTTCGTTTGCAATCGTGCGTATCATTAAAAGAAAAGCACACATACATCACGACGAAAACAAAAACCAAAATTCGTTGCGACTGCCATTGGCGTGGCGTTTAGACAGATAGCGAACAGTAGCCGTAGTCTTTCTATCACCTACCGTTCACAACCGCCGCAACTCAGATACCACGTCGGCAAACTTTCTTTTCAGTCGTGACAAAACGTGTTTCATTAAAGTACAACTCTTTCCGCGTAACACGCACCCTGTGCCCCACAGTGGAGGGCGTAAGGCTCGCGCGGAGGCCATCTCACGGCAGTACACTCAAGATGCTGACGCGGTCTTCACTGACGCGGCAGCATACCCCTCCTAGTCAGCGTTCGCCTTGGCAGTAAGCCCCGCCCACGGAGGACAGGCTATCACTGACTCTGTCAAAACACTCTCAACAGCTGAAGCTGAAGAGGCGGTAATCGCCCTTGCCATTTCCTCTACCCAGGCTGCTACAGTAGCGACGGACAGCCAGCAGATCTACCGGCACTTTCAGGCAGGAGCGGTTCCCGCTGCGGCCCACAAAACGCTACTCCGCCACCCCCGCAGCGACAGATCCACAGCATATGGACTCCACCCATCTGGGAGTGAAAGCGTACGAGACGCGCACAACCTCGCGCGAGAAATGACACGCCGCACGAGGAGCGAAGAAAACGCCGCCTCGGAGAGATTTCCTCCCCTCCTGGCACACACCAAAATTACACAACTTCTGCGTCTGGCCAGTCGCACCCTTCCCCAACCCCACCGACACCTATCTATCGAGCAGGTGCACCACTACGCCTTGCCAACGAACCCCTTTCCCCACCCTAAAAGGGTTTGACACTACTCCGACCAAATTACCTCCCCAAGCGGCCCCTTCTCTGGTTCAGACCTCACTCCTTCCCACACGGTGTGTAGATGCCCCTCCCAAACTCTCTCCAAACCGAATCCTCTAAACTCTCCCCAGCTCTGGGGACGCGCCCTGTCCAGCTCATGCCTGTCCGACCAGCTTCGGCTGGTGGAGCGGGCTGTAGCCGCTGGTAAGGGATATGGGGTCCTGGATGGAGGACTTGCCCTCCTCAAGACTGTGTGCAAATTTACCAACCTCTGTCAGAAGAATTTCCTGTCATCGCAAAACTAGTTAAGCCTGGTGGAGAAGACGCAGGATGGGGCGTTGAGGTAGCGGACGTCGGCTTAGACTTTCTTTCTTTCGCTTGTTCTGTTAGTTTAAACGAGTAATGGTGCTTATTAGGCGTGGGGTGAAATGGGGTTCCGAAAAGATGCGATTCAAAAGTATCTTGACTCGTTGTAGCGCGATTTCGTCCTTCGGTGCTATCTGGAACGTAAAAGCTCAGGAGTAAATCTTTCCCCCGTGTTGTTTTCTAACAGAACATGTAGCTTGTATTACTAGGCGTTGAAAGTTTGGCGTTACAGGTGTCCTTAACAGCCATGATTGCTAGACATACGTAGGGTAAAAAAAAACAAGAAAGCTTTTTACTGATTTTACTAATGCTAAACGCAGATCGGAATGTCGCTTGTACGAGCAGGAGGGAGATGCCTATAGAGACAGAAGTAGCACTGATGCACCTTTATAGCACATTCTGGACTGCCTTCTTTCCAATTTAATTGATTGTTTCTTCGAATATAGAGTATACTTTATAATTCGAATATAGAGTATACTTTATAACTTTGCTCCTCGCTGTCGTTATAGGGTAACATACAGGGAGCCTCACTGAAAAAAAAGGAAAACGTTGTGCTTGTTTATGATAACAGGCTAGAAGGAGGCGTCTTTATTTTGCTTTTTCTTTCAACACCTGTTCATGTTCTCAACTTTGCTTTGTTTGTACCACATTTTATTGAATTTTCAGCTGGTGTCAGAACTTAAGGTTACGAAATCCTTGAAGTGCGCGAAGTAATTTACATAATAAGTGCTTCCGCGTCCTCTCGATAATTGGTAAACAACACGCCAAAGCAGCTTTTGCCACTACTGCTACGGATGTTTTAGGTGGTCCACGGAGAGCGAGAAACAGAGAAAATAAGCACTTATAATTATTCAGCGAAACTTGGTAAACAGGCGCGTTGTGTACTAGCCATTGTGTTTGCTTTCGTGACAAGCTCCTAAGTGCCACCCATGCATCCTTTTGGAGGGGACAACACGCTGCTTCGTGCGCTCGACACTGCAGTGGCCCGGATTTGGTTTCCTTATGACGACAACTGTTAGTTGTTTATCATGGGTGTTTCTACGGGTAACATTTCCTTATCGTGACTCTGTCATCATGTGTGCGTGTGCGTGTGTCCGACGCCGGTATCACGGCGCATGCACTGTTGGGCTAAGTAATAGGAACAAAAAATTCTCTTTTCCATTTCGAAAAAAAGGGGTCCAGACACAGGGCCCTCCTCTTGTGATTAAGTTCTTGTTATTACATTCTTGCGAGCGCTTGTGATTCAATTCTGAGGTGGTAATCACAAGCTCTCGCCTACGCGTCATCGTTAATAATAAGTCATAAATGTGAGTTGCGCGTTGAGATGATGGGGATGTTTTAAGGCCTAAAGGGACTCTGCAACACTTCCGATAAACGCTTTCACTCTTTCCGTCACGTCTGCAAGCACAGGGAAACCTATATCGCCAGCTCGGAGCGGCACTGCGTGATTTGCTCGTCGCAGCAGATACGCATTCTATTTCTGCTCGGCCTTCGTGGCCTTTTTTATAAAGTGGCTATCGAATGCATTCACTCCTATAACTGAAGGAAAGCCGCCCAATAGCTGTTACACCACAGCAAAAATGTAATTAGAACGGTCGAAGAACTCCGAGGCCGTGAAAGAGAGAAAAATTTTCTGAGCAAGTTTCTAAGTTATATTTTGGGCATAGAGCAATAATTTTTTGCCGAGGTACTTTACGACCTCCTAAACTAAGCACTGGATGTCTTAGTTGACTACGTTCTGCAAGCATTTAGGATTTCGCAAAAAAGTTGAAAAAAGTGTTGCAGGGTCCCTTTAAACGACAGAGAAAAGGAGGAGGAGTAACAGATGTTTACTTGCCAGCGTTGGTGCTGCTGTTAGGGAACCCGCCAAACGGGGAACTTCGTCGTGGCTTGTGTGTATGTACATACGGCGCGTATGTACCGTATTCACTCGATTGTACGTGACCACGAATGTGAAGCGAGGGGCAACTTTTTATTGCACCCAGAAATAAAAAATAAAACCGCGAAAGTAACGCGAGGGGTGACTTTGTCGTGTTAAGCAAAAATAAAAATAAAAACCGACAAAGTACTCACGCGTGGCCAGTGGACGAACGGAAAAGAACATTTAGTTTTCAAACACTGTGACTAGACCACCACTTGCGACGCTTTGAACTTTGTTCGCGGGATGCCCATCTGTCGGCTGACACTGCTTGTTTTGAGATGCATCAGTTCAATACTTTCAATCAGTTCAAGACATGGTTGCACTGTTCCATGACGAAATCAGCAACATGCTTCCCCAATTCGACGTGGTGGCCATAGCGAAGCCAATGGAAGCCTTTTCGGCTGGGTTCGCACGTGAAAAGGCGTTACCTCTGGAGCCGCCATCAGAGGATGGTCGATACGTCAAGTCTTCGGGCATCAGCTGATTGCTGATTTTTTCAGCCATTGAAATAGCGCACCTCTTGAAACGGGCGTCTTACTGGGCGCAACTTGTTCCCATCGCAAGGGGGGCCGAAACACTTCTTAAGGGCAACGAAAATCTCCGAGGCCACCGCACAGTACGACGCACAAACAACGTCAAAGCGCTGCGCACGTCGGAAGCGCTGTCAGTGCAGATAACTTTAGGGGCTCGCCTTGTCATAGCTCGATCGTTGTACCCAAGCCAAGTAGAGCCCCACGGCGCACCGTCGTACCAGCGTCTCACAGAGACTTCGAAAACCAAGCGGTTTATATAGCCATAACCGTTTGAAACCCGTGCACCGCTAGCGCTTGTCATAGATCTCCCCGTCGTTTATGCAACGAAAACTGCTGAAACATTTGAGGCCAAATATACGTAATTAACCGGCAGTGACTGCGTTTATTTAGTTAGGAACGGCCGTTGAATTGGTTTTCACGATAGTAAGCGCAAAGAAGGTGGCAGTGCAAGAAAACTACGGCATTCATCGTACGAACATTAAGACAGGGTCACGGCTAAAGAGGAGACGAAACACACGCCAGTCTAGCGTGTGTTTCGTCTCCTCTTTAGCCGTGACCCTGTCTTAATGTTCTCTAGTACGATGAATTCCCTAGTTAGTAACTAACTCGCCAAACTTAGCGCTTTATTGCAAGAAAAAAATTGGTGCGTTCCAAACTGCGGCGTGCGGTGCCGCCGAAGGGGGGGTGGGGGACGGAAGGGATGAACTCCCAATGAGTACTAAATATCCCCAGTACACTTTTACACTTTCTATATCAATAAAGCACTACCCGCTAAGGTGGCTCAGTGACTAAGGCGTTGTGCTGCTGAGCACAAGGACGCGGGTTCGATTCCCGGTCGCAGCGGCCACTTCTCTGATGGAGGCGAAAAGCGAAAACGCCCGTGTGTACGATATTTCGGCGCACGTTAAAGATCCCCAGGGGGTCAAAACTAATCCGGAGCCCACCACTACGGCGCGCCTCATCACCTGTGTTGCGTCGGTGCGTTAAACCCTACAATCAATCAATGAAGCACTCACTCACACGCGCCGACGGCGCCGGCACGAGCTGGAGGAAAAGCAAGCGGAAAAAGAACACTCCCGCTGGCGCACTTTTAGGCAGGAGGCGCGCGAGCACTGAGAAGGCGGGAACTTTGAATTGCATTGGACAAACCTATGTTTCCTTCATCAAGAGAGGAGTGAGACAGGGCGGCGAAGAGCGTGGTGGGTAGTATAGCAGTGAGCGGATATCGGCGCTACATCCCATTATGGTGGTTCACTGCTCCGCACTTCCCACAGTTTCCGCATTGAGTGGAACGGCTTGAATTGCTTTTTTTTTTTCTTTTTTTTTTCATATCTGGAAAGCAAAGGCGTTCCATTTCTAAGTGAGTGCAGCCCGGGAACTTCCGGTGCGATGCAGAACTTTAATTAAACGTGGTGACAGGTTTCTCTCCACAGCTACGCTAACCTAAAATATGCTAAACCAGCCTTATTTACAAAAAAAATTGCCTAGAACTGATGTAAGGGAGCAATCTGTTTCACTAAAAAGAGCACCCCTAAATAAAATTAAAGGTACATTTATTTGACTCGAACCCAGCATGTAAGCGTTAGAAGTCATGGCGCTACTCGCTATGACACAGAGTCCGAAAGCCCTGCTCGTCTTAGCAGTTGATCACGAAGATAGCAGCAGGGTTCATGGCTAACCACTACATGGCGCTAGCTGTAACAGGAAGCGACCGACCTGCACTGACTTGAAAACGGGATGTCGCTGACCAACGCCGCCTGTATAAACAGTGCCTAACGCGTGAGCGAAAAATGGCCAAACAGCCACTCTCCTGTTGCTCTCTCCTACCCTTCCCCGCTCCATAGCCTTCCAGCGTGCTTTCGTGTCCGCCAGCCAGCGCCGCTTCTCGGAAACTATGCAAAATAGTGGAAAGTTTGGTTAGCGTTCCCGAGGCGGCGCTCCTACGCCTTCTTGTTTTTCACCATGCCTGTCTGTCTTGGTCTGTCACTGATAAAACTTCCTTTGTCACGAAACAAAATCTCTTGCGCTGCCGCAGGCTGATGCCGGCTTTGCGCGCTTATCTACTCGGATCACAGGCCCTGATATTTTCTGAGTGGGGCATCCCCCCTCTATCCCCTCCGCATTTAGGTATTGTTTTGACCCCCCTGTTCGCACTCCGCATCGGTACGCACTTCTAAAATTGAGGATTATACTGTAGAAGCGCCCGGACAGCGTGGCGGGATCGCAGCTGCTTATCCTTTTCTTTCCTGTAATTTTCTGAAGTTTACAAGCACGTGATATTATTGGAAAGTAATCGCAGAAGTAAGCGCCTGAACAAAAAACGTGCACGCAATTTTTTCTTCTCTAAATACTCCAGAAAGAAAAATATCAGTAAAATAATGGCTGCCCCATCCGAAAATATGGTTTTTCTGTTAGCTATATGTCTACCCGACAATCAGTATGTTCTTAGACTATTTCAGTCCGCCTCCGTCTTTATCTTAGGAAAAATGCAGCAAGTATGAAGCGAGCGACACGTTGAACGAGATCACAGAACTAGCGCCCTGTCACGGCTAAGATGTAAGCGAAACGGCCCTTGAAGCCCAACAGGCAAGCTGACAGACACACGTCGTAGAAGTGGGTGCAGCGTTCGCAACTCGCGAGCAGTGACGTAAGGCGAAATGTCCGCCGGCACACGCCACATAGCGGATCAGTGCCTGAACTAAGCGTACCTACCCTTCCCATTGAAAAGCGCGCGACGCGTCAGGCAATGTTAATACAGGCGGCGTTGCGCTGACAAACATTACTCAACTACACATACGGCCCTCGTTTTCTGTTGTACACCCGGCCAATTTTTTAGCAATATCACGGGAGCGTCGACTGTTCGTTCGATCAGCGCTGTATGATGGAGCGATACGACAAACCCTGCGAGAGTAGCCGCATGCGCATTAATGAAAAGCCGCTGCTGTCGTCGTCCGCTAAGCTGCTCCAAGAGCAGACGGCCGCCCCCAATTTTTTTTATACGCTTATCACACTGCCCTCCAACCAGCCGTTAACGGTACGAAGAGGGCAAGTGAAAGCGATTGGTAACAGCAGTGCGGGGTGGCTGTGTGCTCTTGGAACAGCCTAGCAGGCGACGGCACCAGCGGCCTTCGCTTAAAACGCATGCGTGTACTTTCGGCGAGTTTGTCGTATCGCCCCATCATACGGCGCTGATCGACGGAACGGTCTACGCTCCCGTGATATTGGTAGAAATTGGGCGGCTGTACATGACAATTGCCTAATAATATGACCTTACGTTCAGGCCTCATTCCTAGCCTCCTTTGTAGTGTCCTGTGTGCTTTATATTATACGTAGCCTTAAGGCTAAATGATTTCGTTAATCTGGAAAAAGCAATTTTATGAAATGTATTTATCGGGTTCCTGAGAATAAATCTATAGACATAGACCGTCACCCAGGACACTTCTTTGCGGATAGATTTCTAATTTTTTAACAAAGATTTCTGGTTCACTCTGTATTTGAATAAGCTTTCTGTATCTAAAATCAGAATTGGCTCAATTGTGGGTTTCTGAAAAGAGTACTTTTTTTATACAAAATTCCCGAGGAACTCATCGCGCCCAGCTTTGAGCAAAGGCTGGCATGTCTCTTTGCTGGAGCTTTCTTCGGTTATGCTTGTCACTTGGTCTTCATTTCCTTGCCACCACAAGCCGTCATTTTCGAAGTGCATTCTCCTGTGCTCCGCACAAAGGAAGAGGGTGTTTGCGGCGCCAAAACCGCTCGTCTCCAGTAAGCCGCTTCTCCGCTTTCCCCCTTCTGTGGCCGCGTGCACAACCCGCGGTTCTAGTATGGCAGGCTGCAATATGCTCCCTGACATCCTGTCGTGTCAGAAGCTCCCCGCAACATTGGGTGTTATCATCGCGTCAACCACGCTACGCTTGTTGCGAGGAGCCGTTCCGTTCTCTTTTGTACCTACTTCTTTATCCTCCGATCGTTCTCCTCGCAACGTCGCTGCCAAGCCTAATCCACGCTTGTCTCCACTCATCACTTATATCCTGCGCATCCCCCACCCCTGCCTCTCTCTCTCTCTCTCTCTCTCTTCTCTCTCTCTCTCTCTCTCTCTCTCTCTCTCTCTCTCTCTCTCTCTCTCTCTCTCTCTCTCTCTCTCTCTGTCCCTCTCCCCTCTCTCTGTCCCTCTCCCCCCCCTCTCTCTCAGGTTGTTTCGTCTAAGCTCCAGCACCCTATTCTTCGTGTTTCGTAATTTTTTAAGTTGCTCAAGGGAGGACGTAAAAATTATTGTGTGGTTACTGGCGCATATCGACGAAGGAGAATGTATGTTTGGCGGAACACGAGGACAGTGGAGCATTACGGCCTTCCAAATGTGCATAAATGTTCATAAAATAAAATTAAAAATATCATTTCTTTTGTTTTTAATTTCATACAACTGAAAGCAAAATAGCGCAGTTTTCTCCAGCTTTAAGCGGCTGTTTAGCACATAATAAAAGCTTTCTGAAAGTAAATTGCATATGACTTCCATGCCCTTGTAACTGTGCAAAAAAGAACGCAGTTTTTTGTTTCTTCTGTTCAATCACTTCTTCTAATCACAAAAGCTTGTAGTCAATATGTATTTGCAGTATTGTATAATGTCTTTCGAGCTTTCTTGCTTACTTCTTCACAACATCACAACACGCTATTTTAAATCGTCCCATCTTGCAAGGAGTGACAGTAATAAAGCTGCATTTTAACGCATTCTTGGTACTTTATATAACTAGAAAATTTGGAAGACTATGCTTTGAAAAACTCGCTATCAGGCGGCAAATTATATAGTTTTCGGCGCTGTTCTAAATGCACTCGATACATTAGTATTGTGTTTAGCATCTATTTTTTGTTCATGTTTGCTAAGACCATAAAATTATTATTTGGCATGTACTAAAGCACGTGACGTGTTGATCGGCTGCTGACCGCAGCTATTTTTTAAGTTCTCTTCACAGAAGCCGCTGACATGCAGAGGGTATTCCGCATATTGGTAGTGTCGAGCCAATTGCTCTCATAATTCGCATAACTTTATTGTCGCCGAACTCGCGTCTAATGTCCTAAGCACCACGAGCACGAGAGGGAGGGGAAGAGAGACGTACGCAGCCTTCGCGTCCCAAAACGTATGTGTGCACGTTGAGTTGAGCTGAAAAATATTTTCACCATTTTAAAATTAAAAAAAAAAAATTGGCCGTGCATCTGCTCCTTTCGTTGTAAATGTCGGCGAAAGAAGATAGTCGTCGGGCGCATTTGAAAGTAAATGCCACCCTTCTCTTTCCCGTTCACCTCTTACTATGTTAATCTCCCGTCGCGCTCCTCCCAAGATAACAAGCTAGAAATTTGCTCAACTCAATTTAAATTTACCGCGTTCCACTGATCCAGGCCGTGTGCCTCGATGCCAGCGCTGCCGTACGGCGGAGACGCGCGTGAATCGAGGCACTCTACTACAACGTTTCTAGAACCATGGCGCCCGGCTCCATGTGCGTTGCAAGTGGAACGTGGAACCTAGCTAGTAGAACCTTTTGTGATCCTTTCCGTTTGATTTCTTAAAATTCCGCCAGGAGCTTTAGTGGCGCGGGTAACCGCAGGCGAATGGGTTAATCTCATTTCTGCAGTGTATGTATCGCAAAAAATCGAGCATCCATGAATTTTTAATAAAGGAACACTGCAAATATTACTAAAGGTTTGATTTTTTACCTAATATTGGCGTTTTTTGTTCTTGTTCAACAATGTTGACAAGTATGAACCTTGCCACCGGACTTAGACGTTCAGATTTGGGAATGTGTGTATAAACCTATTGGGCATATCCTGTTTCACTCTGACCGGCCGCATGAATCATGTGACAGACAGACAGACAGAGAGACAGACAGACAGACAGAGAGACGGACAGACAGACAGACAGACAGACAGACAGACAGACAGACAGACAGACAGACAGACAGACAGACAGACAGACAGACAGACAGACCAAAATTTTCGCGTTCAAGTAGCCCAAGAAAGACTATCGGCTTTAAAATAAGCACTAGAACTACGGTACTTCCGTCTACAAGCGGACCATTGACAGCTGGATGACCTATCTACAGGGCAAAGACGTGATGTACTAGGGAGTAAGAGCTTGCGATGAATGCACACATCACGGCTTTTTAAAACCCGTCATCAGTTTCAAACCTCAACCCTTCACAAACTTACGCCTGTGTGACCGGCAAGTAAAGTTGTGTTTGGCGCAAATAAAAGTCAACAGAATGCCCCTGAACCAACGCAGTAGTGGCCGTATGACAGCAACCCGCTTGAACGGAACGCCATAACGCAGTGTTAGACTGGCATGGAATTTACAAACGTGTATGTTTGCACTACTGGTTTTGATGGCGGGTTAGGCAGCAATTCCGGCGCAGCAGCAGAATTTCGAGCAAAAATGAAGAAACTTGCTGAAAAGTTCGCACTTTGACATGACTTATTAATGTAAGTTATGAATGTTTTCAGGTGACACTTCGGTACCTTTTCAATCAGTCAAGCGGACAAGGGTGCCACCACTCGCACTTGTAACGGAATCAGTCACTCGGAAAAGCATGCGCTCAATCCCCAGAAAACGCAGGGATCCCCGTGTACATACATGAGCAGTGGAACCAGCAGCGACGTCCAGAGAATTAAGAGTAGACAGACAAGCAACATCGAGTGGTCTCAACGGCGGAAACAGTAGCAGCGTCTCTTTATCGCCGGACGTTGCCCCTCCTGGAGGGAATGGCTGCTCTGTATTTTTCATCGCAAGCTTCCTTTTCCCAGCAGGATATCCTTGACCGATCACTCCGATTTGCTTTATTTCAAAGCCACCCTACCCTAATGAAATTCTAAGAATTGTTTTTTTCAATACGGAAGCATTCTTACACTACTCTTCCGCTTCACCAACCTTACGCTTCCTTGGTGGCGTTGATGGAACACGTGCGCCCGAGAACGCATTTTTTTTTTTTTTGCTTCCGTTATTACCCACGTTACGGCGAAGGATGATAGACCATTGTGATTTCATATTTTCATTTTGAATAATCGCGTGAGTGTGAATGACATAATAGCGGCACCTTTGTGATTTGCGTAAATCGTTTTCAGTTTCTGTCTTGTTTCTCGCTTTCCTGTTGTTGTTTTTTTTTAGTTAGCCGCGTGATGGCGCTGGATAAGGCAGGTACGTGCAATTTCGTGACTTCAACTTTGGCTTTTGTTGATTTATGTGTTAAGTTTGTTTTAGCAAATTTGTGCATTTTGTGAATGGGTGAATTTATTTACAACAAACAATCCATCCAAGTTCAAGCATGCTAGTCTGCGAAAAGGGTGGTAGTAGAATTAAGTAGTCACGCGACCGGAAATTTTCTTCTTAGTTGCACACAAAAAAAGTTTTATTTATAGGTTAGTATGGTTTTAAAAAGCGCCTAATTACGACAAACACAGAAGCTAGTTGGAAGAACGCGGCGATAAACAGGCAGGATGATGACGCCAGAACAGTACAGTAACGCGCTAAGCACAAAAGCGCACGTAATATGAAGGGTGAGAAATGTTAGACATAATGGTAAACTAGAGCATTCTTCAACGAAGTTGCCATAGGTAAGAGGGTGAACGACTAGGAAAAAAAGGAGGGGCTTGGCTAAAGGCCTAAGCCAATGAAATAAGAGGGGTATACATTTACTATAGGGCCGAAAACATCTGCCGCCCAAGCGCCTCGTGTTATTACAAACAGCCCCGCTTTCCGCAACGGGCAACCCGCCATGACTTAACGCCGGAACATCATCTCGAGCCAAGTTCTTCACAAACAGCAAAGCGCGACACCTCTGGAGTAAGCGTGTAAGTCTTACTAATTCATCTTTCGCCGCGTTTGTGTCTACAAGAAGGTGGCTGTATTGGCTTTCCTGCTCCCACGAGTTTCCGAGCTTAGTCGTCGACAATAGGGTTACCACGCAATTCGCCATCCTTCGGTAGCGCACAGCTAGTAGGCCTGCAACTTCCTGTAATGCGGTTGGCAGGCTACGGCGAGAAATTTCCCCGTCGTGCCACCAATGGTGTGCTTAACACTAAGCGCAAAGCCTTAAGTCTTTCGTATTTATGGTCGCCCTTAAATGGGCTGATAAATCCCCAGAAAAGACTGATAGCTTGAAGGTGCATTGCCTAGATGAGTCGGTTCGTTCTGTGCAGCTTGTTCAATGCCAAAGTCAGGAACAAACACTGCTTGACAGTGTTCTTTTTTTTTTGTATAGCAAATAAGGCTGACGTGTCTGCTCTATACCGATAGATTGGGCAAATAGCAGCAGTCGAGAAGGGTTGAGTTCTGGTTCGGCAGGAAACCCTATATATACTGAGAGTAGTTTTGTCTCTGAAAGGGCGAGTGCAAGGTCTTTAGATAGTGAAGTGAGTAACTCAGCGCCTAAGCTGGATAACGGTGTCGGAAGTACGCAGAAGCTACAGAGAAATAAGACAAGCTAGGACCACAGACTGACGAACTCTGTTTTCAATCAAGAGCCACGACTGAACGAATTTGGTTCTACGTCTGCTTCGAGCACATGTGATCTTCCCGTGTTTCTATGACTCTAACACACACGAATCATTGGGAAAGAACGTGTGCATGTGTGCACGTGCGTATGTGTGTGTGTGGGGGGGGGGGGGGGACGAAGGGTTACATTGACTTCCTTTACGTGGTGGGCAAATCTGTAGTAGCAATGGGGCGCTTTCACTCGACTGCATGCAACTTTCGAAGCGCGCCATACATAGTTGCGTTGTGCCTGGTTGACACCACTTATGAGCTGCATTATAGATTAAAACTTAAGGACGGAAATTAGATAATCGTAATCGCTTTGGGTCCCCGGCCATCGACCTCTAAAGTCTTCATTAGAGAGGTACTAATGAAAGTAAAACAAAAGCTATGAGTTTTAGTAACGTGATGTAATTGCTGCCGCAATGTGGGCAGCAAAACTTCAACCTTCGCCGCGTTTTTTTGAAATTACATCGGTTAATTTTTCGTCAAACAAAAATCGCTTTTCTCGGTTGCGATGGCGCCATAGGTAACGAAAACTTGTTGTTAGTCTTTATATTGAAAAGTAGCTAACCTTTACTGGCAGGAATTATTAGCCTCAGAAATACGAACAAACCTAACAGGAAGGAAAAAAAGAACTTATTTAGCCTTAAAAATCAGCGTTGGTTGGTGGTGGCATAACAATACGCTTTTGTGATTACTGAACAGAGTTCACAACTCTCAAAAAGCAGCCATCCTAGCAGTCTGGCTGCAGTACTTGCTCTGTTCGACCTCAATCGCCGGTGCCACTCAAGCAAAGAAAGACTAGCAGAAGTCGGACGTGCTTCACAAAAAAAAGCCCTGTGTCCTCACTTCTCCTGCATATTTAGTACTGATACGTTGTAAAAAGTGATTGAGTGCGGCTAATCCCCTCCTTCAGGGCTGGAAGGGTTTTCCGAATGTTTATCTAACTAGTAGCTTATTTACATGGTCGAGAGATGAAGGCTACCGCTGCGGAAACGGGGGCGTGTTCATCCCATCGACGACTTCACCAGTCCGCTAACGAGATCTGAGAAAGGATTTGCGCCAGCTCAAGTAACTTTGCCGACCACGCTTCCTCTCCTTAGCAGAACAAGTATAAGTTTTCGTTTTACGTTGGTGTGTGTAATATTCAATGCTTGTGGATGTGAGTGCGTGTTTCTGAGCATTACTTCTTTTTTTTTTTGACAGTCATAAAACTAAATTTGCTCCGTAATTATGATCTCAGTGCTCGACTTCATATGGACTGGAGCTTTTCATTTTTGCGTTTAAAGTTGTCCTGGATGCGGTCTAAAATTTTGCACCAGAATCGGAGGACCGCTGGTTTTAAGAAAATATGTGCTAAACATATCAACAGTCTGTTGTTTTAAATTGCTGAATTATTAAGTGGTATTTCCTGTATGTTCGTGTTGTAAGCGAAAAAATAAATACCCCTAAATTATTCCTGGAGCCCGTCATGATTAATACGAACAAGACGTGCCAGAAGACAGCATTTATAATTTCTACCGTCACATGCGGTCGTTTCTTTTTTTTTTTTTTTTTTGGGGGGGGGGGATGTGACTCTAAGTTTTTCCCTTCTCTTCTAGTAGCAGAGAATCTGAAAATAACCATTCTTATTTTTATCTGCCAGTACGTGTTGCGAAATCAAATAGCACAGCCTGTGGGAACATTGAAATTGCAAAAAAAAAAAAATGCTTCAAGCAAAGTAATGGCTGTGCCTTGAAATGTTTCACCACCCAACGGGGTCCTTCAAAAGCATCCAGAAAGATGCATAATACGTGTGCGTATTTGTCAGCCGTTTAACGTTCCCCAAGTAGAGAAAAAGTGGTTCACACCTCAATTTTGGTACCAAGTACGCCGTCGGACTCAAGCGAACTCATCAGACATGTTTATTTCGTTTTTTTTTTAATACACTGAAAGGCGCTTGCCCACCTCGCGAAGCTGTTACTCCCGTATCCGTGAGTATAAGTGTACTTACGTACCACTTCTGAACGTTGACCATAGGGGGTGTCCCAAAGAGTGGTAGGTCATATCTCGGAAAGTTCAGCGCGCAGATATTATAGCAGCGTCCCAACCAGCGCGATCAGAAGGAATTACGAAAGGCCACGCCAGGATTACACACGGACTGGCCAGGGGCCGATAAGCAGATCGCGCAAAACGGGAGGCCAAGATTCGAGCATCGGTGCCTCTTCACCTCTTCAGTCCCACTTTCCCCTCTAACTGTTCGATACTCAGGCCACAGAAAAGACGGTTCTCTTCCAGCCATCCTCATCCCGCAAAGAGCCCCGGGATAACACCTGAGCCCACTCGGCAGCGGGGCTTTACGAATGCCCCGGCGCCCCGAAGTCGCCTCATTCAGTGCGGGCAGCCACTAAGCCTACCGGCCTTTCGGAGCTTTTTTATGCTATACAGGTAGCAATGGAGGCAGGAAACAGCATGTTGCCTACTGTTTTCGTTGTCAAAGCAGTTACTGGCTAGATCGTGCGCGATCCAGAACTTTTTTTTTGGTTGAAATATCCAAGTTTGGTTGAAATATCCAAGGCATTACATTTAGGCACTCCTGCATTCAGCATCTGTGCAGCTGATTACTGGCTCCCTGGCACGATGGTTAGATTTCACGCAACTTCAAGATCCCTTTCATCGGAGCCGTTAGGTTAGGTTGTTGACAACAGCCTTTTTAGTAAACCCATGTGGCTTCATCATGGAAGTGAAAATTTAAGTAATGCTACTTTTTTTTATTGCGATAGTATGCCCGTTAGCATAAATACTATGTCACAGGTAATGATGAACTCCCGTTTCACGAAGAAACGCAAGGAGGGAGCGATGATGGGGTCCCCAAATCCACCGAGGAAGGTCAGGTGGTCTGCCAGGGTGGAGGCCTGTGCCTCGAAGGTGTCGTGTTCTGGCCGCTTCCAACGAAGGGCAAGTCCACAGCAAATGTTCAGTGTCCGCATCTTCGGCAGGAGCCGTGCAAAAGGGGCAGTTCTGTGCGAACGGGGCATGGTAACATGGTGGCCACTCCCGGGTAACAGCGGGAGAGAGGGCTACACCAACACGAAGTCTTCGCAGCAAGACCTCCTCCAAGCGACCGAGTCTGCTAGGGAGGTCCGTTCCACATGGCGGAATTAGAGCTTGTGTGGCGCGACGAAGATCTCCTTTCCTTTGGAGAAGCTGTTCTGGGGTGTCTAGTGTCAGTAAAGGCAAAGGCATTGCGGCGGATGGTGCCTGCCACACTGCATTTGTTCCAAGTAATTCTAGTTGTTGTGAAATTCTGGGTAAGATCAGTACAAACAATTTGCATCAATGGGGCACAAAAGTAAAACAAAAAATCCGAACTCGCACAACTGAACATCAGCAGATATACAAAAATAAATTACCCAGAAATTCTCAAGGAAATAAAACCTTCGAAGGGCAATGCTTGCCGTGCCTTGTTGACTCGAAGAAAACTACAGAAATAACCAAGGTATTTTCATATAAAAATGCATTCTTTTTGCGAAACCTTGGCACGCAACTGCTTGAAATTGTTACAGCGAAAAGTTTGCACAAACTATGTTTCCAACGCCATAGTGCACGACAAAAAATCGCTGTACACATTTCATGTGAAAGGCATGTCACGACCGCTTTCATTTACATTCCCTGGCGTGATTTTTTTTTTTTTTGCTCTATCTGTCTGACTCTTCCTCACTTGATTTAGCCGCCCTCCCAAAAGTTTAAACATAGCTTCATCAAGGAGTGTACATGAGAAAAAACCTCCCAATTTTTTTTTAAATCACGCTCTTTTTCCAAAAAACTCTTTTTATGGCAAAGACACCTCCGTAGCTGAAATAATTTGAGCTCAGGTAAGCTTCGGGAATCTGGCGTCCGCTATCAATAAACCCACATAATATGTTTTGTCGTTTTCGCGCGGCTAACAATTGGATGACAAAGAGGAACGAAGGAAAAGAGATTAACCGCAGATTTTTGCCCAGATAGCTCTAAGTCTGCTTTTACGATTTCTTCTCAACCATGGAAGCCTTAACGAAGTACAGAAGGGCCCCAAAAACCACTGACTTATGCTCCGTGAACGCTAGTGTCGCACAAGCTTACGAAAACGTTTAGCAACGGAATAACCGCTTACCCAATGCTACTACGAAATATAGTCGTACTTCTTGCTTGTTTTACTGGTTTCCTGACCTCTCCGAGGAAGCTATAGGTAAGGTAGCTATAAATAAGAGAAAAATATGAAATCACACATGAGTTCGGCAAATTGAATTCCAACAATCAAAAACAATGCAGTGTAAAATATTAATAACAGAAGGAGCCTCGTGTTAAAAATAAATACTTTCCGAAGCAACACAACAGCGGCCTGTCATGTTGCTGCCGTCTCGTACTTTACCAAAAAACAAAGATGGCTGGCACCTAGGGAGATATGTTGGCCGCATGGGTACGTTACGTAAATATTTTGATAAATTGTAATTTATATAATTTCGTGCTTATATAAAATTTATCAGTTAGGAGCAAGAAGAATAATGCAAACTTATCAAGCAAAAACTGTCTGTATTAGTTTTTTGTTTTTGTACCTATATCACAAATGCTATAGGTTGATTGATTGTAGGCTCTAACGCGCCGACCCAACGCAGGCGATGAGGCACGCCGTAGTGGATGGCTCCGGATTAATTTTGACCGCCTGGGATCTTTAATGTGCGCCGAAGTCTCGTGCACACGGGCATTTTTGCTTTTCGCCTCCATCAGAAAAGCGGCCGCCGCGGCTGGGAATCTAACCCACGTCCACGTGCTTAGCAGCACAGCGCCTTAGCCACTGAGCCACCGCGGCGGGTGAAAGGCCACAGGTAATTTTTAAAGAACAAAATAGACTGAGCGGCTCTCTCATTCCTTGCAGCGGAGAGACCATAGCAAGCCATACCGAGCAAAAAAAAAAAAAAAACACTTACCTTGCCATACACCCCACGCAGGGCTTTAATGTCGCCTGGAGTGTGTTTTTCTTTTTGCTAGTTTGCTAGGTATCATACTATTCCAACGGTGCGGTGCTGCTCACGCAAGCTCCATGAAATTTTGTTTTATTTTGAATCTGCAGCCATACGCAGAGATTCTTCAGTTTTTTCTGCATTTCCGTCATTATCATGTCTGTGCGGCCTGTATATATATATATATATATATATATATATATATATATATATATATAATCCAGGGAGTAGTAGAGCTTTGAAGATGGTAGAGAACACAATAGAAGAAAAACTTCGAACAAGGTAAAAGCACGATTGTGGCCTACGTTTCAGCAAAGAGAACTTGCTTTCCTCAGCAAGTTCTCTTTGCTGAAACGTAGGCCACAATCGTGCTTTTACCTTGTTCGAAGTTTTTCTTCTATTGTATATATATATATATATATATATATATATATATATATATATATATATATATATATATATATATATATATATATATATATATATATATATATCTATATATATATATATATATATATATATATATATATATCCTCTTTTTGTTGATGGCCTATTTCTGCGCTGCTTCGTCTTACCGGAGAAACGAACACCGAGGGGTACGTCCGCAACGTGTGAAATTAGGCATGCAAAGTGTATGCCGGGCAGCCTTAAAATACGCCGTTTACGTGTCAGACCTTTCTTCCGTTATCTTTCCCTCTCACCAACGGCCATGCATAATGTCGCTGGGAACATTGGTTCTTGGCACGCTCGTTTGGAAGACAGCCGAGAGCGTTTCTGTTAAGAATGGGGGGAAATTTTCTTCCCCTAGCGGGATTCAAAAATTTGCACAAAATGCCTCGGTGGTGTAGGCGACGTTAAGGTGAGAAGAGACTGACGAAATGGAACTACGCGGCCATTATTCCGTAAGATTTGGAGCCTTTCTGTGCACTTTCAGCTCGTTTGACGTAACAGGGTTTATTTTTCCTAAACTTAAGTGTCGACGCGGTTATCACTGCCGGAAAATCGAGTGCTCGAACGAAGACAATAAAAAAAGGCACTCTTTTCGCCATAGCGGCGGCGGCGGCGGCGGCGTTGCACACCTCGTTAGCATTTTCCCAGGGCGCGTAATAGCGACTATCTTCGGGCAGGAAAAGTAAGTCTCATTCAGGAATACAAATGTCGTAATAATACCAAGAATCGGCAAACTTTGACACTTTGCTTTCATTTTTTTTATTCACTAGGATTTATGTTAGGAACCGCGCGAATGAAATTCCTTTGTCCAAGATATATCGTAAGCGATTGTAAGTTGAACACAATGTTTAACAGTATTACCTACTCTTCTAATTAAACTGGGCTAGTTCCTTCTGTAGTTTGTTGTCAACCCGCACAGCTGATATTGAAATAAATGTTACTAATTTGCCAAGCACGTACGTTGCTGATTTTATTTTAGTTCGTCTAGCTCCATTTCTAGTAATAGATTCACGTGATGTGCTTTTATTTCGCCTTTGTCTGAAGTTGCTCCCATATTTCTATAACTCCCAGTTCATTAAAAAAATTAGTGATATTTCACTTACTTAAGGTGGATGACCAGGGGAGCTTTTTGTCTGTTATTGGTTGGGCACAAACTCCCACTCAAGCCACGCTGTGGTGTAGGAGAACCGTTCAGTGGGGCTATAGCCATGCCGCCATCTTGCGGGATTCGGAGTTCCGATCCTCCGCGCGGCCCGATCGTCGTCAGTGGTCTCCTTCCCGTGCGTTCTAGCCACTGTCGCTGTTCTCTTCACACAGACCAGAGCCTCCTCGTTCGTGAAAAAAGATCTTAGAAAAATTTCTTCATAGGTAAGCTTCACTGTCACACTTGTATTGCGGAAAAGCCAGCCTATGCATGTGTGTAATCATCATCATCATATTTATTGCTCATTAGGAAGAGAGGGAGGTCCACCAGCAGGCGTAAATAGTTTCGCTTGGGGCAGACAGTGGAATGCCTGCTGGGGTGGGGGGGGGGTGAGATAGGGGGGAAATAGTACATTGGAATAGGGGGTAGGCAAAAACCCAGCTTACATCGATTTTTAGTGCAACGTTTTAGTATTCTCACTGATGGCGTCCGTAACGCCAAAACGGGGGAAGTGAAAAAATACGCTTCATGCGGCGGGAATCGAACCTGGGGCCCTCGCGTTATGAAGCCGGCGTCAATCCAATTACGTCATTTTGACATGATCGAAACGGCTTAGATTTGGAGAGGGGTGTATGGGCGTGCAAACATATGTTGAATTCCAATGGCAGATCTGGAGCACTTTCGGAGCAACTTTTCTGCTCTGTCTGGAGCAGACGCGTTCCAATGGCAGAACGGGAGCAACCAAATCCTGTTCCAATGGCAGATCGGGAGCGCCGTCGCAGCCGAAATCGCTCCGTGGAGCAAGAAAAGTTGCTCCGCCGAAATCGGCGGAGTCGGCTGGAACTCACTCGGGCGCTTACCTTTGCCGCGTGACGTCGCCAACGTCGCCGCCGTCTGCGCTTCCGGCCAGTGCTCGCTTTCTCTGCCTCCTCCCTCCGCGCAGGGCGAGGTATGGTGCCACCGTAGCGAGGTGAACGCGCCCGCGGGAACCACAGGATTTCGGGGAAGGCGCGATGCAAAGGATGCTGGGGATTTCCAGTTCCCGTCACGGTTCGGCACTTTGCTCCGGCGGGAGCGGCTGCGTTCCAAAGGCAGCTTCGGAGTACCTGCTCTTCGCGGAGTCGGCACGCTCCGCGATGGAGAACGGTGACCACTCCGGATATGCCATTGGAATTGAACAATAGACAGAAAACTCCTGCACCCCACTGTGTAAATACGATGATGATCCGTCACGAGTAAGCTTCGCGTTCAATTATCGTCGCCTTAAGAGGACGGGGGCTGATTTTTTGAACACTGCTTCACTTCTAAACTCACGTTCATTGCTAAAAAGACATCGCGTAGAGGCAATACATGGCATGGGATATCAAAATATGAAGCTGCGAAGGCGAACAGGCGGCCCAATGAAGAGGGTGTGCCGAAATATAGACAAGAGCAGCGGCGTTTCTCCGTCTACACCACCAAAAAACCAGTAGTTAGCCTATAACAGCTCCTCTGCAGAAAAAAAGGCGAGGGGGTATTTTGATGAACAACAATATAAGCTGGTAGTTTCATCCAAGTGTCTACTGGGTGCTTTCACCAGTGACGCTGTAGTTGCGTAGTAACGGAAGGAGCTGTACCATAAGACATTAAATGACACGCACCGACTATACACAGTCACGATCGCGTCCTCGCCCACGAGAGCGCCATGAGTGAAGTCCCTTCAGACTAATGGCCGCAGCGGCTTCCGGCCGGACACTCGAAGCTCCTTCTATCGTGACACACGCCAATCGCCGCGTGTCACTCTCCCTACCCTCCCGGAAGCCAGGTCGCAAAGGCACACACAAAATGGCCGTCCCTTCCTCGGTCTCACGGGCAGGCAGTGTCGCTACTAGGTGGAAGAATAAGGAAAAGCCGCAAGGGACTACAGTGGGAGAGAGGTTGCTTCTGTCATTAAGGGTATGCACGCATCCACCCTGAATAAAAACAACAAAGCGTTGGCGTGTACGTAACGTACAACGCACGTGGTCATAACATGAAGAAGTCGGTGAGGGTGAGGTGGAAGGCATTTGAGGCCTTGCTTGCTGCTGGGTTGTGGTAGCCCCGCTTTGCCGTGCCGTAATGAAGGTCCAGCAACGCCACCAGTTTTGCGGGAAGCAGCCGTGGGTTGAAATTACCTCTTCGCTGAGAAGAGGTTTATTTCAGGTGACATCTGACAGGTGCAGTGGCAGCCGCTCGTTCTGTGGCCGGGGTAATAACATAGCAGGGTGCTTTGTTTTTACTCCGTCGGCTTTTCGGTTCAGCGGACCGGCGGGTTAGTGAATACATCTCAAGGGAGCGCGTTAAAAGTCAATAAAGAATCACGAAATAGAAAGTGGTTGTGGATTTATGGCTCGGGAACTGAGTGCTGTGTACAGTACAAACAAATGGGGCCAGTTTTAAGCCCGTTTTTGTCGGAGTGCTTAATAATGACGCGGAAGATAAACCGGGAAGAAGGACTCGAAGCTAGAAGGACTCGAAAGACTCGTGCTACCGTAGGTAATGTACCTGCGTTTTAGTTTATTATGCTGAAGGTTTATTTTGTGCTAAACAATGTTAACAAGTGTCAACCGTAGCAGCAGTGCTAGCAGTCTAAAAACTTGTTTGTCTACGTATACTTCATCTTTGTACACTATTATGTGCGAACCCTAAAATGCAATGGCATGCCCCTCGTGAGGTAGAATCAGCTTTGAGAAAGTGGCTGAGAAATAAAAAAAAAAAACTGTAGGATTTTGCTGAGGTATGTCTTGGATAGGAATGAATGAATGAATTTATTCAAGAATGGCGACGTGTGTGACTGTGTCAAATGCTTTTTTTAGGTCAACTGCAACTACAATTTGAGGTATGCCGGATGGTCTGCCTGTGGTAGCGGCGTTGAGGACTCTCCGGAGAAGCCATAGACTGTCATGTGTACCCATATTAGGGCGAAACCTAGTTTGAGCAGGGTGAAAGTGTTGTAACGTCTCCTCTAAATGATGGGTGAGTCGGTTAGTGGCCATCTGTTCGAGCAACTTGCCAATTGGGGACGTTAACGATATGAACCGTGGGTTTTCGATGCCGTCTGAAGGCTTATGTGATTTGGGTATTGGATATACACCAGAATGTTTGAGACACGCTGGAAGGTTTCCGGATTTCCATATATTGTTGAGAAGACTTAGAAGTTGCTCTTTACTTTCGACATTCATGTTACGATGTTACGATGCATGGCCCACGTTACTCCATCCTTGCCAAGGGCACTGTTGGCTTTCACTTGGGAAACTGCTACTTCCATTTCCGCCATGGTGAAGAGGGATTCAAATCCATCTTCATTGATGATGGCTTTCTTTGGATATCTACTGCGAGGCGCAGTCGGAGTAATTTCGAAGGATTCTGGGAAGAATGTTTTGGCTGTGAGAGTTTTTAATTCTTCGAGTGGCAAGCCAGTTGCGAGGGCAATTTCTTTGAGGTTTGAGGAGGATTTTTTTACCTTTAAGAGCGCAGAACGTGTTCCAAAGTTTACAGTTGGTCGTATCCTTGCTAAAACTTTCACAATGCTCCATCCAACTTGTGTTGGCAAGTTCCCTCTTATAGCTTTTGATTTCCTTATGTTTCAATCTAAGTTTTTTGAGGTCATGGTAGCACTTGCCTCTGGTTTTGTAGCGGTGCAGGAGCTCGTGATGCTTTCTCCAAAGGTTGGTGAGATGGCGGTCGGTTGCAGGGGTGTCTTCTGCCATAATGGCGGTTGCTGTGCTCTGCTGTGAGTTGAAGTAATCCACGCGGCATGCTCATCAATCGACGTGATGTTATTTGTGTCTATTGCCGCAGCCCGGAATGATTCCCAACTTGTGGCGTTAAAAAGTTTCGGTATGGGTTTCGGTAAGGGCTTGTCAAATGTGATCCATATGGGGTAGTGATCGCTTCCCCACGTATTTTCCGATACCACCTAATCGTGCAGAGGCGAGCCATCAGTCCAGGTAAGGTCAGGGATGGTGTCTGATTGATTGGCGTGGAGGCCCACTCTTGTGGGTGTTTCTAGATAGTTTTGCAGAGCGAAGGCGTATGTTTTCATAGTTGCTTGGAGTGCGTTACCTCGTGGTGAAGTAGTTGGATACTTCCAATTGCGATGTCGGGCATTAAAATCTCCACCGATGATTATGCAGTCACCGCAATACTTGTTTCGCCAGTTTGAGATACAGACAAAGTTTCCCACGGTCGGCTTGCCGGTCTCGGGTTTCATGTGGAGAGATGCGAGGAGGAGAGTGCGTGTCTTGCCCTTTTTAGACGGTAGTAGTATCCGGGTGGCAATAATCTCTTGAATCTCCGTGCTATAACACGAAGTATCGATTTGACAGCTGGGGATATCATTTCTTATATACACTGCAGATTGTCCTTGGGGGCTGTCCCCAGTTTTGTGCGTAATTGTTGGATTGTAGTAAGCAGTTTATCCTGGGATGCTGTATGCAGCACTTCTTGTTTCTTGAAGCAGAAGGGCTATAGGGCGGGCCTGCAGAGGCTTGTTGTAGGTTAAACGCACCTTTAGGTCGGGTCCGTTGGCAGGTAGGCTACGGCAGTTGCTTTGGAGTATTCGGAGGAGTTACGTCAGATGTTGGTCAGATGGTATGATGTAAAATTGATGATATTGGCGGCCTTGTCGGGACTGAACAGCAGAGCGACTTCGGCTGCGTTGATTTTCTTTGTTCTGGAGTGTGCGGGTGATAGATTTTAGTTGGGCCAAGACGTTTTAGAACATAGCCGTTAGGTCGGTAACACTCGTGTCAACTGCATCAATTTTTGCAAGCCGTTTTTCAATTTGACCCAGTTGTTGAGCTCTGATGGCAGATTCGCATTTCTGCATTTGATGTCGGTTTTAAAAACATGCGGGCAAGGCTCGCACTTCTTTTTGAGCTTCTTTGGTAGCGTTATCTACCACGTTCGCCTTTGCTTGCATGAGGTCGGTTTGCGTCACCAGTTTTTGTGCTTGAGGTGGCGCAGTTGAGCGTAGCTTGAGCTCGGATTTCCGTTGGTTTGTTTCTGGGGTAACGATTTGCACATGATTTGTAGTTGTCGTAGTGTTGCTGGTGTGAGGGCTGTTCTTTGGGTGTTCAGGGTGACTTTGTGTGAGCTGTTGTATCTCGGCCCTTGCTTGGTCAATCGCCTTTTGTGCTTGGTCTATTAAACCCTGCAGTCGTCGTCGTTCACAGTATGAATGGTCGGTAGAGGTGCCCACGACGACATCTGACCATCTACTGGTAGCATTCTCAGGGTTGCTTGCATCTCGATGATATTCATCCCTGGGGCTTCCTCGTGTGCGGCTGCATAAGCGGCCACGCGTCACATTAGAGTCACGTTTCTTGCCTTCTTCGTCAAGGTGGCTGAAGGGCTTCTTGTTTTTGAGCCTTGATGGACACAAGGGGCTTATCGCTAAATGACCAGGCTCCTTGCAGGCAGCGCAGAAGCTACTTTCTTCACAGTCCACGTTGTAAATCACGTCGTGCTTCTTGTCGCAAGATTTGCAAACTCCAGGGTTGGGGCAATGGCGAAGCATGTGTCCTGTCTGGTGGCACTTATAACACACAAGGGTTCGAGGTTTGTACGGGTAGACCTTGGTCAACTCGTATAATGATACCTGACGACTCTGGGAAGCTTGGGTGTGGCGAATGTGACGACTGCTCTGTTGCTTTTTCCCATTCTTTTGACATCCAGGATGGTGGTTCTTTCATTGCAGAGTTCATTCATAATGTGCTAGTCTGACTATCCATCTTCGACTTTTATCACGACTTTGCTGGTCTGTTCGGTGTTTCTCAAAAGTACCATTTCCACTTCCGCATGCACAATACCATTTTCGCTTGGCACGGCCAACTTCTTTACGCTGCAAAGTCGAGTTACTTGCTCCTCGCTGTAACGCATAAACAGATCTGAGTTCGCTTTATCATTCTTTTTAAGGGTGGCTATACCAATATTGCTAGGCTTTATTGCAGTACGGGTGAGAAAATCCGAAAAAGTTTGCACAGGGATTTTCGTCACGGGAACGCCGTTGAGCGTATGCATTAAAACATGATAACGAGGAAGACTTGCCCGGTCCTCGGTGGCTGTGGGGTCTTCGTTGTCTGTTACTTTCATATCTCTGAGCTTGCGATGGCTGTGCCAGACAACCCAAAGGTCGCTAGGGTTAGCGTCGTCTTCGCCTTCAAGTGGTTTCAGCGGTCTCTTTTTCTTCGGCTCGGTGGGGTCGCCGGAAGCTTCAGACTCGTGCACCTTGGTATCGTTCACTTCAGCGGGTTCAGTACGCTGCGCTGGCGCTGTGGAGTCCATGTTCTGAAACGCCGACCGTTGAGCTGGAATCGCTGCAGTGCTCGGCCCGCGCCGAAGCGCTGGACCTTTGCCGTGGTCGTTCGGTGGAACTAGGCCTAACGTGGCCTTGGTCCACAAATTCACTCAGAAATCTTCACAATACACCGAACTCGCTCACTCCTGTAATTGGGGTAATGCACTGGTCACTCAGACACAAGAATAACATAAAACTGCTGTAGTACCGAACGACAATTAAACCACGGTGAGAAACATTACTCGACGGAGCCGACGTGAAGGCGTCTGTTCTCTTCCCACCCCATCGGCCTTGGATATAAAAACAGCCTAAGCAAAGCTTATTCTAGCAGAACTAAGTTGTTTCGAGACAGTTGGATAGAACGGCTGCCTCTTTGTTACAGTGTTAACAAAGGAACTTCACAAAGGCGACAAAGAACGAGGCACATGGCTTGCGGAAACAAGGAACACCAATTGCTTCGTTTGCCAGTTTGTTCGTTTGCTCGATGTTTGTGACTTGCAGCGTTAACAGACGTCCATGATTCGCGCAGGAAGAAGAGACAGAGAGAGAGAGAGGAAGAGATAGACAGAAAGATACAGAAAAGACAGACAGACAGAGAGAGAGAAAGATAGATAGGTAGAGAGAGAGAGATAACTTTTATTATTTAGCTAGCCTTAGTCCAGGCCATCACGCCGCAGCATCTTCGCCAGGACTGAAAACGAGCAAATGAGCCTCAGCAATGGCTCTCGGCAAAATCTGGCAAAGGCAAAATTCTGGAGATTCTAGACCCCTTCATCATTTTTTGGCCTATACCTGGCGGAAGCACCTCAGGCAACAATGTAAAGACGTAATATTGTCCTGTTCCCTCGGGGTTTGATCTTTGTGGGGGGTGGCTGTTAATTAGCCTGCCACCAAGGCAGCGGATGTATGTGCGCCAGGCCCTTACGGAACATTCCGACCCGTCTCGTGTGTTCGGCTCGGAGATTGTGCGCTTGCCAGAGACTATTTGTTTTCATTTCCTAACTAATAGGTCCACTGGGTGTCGCGTTTCTGACGGGTGGAACGCACCAGTCAGTCATTGAAAGTGCCAACTTCACAGCAATCAAGAAACAGCGTGAAGCGTGGAACTACCCGACATCGTGCCCTGTCAAAAGGTTTTCCCGAATTTTGCTTCGTCTTCTGCCGTCTGCCTCGTCGCCTGGAACGGCGCTTCTAAGCTCCGCTGTGCCCACATATCAGGGGAGCCGAACAGCGAGTCAGCACTGCTTTGCATCGATTAATTGCCGGTCAGCCTAAATTTAACTGGGGACGCAGACAATGACGAGAAACGAAGCACAAAAGCGTTTCTCGTCATTGTCTGCGTCCCTAGTTAAATTTAGGCTTACCGGTATTTAATGAATTGTGATCCAACCAGCTCATATTCTGCCTATTCTTTGCATCTCTCTCTCTCTCTCTCTCTCTCTCTCTCTCTCTCTCTCTCTCTCTCTCTCTCTCTCTCTCTCTCTCTCTCTCTCTCTCTATCTATCTATCTATCTATCTATCTATCTATCTATCTATCTATCTATCTATCTATCTATCTATCTCCCTCTCCCCCCTCTCTTTCTCTCACTCTCACACACAACACCCGCACGGGCAGCCTGAAAGATTGATCGTTAGCCCCTTCTACCATTCTCTCTCTCTCGCTCTCTCTCTCTGGCGGCCTTTGAAGTCTACATTCATGTTTCAGATGTATTTAACAAAAAGCATCAACGTTAATTATTATTACTCTCTTCCCGTTTCGTATCACGCAACTTTTGTTAGTATATACGAAGTTCAAAATTGTGAGCGTGTCGGTTACTCCCAATAATAAAATAGATCTTTCCACACAAGCTGCCAAGCACACAAACGCACACGGATCAAGCGCTTTTCTAGGGCACTGTTGTAGCGTAAAAACCCGCGTATAATACGAGGTTTTTTTTCCAAATTTTACTATGTGAAATTTGTGCCTCGTATTATACGTGGATCCCAAAGTTTTCAGCCGCAAATTTGCACTTTCGGTTTCAGCGGAGTGTGCGCCACCTTGCGGTGGCATAAGCTGGCTGCTGCTTCTCTCAGCCGGCGCCATTTTGATTGTTTTGACCACGCGAAGGATCTCGGCACGTTCACCGCAAGTTTATCACGATGTCGGGTGCACGAAAGCAGTATTCGGCTGCAATTAAAAAAAAAAGTTATTTTATGTGCCGAGACCATCAGGAATTGCACTGCAGGACGGCAGTTCGGCGTCACCGAAGGCAGCATTCGTGGGTGGAGAAAGCAACTGGTGCTTGACTGGATAAAGTCTGTGTGGTGTCGGCGGCCTGGAGCACTGTTGGGGATTCCCGTCAGTGCTCGTGTCGGACGCAATTCGCTGCCACCTGGCCGATTCCGTGAAGAAGTTGTTGCGCAAACCCCGCACCAAATTCATTGTCATGCCAGGAGGAATGACTTCCCCGCTGCAACCGCTAGACGTTTCCATCAACAAGCCTTTCAAAGACTGCATCAGGTCCTGCTATCAAGAGCGGATGAGGTTACGAGACCCGTAAGGGACAGTTACCGAATGGCTGACGCGTGTTTCTCCAGCGGTGCTTTCTGGCTGGATCGCGGATGCGTGGGCCAGCATCCCAGAGGAGCTCGTCAGTCGCTCTTTTAAGAAATGCGGCATTTCGAACGCCCTTGGTGGCACTGAGGACCACTTTCTGTGGGGAGACATTTCCGACAAGGCGACTTCAGGAGACAGCGGCAGCGAACCTGACGATGACAAAACGAAAGTCGGGAGACAGTGCCAGCGAAACCTGACAATGACTGAACGGTAACCGCAGTGCAAATAAATGTTTTCTGTGCTCTTTACCTCGCATTATATGCGGATGCAAACTTTTTTTCTAATTTTGCTGTCCCCGAATTACACCTCGTATTATACGCGGGTCCGTATTATACGCGGGTTTTTACGGTATTTGAGTTAGCTTTTCCTTGACGCTGCAGCATTGGCGGGTACTTGTCATACACTTGGTGCCGCGTCTGGATCTCCGTTCGCATTACTTTTGTGACGAGCGCAATAATTACGCTGGGCGTGTTTTCGGTGCTGTTCAGAAGCTGGTTGAAATTATTTTTACATCAAAGGACACCATCTTATTTGCCGAACTTAGGTACAGAGCTCTCAGCATCGTGACGTCTCAGTACATGTACAAATACCTACCTTTCGCTTTACTGCGAAGCATTCAATGCCTATGGCTGTGAAATTTCGGCACCGGCGTGACTGAGCAGTGGTTCCAAATAGCATAGACAGGCATTTACTATAACGTTGCCTCGAGAACATCTACTGCCCTAGCTCATACTTTCGTATGAGGTGGTATTACCAACGACACTATTCCCCACAACGGGAAATGTGTCATGACGAAATGGCTCCAGACAAGTTCCCCTCGTACAACAAAGTACACCACCTCCAAAGTGAGTGTATTGGCCTCGCTCATTTGTCTTTGCCGCGTCTTTATGCGTGAGCTATTTCCTGTATACGCCTCTACGTTTAGACGCTTCTGTATCGGTGCGACCGAGATCGGTGTTAT
Organism: Haemaphysalis longicornis; assembly: GCF_048455015.1. Classification (NCBI taxonomy): domain Eukaryota; kingdom Metazoa; phylum Arthropoda; class Arachnida; order Ixodida; family Ixodidae; genus Haemaphysalis; species Haemaphysalis longicornis. Next base: position 47,914,767 of record NW_027526335.1, on the reverse strand, counting down.
CAGGCGAACAACCATCCTTTGGCTAATGAAACACTTGGAGGCTTGTAACTACCGCCGATTTGACTTAGGACGTTGCAAGAGTGTTCGCTGTCCTGCCGCCAATGGTGTGCTTAACGCTAACCGCGGAACGCTAAGATCTTCGAATTAATAACACCCTTTTCTTCATCCTTACACCCTAATTTTATCCAAAACACCGTTTAAAGGTGTGTGCCATGGGACAAAATGTTTATACTCTTTTCGACCAAAAAAGGCGTGAAATATATTCGCGTCAGCGCTCTACGAAGCCCATAGGCAGTGACATTCTAGACTGGTTAAGGGAAGAAAGTGTACCGGGGCATGTTCCTTTTTTTTATATAGTAGGGACAACGACGGTGCGGACTACGGACGTCAACGCGGGTGACATCGTGAGTTACTGAAATGCTCTGCATTTAAAATCCAAATCCAAACCAATCCAAGCCAAGCCAAGCCAAGCCAAGCCAAGCCAAACCAAGCCAAGCCAAGCCAAGCCAAGCCAAGCCAAGCCAAGCCAAGCCAAGCCAATCCAATCGAATCCAATCCAATGCCCCTCCCGAGAGAGTGTTATAGCGCCGAAATCGCGCCACCACACGAGCGTGTGATGTTGACGTCACGATCACGCCACAGATGTTAGCGACCGGAGCTCGCGCGAACGACAAATTGGGCCCATCTCCCCGCGAAGGGGACTCGAGTAAATGCGTCGCATAGGGGGTGGGTGTATTGCGTTAACGTTTAGTGTTTGGGGAGTTGGTGGTAGTGAATGCGTTGTATCAGCAGCTTCTTGACGTAGTTTGAATGAGTCAAGAAAATTTCGTCATTCTTGCGTGTTTCGCTTTGTTTACAAAGCAAGAAACGCAAATGCTTGCGGAGTTGTTAACTAACTAACCAACTGACTGACTAACTGACTGACTGACTGACTGACTGACTGACTGACTGACTGACTGACTGACTGACTGACTGCAACGGCTTACTTGCACGAATGCTTTGCTCTGTGGACAGCCAATGCACTCGCCATTTGTACAAGTGCGGTACGCACACACACAGCTGGCTGGCGCCGCATCTTTTCAAAGTGCTACGAGTTGTGCCGCGCCTCCGCCAGATGGCGCCACGGGTCCCGCGACCGAGAGAAGATGCAGTGAAACATCCCCCTCGCGAGGGGCACGATCAAACGCAGAGCATTTCTGGGGGCGCACGACGTTAAGTAGTTTGCGTTACGTTAATGTTGTTGCACTTGTGGCACCTGCTGACGAGAGAGCGCTCGTCAGCAGTAATTTGAATGAGTCAACGATATAAGGCGCGTTCGTAGCGTCCCATTCTGTGTCGGCTTTGTGGCGTAGTGGGTAGAGCACCATGCACATTGCGTTCCGCCCGCAGGGTCGAGGGATCGAAACCGGGCCGGATAGTATTTTTTTTATATAGTAGGGACAACGACGGTGCGGACTACGGACGTCAACGCGGGTGACATCGTGAGTTACTGAAATGCTCTGCATTTAAAATTGCAACGGACACAAATAAATCAAATTCAAGAAAGTAAAACGTTGCAAAATCCGACGCCTACGGAATGTGAGTCCGTCACGCATGTCTCTACACCCCAACCGAATCATACCTCTTGCGTACTAAAAGTTGCCCTTTCTACTACGCTGTGGCCTACGACTTATAAACCTGTGCTAGAGACATGAGCGAAGGCCTACACGAGTCATTTAAGCATGCTCATTCCCCTCTATAATGCTTTGGCCCTGAGGGTACTTGTAAATAAAATAGAATAAAAAATATCAGCAAAACACTTCCAAGTTAACATGGCATCCGTGGACAATGTCCCATGGAGAAATGTGCCGGCATGAACGACGATGAAGGCGTGGTTGGCCTGCAGCTTACCCGGGCGTCATTATGTCTGCTTGTAATTAAATCACCCCCGTTTTGTAAAATACATCGCTTCATAACCAACCATAGTTACTGTTCCTGTCATCTGTTCTGCCGCTACGTGACAATATGTATGTGGCTAACAAGGGCAATCGGTCAGGTCTCTCAGTTGAAGTAACCATACAAGTAAAACGGCGTGAACGGGAAGGGATCACTATGATGGTAATGAAAAGACAATCGCACCCCTAGCATGCGTCTTCTGTTCGTGATGTCTCTGATGCGATAAACTATAGAGTCTACTTCGAAAGCAGCTCTGTCACGTCACCGCCCATTAAAGTACGCCTCATAAAACGCAATGGAACGCAAACATGCAGCATGCCGAGCAAGAAGACTAGGGCTTTCAGCAACTAAAACCACCCTTAGCTCGTACCACAACCGTTACTACACAAAGATTTCACGCCAGACATATATACCTGTTCCGACGAAGACATTGCCGCAACAGAAGACAACATAATACCGATAGCTTTACTACATGACATAAATGATTGCATAGCTCTAAATAATGTGATGTTTTTGCCTTTCCACTCGTTAATAGATCTTGTCTTACTTTAGTCTTGAGTAAGAGGATAATTTTATAACAGTTCTTTTTTTTTCCAGTCCAAGCATTATCTCCCGAAGCAGTTCTCCGCTATTTCAAAGCTTTTTATAACGTTAAACGGCCAACGATTGCAACAAGTAATAGTCATGGGCGAGCGCCGATCCTGGGCGTCTGGTCTTTCCTGTTGCCCTTTGTCTGGGACGCCGCTCGACGTGATGAATTTGACCCAACTATCTTCAGTCTCCCCTACTCCAGCTCATTAAAACACCAACTCATGCCAGTGTACATACATGCTCATTTTAAGGTCCATGTCTCGCAAAACGTGCGCGAAGATTCCGGAGAGCTCCGGTTCCCTAAAGTCGGCTCCTGGAAATTTTCAAAGCCTCGGGAATTAGTCTCGTTCCCATTCGAAATCGTTGGCTGTGCCTTCTACCGCTGGGATATACGGCGAAGCCAATTAGCGTGTGAACAATCGATGACGCATCGGCCTGTTTCAGCGAAGGCTTTGCGTCTAAACCCCGGCTCCAGCGCACACCATCGCTTCTCCCACTGTCCCTTCCCCTTCCTTTGGGAGAAAATTCGCGCTGCTCAACCGATACGGTGAAGACCTTAATTCCCTGCCTAATTACGAGGAACGTCGTCGCCCGTAGCGAAACAGAGAAGCTAAGCAACCTGTTTATTTGGCCGTACACAATTTATCATTGAAGTAGGCACGATCAGGTTTCCTATATACCGTAATTTCGCGATTCTTTCTAAGAACCCTCCCCTACTTTCCGGGAAAAAATACTGTGGTTGATTCTTCTGTCATAGGAATCGGTACAACACGAAAGTGAAAGTGCAGCGAAATCTGCGGCTCAGCATGCTTTGCGGGTCGGCGGCTGTCTTGTGGGTGTGCTTGGTGAGCGACGTCCTGCTGGCGGATGGCTTCGGCAAAGGTGTACTGGCGTCATTTATGTGACGGATTAGTGAAACCTTGCTGTATCCTGGCATGAAACATTTTCGTGTTTAAATATAAAACCCGAAAACCAACAGCCCTAACGATGACGCACTTTTTCGTTTTAAAGGTTGCTTCTCCGCAAGGAGACCCTGTGTGCTGGGGTGCACCCTTTACAGGCCGCTGGCTTCGTTGAACTGGCGTCACTTCCGTGACGGATATAACGTCATTGAAATCTTTATGTATCCGGGAATAAAACACTTTCGTGTTAAAAAATTTTGCAAAAACATTTTTATGCTAATCTAAGTACCCCCTTTTATAAGCAATCGTCGCAAGGTGTATTCCAGATGAATGCGAACGTGTTCAAGTTGAGGTTGTAGCCATGTCTTTTACGAAGTTTCCAATTAAAAAACACTTAACGAAACATAAGATTACCTGCTGGGGGAGGCTGAAAGCGGCGGCTGCACAACGGACTCCAGTGGTAGTGAGGGTAACTGAGTATGATACCTAAGTGGTGGGTTCACTGCCTGTGCCTTTTTTTTATTGCTCGCCAAAAGAATCATGTTTTTTTTTGCGCTCGTCTCACCAAGATACGGCCGGAACAAAAAATTGTCTGGGGTGAGGTAATTTGGACTTTTCATATCTATGCACCCCCTTAACTGTGGGCATCACGATGGTAGAAAAAAGGGGGTGCTTAGAATCTAGTAAATACGGTTTATACATTACATACGACAGCGATCACATTTGTAGCTTTTGTACTCAGGTTCGTAGAGTCCCATGAATCAACTGTCTGCAGGCGCCGCAAAAAGAATGTAAAGAAAGAATACACTTTATTGCTTTATTTAGGCGTAAATTCTTGAACGGATCCACAGTACTTAATACTATTTGTATCTTTATTCACACTCCCTATACTTTATTCAATTAGCACACTAGGACTCCTTCCCTCTGATACAAAATATAAAGCGGAGAGCGCCTTCGAAACGGCAATATCAGGATCAGTTTACGCGCACCTAAGCTGTCGTGCCAAAGTCGTAAATACGAATCAATAAACCAATGCTTTCAATGATCCTGCCTGTTGTGCCGCCCTGGCAGACTCGCTGCACGAATCTCAATGCAGCATGGGGAATGTACTGACATACGTGACCTCCTTTCCTTACCCAGGTGAGTCCCGTAGTGAATGTTATATGCAGTTTTATGGCGTCATTACGCGATAGATCAGTGTTTATTTATCACCAGGGATGTTACAGCGTGAAGTACGAGGCAAAAAAAATAAAAAAATCCCGGGCCATTTTTACCAACGTGAAACCTGGTGAGGGGCGAAGCATGCAGTGTATAAGTGTATTCTTGGGGCCTTGGCGTTTTTGCAAACGCAGATGAAACCGCTGGAAGGCAGAGGTATACAGCTTTACTGTAAAAGTCACTTGTCTTCAAAACATGAAGCTCTCTAGCGGGAGGCGTGAACGAGTGTCCCGGTGTTTTTTAGTACGCGTTACGTTCTAGCGCGAGGCCTAAACAAGTCTCCCGGTGTTTTAGTACCGTGACAACATGAGACGACGATTACGATGACGACGACGACAGGAGACGCCAACAGCTCCAGCCCCTTTAAAAACAAGCCAGTTTTAACACTTGTAACCCTAGTTATCACGAGCAAAAGGTATGTTTGACTTGGTGTTGCCAAGACTATGCGCGAGGTCTTTTATGAAAATGTACAAGGGTACAACCGCACAATTGTACTAGCGCACTCATCGATGGCCCAGCGGACTTGCCATCCACGGCAAACCTAAGTGACCGAGCGCCGGCGAAGTAGCCGTTAACCGCTCGCCTAGTCGCGTGATACCGCAGCGGTGAGGCGTTCTCCACTTGCGCTCTAGAAGCTTAAGATCATGGCGACGCGATGAATCAGAGTGCGCGACATGGCGTAGCTTTCGCTCTACAATAATTATGGCGCCGCAAAGAGTTCACTGTTTGTCGGTTTTCTAAAAGTATTTTTCGAGTGGCTTGATGAATACAGTGAGCCGAGCAGTATGCTCACTGTTAAATTCGCACCTTGTTAAATTCGCTCGATTACGGGCACGCTCCAGAATAAACAGCTTGAAGCATTACGGGCTATCCAGTGTTTACCGATGAGTGAGAAAAAATGGCGGAAAAGTTTGCTTCATTTATTCTAACTTATGATTTTCCAGCATGCAGCTATTCGGTCAACCGTCACCGCAACGTGCGGCTGCTGCGTCCTATTTCAACAACAAAAAGATTTTGCGGAACTCCCAAGTGGCAACATTCGAATAAAAGCATTAGCCGTTTTGCTGTAAAGATATTTCTTTTAAAGTCGGCCTTTTTACTTCACAACTGTACATTGCTAAGAAGACAATTTTCCAAGCATACGTGAGATTTCGCTGTACAGATAGTTTTTTTTAAAGTCGGCCTTTTTGCTTCACAACTGTACATTGCTAAGAAGACAATTTTCCAAGCGTACGTGAGAGATATATATTTTTTTTGAAGTCGGCTTTGTTACTATAGAGCTGCGCATTGCTAAGAAGACAATCTTTCGTGCGCTATGCAAGCAGCCTGATACCGAAGTTTAAAGGTCCCAGGGCCTTTCATTACATTAAACGTCAAATACAGATCCTTTGAGGGGCTAAGCACCTTTGGGGCTCGGGCTGTCGGCGTCTCCTGTCGTCACGGTAAATCAAGTTGTCAAACGATGGTCAAAATAAAGTGTATAATGAACGGATCTGGTTGAAAATAAAATAGCGTGATTTAAACTAATTTCGAACACAGGAATTATCCGGATTTATCTGCATTACTAAGAGAACTTTGTTAAATTCTGTCTAGAAATTGAATTCAAACGCCAGGTTTCCTCCTGTAAGGCATACTTCTTCGCATGCTGCAGCGTGTGAAACAAAAACAACTTATGGCCAGTCTGGCTCTTAATTAATTGCATAGATCCAGTTCAACGCAAGAGAGGGCGCCACCGTCTCAGCAAGCGCGCAATTGCTCCTCCCACCGGCGCTTCTGCAGCGCCCAATGAGCGCGCGTTGTGTGGCAAAAGAGAGACTTGCAATCTTTGAATACACTTATACACTGCATGCTTAGCCCCTCCCCAGGTTTCGCCTTAGTGGATATGGCCCGATATTTTAACGGTTCTTTACCACCATACCTAAACGTTCTGCGAGGAAAGAAAAATTTAGGGAAATATAAACAGTTTGATATTTAGCTAATAAGGCCCTAAGGCCTCTTATCAAGGGCATTATCGCGCGCGTCGAAACAGAGGAACACCAAGCCTTACGGACAGACAGGGGAGCTTCACTCACTGAGCCCGTATATAAATGATTACGCATTTATTCGGCGCCATAGTTAAATAATGTGTAGAGGACGAAGACAAAATTTCGAGCTTATTACGCGCGCGTTGCGCAGTGGCAATCGTCCTCATATGCCCATGGTAAAAACAAAACCGAAAGCCTTGACCGTCAACGCTGTCCATGATTACCTGTATAGCAGAAACCTAGTTTCGTAGGAGCAACTATCTGACAACGAGGACTATATTGACTGCGGATATCGAAAAAAACTTTCTTTGACCTAAGTGTGTGCGTGCGTTCCCACATGATAGTGTTCGTGAGTGAGTACGTGCTGGCAATTGTCTGCTTTATCCACGCTGGTCTCGCGATTTTATGGATAACCCGCCTAATGTTTCAGCATTGTAAAATTTGACGCTTTTTCTTCATTAAACATATCATACATAATCTGTACCCTAAACTTCATTACCAACTTTCCCATTCATTTGTCCACACATCAGTGGGTAGCATGAAAAAAAAAACTCGTAAACATCCCGAACGCAGCAAACCACTTTGGAGGTTGTTTTGCCTATCATGAAGGCAACGGGCTTAATTTAAACCCTACCAGTGGTCACAGTCTACCAGTGGTCACAGTGTGCAGTGGTCACAGTGGTTACCAGTGGTCACAGTCTACAGGACGGGGTTGTATATAAAGAAAGTACGCGTTTAGCTACGAGTATTACCACTACCTTCCTTGGTAACCGCCCCTCTTGGTTAGCATGACACCAGTAAAGCAGTGATACCAACTGCAACTCTTTCTAGAAAACCGTTCCACCTACGTGCCGTAAAGTATCGGTCATCGTCCTCTTTGATTAAAGGGGTGTTTTTATCATATACTAATCATGTAGGCTGCATATAGGCGCGCAAGTCCACCGACAAATGAAATTGCGTATTTTTCCATTAGCGTACTTTTTGAATACAGCAAACTCTTGTTATAAGTGAAACCCTTGGGACAAAAAACGTCCTTTGTTATAAGTGGCATTTTTTTTAAAAGAAGACAAGATTTGTAATTTGAATAATTGCAATTTGAGTTGTAATTTGTAATTTGAATAAAGACAGAATTCATATAAAACGATTTTGTTGAAAAGAATGGTACAGTAAGGTGTGTTTTGTCACTCCGCTCTTCCGTAATCCGCTAGTCTGGAAGGGCGCTAAGTTTAAGCTCATTTTGAAGGAGCAAGATCTTGCCTTTTCTATACTTTCTGTAAAGTAAACATGCTTACTTTCGTCCAAAACGGAACTCTAATAGCCCGTCAAGTTCATAATGGTAAGCACACACAAAGCGCACGCAAGCAAAGACAGGCTATTATGCCGTGGTACGTACACTCTTAGGCAAAAAGGACTAACAGTTCGTCCTTTGGGGAACTAACTGCCTCTGCCACAATCATTAGTCCCTTTGGGGAATAACTGCGAGGGGACGAACGGTTAATCTCCCACCCCGGATGGTCCGTTCCTATACTCCCCAGGGACGAACTGCTGAGAGTGCAGGAAAAAGAAAAAAATCCGGCACCGGCAGGGATCGAACCACCCACGCCCGGAAATACACAAGGAACTCGACGCACTATCCGCTGGACCACGTCGCCGGGTGGAAGCTGTGGTAGATAATATTGAAGTGTACAGCGTGTAGTTCTGTGCATAACGCAACAGATTCATTGCAACTGGTGCCCGAATTTCTAACCGTGCAAGCGAACGTGACCGCGTTTTGCGCCTTGCCCTTCGCGCTTTGCTAGGTTTAGGGACTATTGCTCAGTTCGATTCGAAGTAGAGCCTCACAACCATAGTTTTTTTCTCATAAATAACAATCAACCCGTCGTCCCCTAGTTGAGATAGGTAGCTGGGCGATCGGACGACTCATTTGTTTCCGCACAAATTAGCGCAAGCTAAGTGTTTTCTTAGTGTTCGATACATATGTTAAGTACTCTAGGTATCGTGTGTGAAAGCGGTCGTCTGTGTGATTGTCACAATAGGAAAAGGGACCATATTTTACTCCATCGGCGAAACCAAATTCGGTGTTCCTTAGCCTGAATTCTTCAAGCTCGCGTCGCTAGACGATTGCGACTGGGAAATGCAACCGGGTTTTACAGCAGTTGCAGCATTGTCATAGCTTTGGTGCACAAGGAAATTATGCACCAAGTGCAAAAGATAACTTCGAGACGCTTACTTGTAGCGAGCATTTTTATTTCGCAGTTGTCATCAGCACCTACTGCGTTTTTTCTCGTCTGTTAAACATATTCATTACGCTTAGGAATGAACGTTTGCTATTGTCAATAAGTTTTGTGACTGTTGACGCGCTTGAAATCTTTCATTGGACGCTATTACCTCGCACGAATCGTATGAAACACGGCGTATCAACATAACCTCAACGAGAAGCGTCTGGCAATCCCGCTTCTCCGCTCCTTGCCATTACCCGCCGCTCTACTCACCCTAGGCGATTTTCTTATAATTAACATCAATATGTTCTCCCGTGGCACCATCTAAAGGACCCACTGTCTGCAATGGCTTGTTTTGGAAATCTAAAACTGTTCGCGGACATATGCGCAAAAGGGCAACGACGACGCCATTAGGGGATTAACGACGCAGCAAAGAGACTAACTGAATGAGTTTCGTCTTCCCGTTACTCCTTATAGATCGGCGGGGACGAACAGTTAGTCCGCATTTATGCACACGGCACGTACTCTGCCGTAGATGCTCTCCTTGAAGATGAACGGTCGCCCGCAAAGACTAACGGCTGTATTTTAGTCCCTATTTTAGTCCTTTTTGCCTAAGAGTGTAGAGAAGCAAAGTGATAAGCTAGAGAATAAACGAAATCAATATATTCCCAGTACACATTAGCCTAGTTCAAAGCCCTTGCCTTTGATTCATTAAAGCAGGTTTTTTTTTCTTTCAAAACGAACTGACTACCAAATCTGCACGTTTAACTGAAGTTACGAAAATGTACACTTTGGAACTTCTGTCTGCCTTAGTACGTTTGCAGGCTTTTGTTGCTGTGAAAAATATCGCGTAGTCGTCATGCCATGCAAGATTGATCGCCTGTTTTATTAGGAAGTGGCTGACTTTGGAGTTCTAGGGCAGATGAGTGCACAGTTCGACTCGGGAGAAACACCCTCTAAGCTCGCACGCGATGCGGATTACAGAAATTTCCCGCTCGGAGCCACGTTGATAAATGTGACTGCTCTTATGGAGTCCCAGACAGACCTCCAAAGAGAGCATTCACTAATTCAGACGACTTGCGAAGGTGTCCACTGTTCGTTAGCAGCGGTTTACTAGGTCGAAAAATGATGGGTGATGCGAGCATGAACCTTCATTCTCCTTTATCGAAACACGCCTTTCACCGCACCTAAAGGTGCCCCAAGCTAGTAGAATACTTCTATATTTGTCACACTTGATGGTCTCGTAACTTTCCCAACACTCCTTCACATCAGTTCATCAATGAAATAGCTGGCTGCCGCCCTGGCACCAACACACAGCGACCCCACACGTACATGTTTCTCATTTTCGCCCTCTGAAGTTAATCCCTTGGCGACGGGCAGACAGGCCGTCCGGATAGGAATCGAGACCTTTAGTCCTAGAAAGCTTTCGCACACCGCCTTTCTTGGTAAACAGAAACCTTGTCTTTGCTCAACACACATGTCTTCGCTAAACTACACCGTTTTGTTTAAAATACCTACCGACCGTACACGGAAGCGCGTTTTGGTAATATTACAGAAATAATTCTTTTTTTTTTATTTTTTGTGCGCAATAAAACAAAATTTAACACAAAGTGCACCACGAACAGAATAGATATATACACAATATAAAAAAACGATCCACGATCCTAATTGCCCTTATTTCCGATTTTGCGTTCAAGTGTAGTGTTCCATATCGTGTTCCATATCATGACCCCCCCCAGGGCCCCCACCACCACCACCACCACCACCAAAAACAACCGCAGCAACATCACCTTAATCAACAGCCACCTCAGGTCCACTGCAGGACGAAGGCCTCTCCCACTGACCTCGAACCGCTCCTGTCCTGCGCTGCCCGAGTCCACAGATTGCCCCCGAATTTTCGTATTTTATGCCTCCATCGGGTTATGGGTCTTCCCCTTCTCCTAGAGCCATCTCTCGGTATTCACTCCGTTACCTTCATTGGTTACCGGTTTTCCATTCTACTAACTACGTTGCCAGCCCAGGACCATTTATTTTTCTTCTTTTTCTTTACAAATATATTTCCATACAGTTCTATATACTTCCAGAGAATCCCAAATAGTTAATGACCTGCTGTGAGAAGACGAGTATATAATGGAGAGGCTACCTCCAGTACCGTATCTCGTAGTTGTTAACTGCCCAAGCCCCACCGCGTGCACGACGGGGAGCGGGCTGTCGTTACATGATTCATCTTGTGAGCACGTTAACGTCACCCCACACTCTAGTCCACGCCCAGTGCTCGTTGTTGCAAAACACTGTAGCGACGCCCCCTAGCGCGAAATGAACCATCGTCGACGGCCTCTCCGGGACACCGCAGAACGACAACAGTAATAGAACAGAATGCTTTCATTTGCAGGTACCTTTTTTCGTGTTCCTGCGGGTAGCAGTTCCGGCGAGCTTTCATAGTTTATAAATGAGCGAGGCAAGATGCGAGAAACCATTAGGGAACAGCAGCGTGGTATACCAGGCAGCGGCACAATGATGTCTTGAAATGGCAAATTTTCCGTGGTGAGAGTTGTCCGCTGTTTTGTCCGCTCTTATGCGTGTGAACTATGAAGTTAGCATTAGAACGATGTAGAAAGCAAGAAAGCAACCGGTATACCTGATCCACTTTTTCAGGACGAAACAACTCATTTGCCGTCTTAGGCCTTGATTTGGGCTATTAGAAAGCAAGGGCGTTATTTCAAAGGTATGGCCCGTAGGGCTATTTTATAGCACGCGGCGGCAAAAAATGATGATCAAAGTTCGGATCAAAGTTCGAACTTCAGGATATCTGGTAAGTTATCGGCACCACTGGCCGTTCGCACTTTTCGGCGATAACTTCAAACACGCCACCGCTCCCCCAATGAGGCTCAATCGTCGTTTTTCAAGACCAGTACATTTGTCTAAATGAGGATTACCGACCCTGATATAAGCCAGCTCATGAAAAAGCTTGCAAACTTCCAGAGCTGTGAAATAAATAACATTGTTGAACCCCTCTCGTTTCGGAGATTTTACACTGAGCAATGGCCTGTGCTTTCATCGCTGCGCGCTGAGACATCTCTGTCTACGTGTTTCTAGCCATTTTCGATGCTAAAAGTCTTAAATCGAAACAGCGGGCATCCATCAGCGACAAAGATCTCGTTAAGTATTCTAGCGTGTATTGAACAAGCTTTCAGGTTCCTATAGGAGAAACGCACATGTTTTGTCGTTAGCTATTCCTACTTTCGAACATATCTGTGTGTCTGCCATTCAAACCTTTGAGACAAAAATTTCCTCCGATCGTTCTGGGGTGTTCGTGTTCAGATACAATTTCACCTGTCATTTACAGTATTGAAAATAGACCAGAATAAAGTCCAATTTTCTGAGAATTGGATATTTACATGATGTAAACTCCGAAAAACGCCAATATTTCGCTGATGAATAAACCCCGAAAAACACCCTCGATATTTTACCAAAGAAAAACTCCGAAAACCCGGAGCCCTAGATATGGGGTATAGTTACATAAAATTACAATTTAAACTTTTGCAGAATGAGGCTGTTCATGCGCAACGCCATAACAAGTTTCTTTTATATATCCGTAAACCAAACGAAAGAATTGCGAGCTGATAAATAGAGTCAAATTTAAATTTCAAAATGCTACCCTGCGAGCACGCACTTTGTTCTCAACTATGTTCATGCCTCACCGTAAACAAAGCGCAACTAAACTAGCAGGCAAGAGGTCACAGCCGATATACCACTAACTCGTCCCCATTCTGTGATGATGGATGTTGAAGCTACGTTCTCATTCTACTCAACGACGGAATCGAAGCTTCAACCGTTTCCAGCAACCTCATCAGACTAAACTAAAAACCGCATATCGAGTAATCATCCATAAAGCCCCCAGACTACGAACACCGCATGAGAAGTAAATTGCTGAAACTTGCAGCATGAAGTGCAAGACGAGGCACAAGATGCAACACATAGGATAGAGTGGGAGCAGTCAGGCGTAGTTTATGTAAACTATACCAAGCCAGATTTGCACCCGCAATAGATCTAACCATCTTCCAAAAGCTTCCCGAATACATTGAAACAATTATTACCGGCCTGGTTCATACGCCACTCAGGCCTGGTTGGGAACGATCAAGCACACGTTGCCGCCCACGAACTTCATTTCGTGGCATTCGGGATTTTACCGAGCGGCACAGAACACCCACAACCCGAAATCTAGCACCCATCGACCCCGATAACAACTCTATATGTTCCCTCCCTTCCTGTGACATTTTCATACTCCACATAAGCATGTCCCCTTCCCCCATCTACCGCGCATTCATACTGAGCAGACTGTGAACGGAAGCATTTTAAGATCTTAAAATCCTCTTACATATCTCACAATCCCTCCTCTCAACTGCCCACACAGCAAACCACCTTTCGCGACAAATAATCTCGTCATCTCCTGCCCACGTAGCCTCAACCCCCTAACCCCCTAAAAACCTGTTCTTTAAGCAGATGAAGTATTCGCTTACCAGTTCTGCTCCTGAGTTTCTACAAGCACTGGTGCATCAAGCCCTGGATTTGGAAAAGTCTCGCGTCCTCGCGAAGATGAGAGGCTGACCACATTCCCGACCGCATTTCCTTTCACTCAAATGAATGTTAATTCCTCTTCCACTTTCCAGCCGAGTGCACTAAAAAAACATACGCGATCCTGGACACAACTTATAGTACACCTTAGTGCTCTTTCTACAAAGAATCATGGGGGCATGCCTGAACGGAAAACATCGGACAACTTCCTTCGCCATACGCGCCAGGCATTATCCAACATCTTCCTCATCCAGGCGAGCCGAAAAACAAAATACACGAGAGCCTTGTCGTGCTACGGCGAGATGTCAGTTAGAGAATAGAGCGTATTGTCTTATTATTCCGCGCTGTCCCGCATTTCTTAGTAGGTCAGCCTATCCTTCTCACCCCGAATGCGGGTCGGAAGCAAAGGAGATACTGGTAAATAGAGGCGGAAAACCGATTCCCTGAGTGGCCAGATGGGCGTGATGAATCGCTGCCCGCTCAATGCAAGGGGGTGTGAGTGTCGCCTTGCGGTAGCCCGCAGCCGCTGAGGATGAGGGAGTGAAGACCGAGGCAATCCCAGACAGCCACCGGCAGAACGGCACGTCCGTCGACGCAGCGGAGCGGTGTGGCGGAGTTATCGGGGGCGCTGCGGGACCCGTAGTTCATCACCGATGACACCGCCAAGTGTCGCGACCTTGGCCGCAAATATTTTGGGACGCCACCGACGTAGAGATGCCAACCTTGTCTTCTCTTATACGGCCTTTTGCTATAGACAGTCGGTGAGCAGGCAGAGAGTACACGCCAGCAACATTACCCCCACTTCCCTACTTACTAAAGAAAATAAAGAATGAACAGCGCGAACGCAACAAAAAATACTAATATAGCATTAGTTTAGTATCTTCCGCAGGTGTGTATTGGTTAGCAATAGATGACGCTAACGAATACACACCAACGGAAAGTACAAAACCGATGCTCAAATGAAGTTATTCCTGGCTTCTTTTACTTTGTTTTCATTAGAGTTTGCAAGTAGAAATGCTGCATATCGATCATAAATTTGGTTATTCGCATCGATGAGTGTACTATCATGATAAATTGAAATGCGAACAATGGTGCGCGTGGTTTTTATTATATGATCCGCATTCTAAGCGAGGGTCTGCGCCTGCACGGTAAGAATAAGTTACCAGAGGGCTTTCCCAACCCTACACCTGCTGTGCATACACGGCAGGTAGCCAGGGAGCGCAGCATGTACTGAAAACCACGTGCACCATTCCTTGTATTTCAACTTATCACGATAGTACATCTAGGCAAAATCTTATACGGACACCACCCTCAGGCTTTGTGAACAAATGGGTGTTTGATTGGGTTTGCGAGGGCATGAGCAGGTAAACAGCAAGGCAAAAACTACTGCTCGTTCTCGCCCGCATGCTCTTACCCGGTAGAAAACGATTGCAAACAGTAACCTCTTTTACGTTGCTGATAATCAATGAGAACAATGACTACCGAGTACCGAAGCGCTGGTGGTAGACATGTTATTCCAGGCCTTCAGCTATCTCGGTAGGGACAGTCCGTTAGCCGCAGTTTCTTTCTTCTTCCGTTTGAACCGGGACTTCCGCGGGGCTTGATACGGGTCGGTGGAGGACATCGTTTCTTGGTAAACACGAGATCGCGCTCTTGCGGCCTGGAGTGGCAGCCCCCCGCCCCAGCGGCCTACGACCGTGGCCGTGCTTACGCCGCTCACACATTGGCGAGGACCATTGAACTGAATTGCAGTGATAAAGACTGGACAGGTAACGTAAACGGTACGCTTATTTCGTAAACATCTGAAGAATACAAAGAGGACTGAGACAATGGCACGCGGGGCTGCTTTCGTGTAGTTAATGCTCAGCGGTAGGGATTTGAATGCAGATTTGGTGTGTTTTAAAAGCAGGAGGAGGTATATGGTGTCTTTTAGCAGCAGCTTACAGTTCACACGCTACCCGGACTGTACACTTATATACGAATGAAATGTGAAAACGAAAGCATGAACCACACCACGCAAAATTGAAGCATGCTGTTCGTGTAGGCCCAATATTGGCGCGCTATAGGTATACTTGGAAAACCACAATTTTGAACATTGTTACAGTTATTAGGCCACGCGTCCATATGACTTGCATGGAAAGAAGTCGTTCTATTTGTGTCTTTTGGTTCATATTTTCATGATCGCATTTCATTTGTGCCTGACTCTACATGTCCATGGTGCCGCGTCTGTGTATCTTCAACAAAATGGTGCTGTAATCAAAATTACTCATGTTGGCAACGCAAGAGTTCAGTAAATTGCCCGGACGGACCGTGTTATCATAAGGGATTGTTGCGCTTGCCACAATGACAATGCTGCTAGACTCCAAGATCTGTAGGCGTATACTTCGCTGCTGTGGTCAGGCTTAACATGCGCCGTTGGGACAGCCATCTTACCCGACAGAGACAAGACACGTATAGAGGACAGTAGCCCATCGGTCCTGAACACTCGTGCGCGTTGCCGCTACACCGTGAAGGCTTCATTTCTCTTCACCATGAGCGGCGTCCTGCTGTACGTCACACGCTGGGAGTTTGTCTAACTATACAAAGATGAAAAGAGCAAGAAGCTTTCGTTGCGTTGCCTCAAAGTAGCAGGAGGACAGCGAACGAGCCGCAGTAACTGCCGAGAAGACTGATCAAAGGCAGCTTGCAGCGGAAGCCTGCAACCGTTCTCTAACACCCTCTACCTCAGATGCGGAGCTCATGCATCGATGACGATGTTTGTTCCGGCCGGCTGAGTGTCGGACGACGATGAAGAGAGGAAGCGGAGGAGATAGAAAGGGAAATCACGGCCACGTGCCGATTTTCTAAGGCACGTTGCAACATCCGGTGCTCTGTCTCGTTTCCGAGCTGGTGTGTGTCTTATAACCATGACCTTCTTTTCTTTCTTTCTCTGCAAGTGTTGTCTTCTGACTTGAGACTAAGCTGGTAGACACGTGCCAATAAGATTGGGAGGAAGATCTTTTTGCGCTTTATGTTTTTTTTTTGTTTTTGTCCTCCTAGATCTCGAGGCGCCTCGGCGTGAGAGTCGCTCTAATGCGGTCGGTGCATTCCATTTGATAAAAAGAAAACCTGCTCGTCACTCGACGCTGTTGCGCTAAGCCTCCAATAGAATTTATGCTTTTTTATAAAACTTTCACTTTTTGGCTCCGAAGATGAGGCCTGAAAGTTAATCAATCACCCCAAACTCGCTGGTGGAACCCACAATTGAAAATCCGGGTGGCTTTTGATGCTCGAGTCACAGTTCTCGACGTCAATGCTGAGGTACCACCCGCTTGTGCTTGGGGGAGATATCCCCACAGAACCGAAGGGAAGCAAAAAGAACACTTTCAAGCCCTGGTCAGCATTCTTGTCAATTCTCTGTCCTAATTTTTCGTCAGAAAACGAAAGCTAGAATCCAAGCAAAAAAAAAAAAAGGGGGGGGGGGGACGGGAGGCATAGACTCCGCACAATTTGTGTTGTTGCGGCTCTTGGCTTAGACTTCGTTAAAGTTACATTTACCTGCTATTATCAGTCTTTGTTATACTATTATTTTTTTACCTGTTGCGAACGATGACAATACCTACGCTCGTTTCTGGAAGACGTGTTCTTGCTATTATGAAATTGAAATCACGTAAAGCAGAAAATTCAGCAGTTTTCTTGCTACATATTAGGTAATGAGATTTTTTTAGAACAGGGTTCTCTATTAGGGATTAAAGCCAAACGTCCTAGAAAACGAGAAGGTATTATGTGAACCACTAAAGAAAAAAAGATAGTATAGGGAGAGCCCAATTTTCAAGATCCCGATGCGGGAAGCAACCACTTCATACCTAAACGCATGCACTGGGCGAACTACCATGTTCGTCGCAAATGTTATTCGAGAATTCAAAATTCAGGTCTCCAATAATTATGCAAGGCTTTGAAGTTGCTCACTGAATCAGGTAGCAGAGTTAGCTGGAGTGCCCCACTCACCACAAGAAAAGAAAAAGAATTCTCTCAGCACGAGCTAACATTTTTGCTAATTCTTTGAAAGCCTAAAAGCCCAAAAATAAAATAAGGACAACCACACTAGTGGAAATATAGTCGGCAAAGAAGTTAACAACATCAGGGGCAGAATCCTTACTCATGTGTTACTGATTCATTACGGCTATTGAAGGAAATACAGGTGAAATATTTGAGGTGACCAATACAACGATGATGCAACAGCGACCACATTGCAGCGTTAAATTTTAGCATGCTAAGCTTTCTATATCTCCATTTTCCTGGACTTTAAATTTAAAAGAAATACAGTAAACCCTCGTAAACTCGAAATCGCATATCTCGAAATATCGGTTAAGTCGAAAATTTTTTCCCACCATGCATTTACCTTCCAAAGGTGCTATGTATCTTCTACCCTCTTATCTCGAAATGTTTTTTTTTTTCGGGGGACTACGGATATCTCGAAATGTTGACAAGGAGGACGCAAGGCAAAGTCCGCTACTGGCAGCTGTAGGGTCTCCGCAGGAACGCGTACCTCGCACCACGCGCCGAACGTGGTCGTGAACGGCAAATTCTAAATTCCCTCTGATGTTGTGGTTTCTTATACAACGTGTAAATCAACTGTGCGAATGATAACGTGTGTGTGAGACTCGCGCACATGTGGCACCACTCGTGGGCGCGAGTGATCACGGTTTTTATTGCATAGCATTCTTTGCCGAGTACACTCCCAGCCAGGACCATGTAACTCCCTGCGTTTCCACAAATATGCAGATTTCGCGGAAGTTCCCCGTGTAATCGTTGTAAAAACGTACATAGAGATAACTGGTCGGACAAAATTTTGAAAAAAAGAAAAATATGCAAAATATTAACAAATTACGGAAAATGTCAAAATGTATAACGCATGGCATTTATAAAAACCAAAATCTTACAAAATCCTGCGTAGTTTTTCTAAGCAACGCACATACTCTTTCGCGTTTACGTGATGACACGGTTATGTCGAATATCGTCGCCATTTTTCGGATACACATCGCGTACAACCGGCATGTCTGGTCAATTTTTTTTTTTTGGCTGCATTATCCCATTCGCAAATGCAATAAAACCGAATAACACTATGTTTAAAAAAGAGAGTCGCGAGAATGCCTAGAAATATAACACCGCCTCGTGCCGCACTTTTAAATGCTTCGTTTGAGGAATGCTGTAAACAGGCACGACTTCAACTCCAAAACAACAAAACAAAAAATGTTGCCTCTTTACGAGGAAACGGGCCGGCGTCCTTTTCTGCAAACGCAAGATTCAATTACGATATGGCCTCGGAAATTACAAACCGCAGATCCAGAAACCATTTAATGCGCGCCTGCTTTAAATTTTTACGTTTAATCTTTCTTCACCGGCGCGTGGGATTTATTTCACTTCCAAGGGATATACATTAGTCCTCAGGAAGCTTTTAATGGTGATTCTAAGCTAGTCAAAAATCACTTAATAGGACGTGGATGCCGTGCCCGCACTAGGATATAACGCAACCAGAGTTCTCCATCCAGTCTAAATTATTTCTTTGCAAAGGTAAAGTCATAGCACCTCATTGTATAAGTATGCTGAACAACGTCAACAGCAGCATTATTATGATTATGAGTTATGGTTATGATTATTATGATCATGATTATTAGCAGCATATTATGATTATAATTATGACACCTGCGATTAGATGTATCGAAAAGGCACGTAGGATAATTGATTGATTATGAGGTTTAACGCGCCAACGCAACACAGGCGATGAGGCGTGCTGTAGTGGATTAATTTTGACCACCTGGGGATCTTTAACGTGCTCCGAAATCGACACGTAGGATGAAATGTACCTGATAAGGCTACACAGTTCTCGACAATGGTTCTGGCGGGCGCATGCGTGCACACTGAAATTGCGCGTTGGGGTGACTTCGCGAAACATCTATGCTACTGTAACAATCCCAAGTATCCTACTATGAACGACTCCTCACATGTGGAGTTAGAACGAATCACCCTTAAATATATCAGAAGGGGATGGAGCGGAATGCAGAAAAAGCGATTTCAAACTACGTTTAAGTTTTACTACTATGTTTAACTTCTATTTTTTATTGTATTCTCCCCATGATTTGATAGTTAGACTTGCGTTGCTTGATATGACTTTACTCTTGTTGTTAATCTTGCTTTTCATTCAGTTATGCTTTTGATTATACCTTTTTGCGCTGATATATTTCCTTTCGGTTGTATTTCCTTGTTGGTGCATCAGTTTCTTTCAGTTGTATTGCCGCAGCCTTGCTGCCCTCCTTCTCTTCTTCGACCGTGTAATGACTTCGGGCCCGTAAGTGTATAAAAATAAAATCAAGAACATAAAACAAACAGTTGAACCATAAAAAAAAAAAGGCCTGGCTTCGAATAGGCTCATGCTTCTCTTTAACATATCAATACGGGAACCATGGTTCCCGTACTGCTTCACTATGGTCCCCGGCGAGCCGCGTTAGGCATACCCTCTCGTACGAATAAAGACATTTTCGAGAACTGCAACACATTTTGAGCCCTTTGGAATCAACTTTATCACTTTAAACAGTTCCTGTCGCATTCATATTTTTGGAGCGCAGTCCAAGCGTAGACCAGCAACGACAGTGCGTTTCTTGGTGTTTTTTCTGAAAACTTTGCATCTTTGCTCGTAGAAAATATTTAACATGTTCGTCTCGAACTTAGCTCGGTTCTCTTGAGGCAGAATTCTCAATGCCTGTTACGTCGTCTGACGTCAGAGAAAAGTATTCTGGGAAAACCAAAAGACCGGTGCAGACGGCTGCATCATGCTGTCATGTGCATGCGTCTTCTTGTTGCTGTTCCAGCGTAATATGTTGATGTAAGCAAGGAAGGATTGGCGCGGCAGAGCATAATTGATATGGGTTTAGGCAACACCGCATAATGCTGCACTAAAAGGTCACAAGCTCTTACAGGTAAGAATTTGGCAATCACGTGGTGAGGTGCATACGACAATGTAGTACATTTAGTTTTGTCGAATTATTCATAGACACAACTACGGCTGACTACCTCTCCCGGAACCCAAATACCATCAGCAGGACTCGCGGGATGTAGCTAAAGCTCGCGCAAAAAAAAAAAAATTCTGATCGTATTCCGTTCTTGTTGCCATGGTCCCCTGCCAAACAGCGTTTCACATCGGAAGGGGGTTCTGCTTGGCAAATCTTGAAAGAAATAGATACACGCGAGTGTACTGTTCTTTATACTTTGGTGGCCATGTGAGTGGGGTGTGCACTCGTTTTTACACTTGGTTTTTATCTACGTGACTTCAAATGCGAGGTACACTTTGACTTCACCAGGGGGTGGTGCTTAAACATGGCACCTGCGTGTTCCCACCAAGTTCTCATACTGGCACCGGATTGTTTTTTCAATAATCCACGCGTGAGGGACACGAAAGAAAAGGCGCACAAGCGCAGTGGGGTCACATAAAATATCTGCAGAAATTAAGAGAATTTTCTGCTAATACGTAGCATTCTTATGCCGCTTGTTTGGAGTGAGAGTTCTTTACAGTCAAAGTTATGGGTAACGAAACACGTTGGATTATTTAATACATTTTAAGTTGTATTTTGTTTCTTCTTGCCAATGGTGTAAATTTATACCATTATAGCTATGAAGTAGGTGCCTTTATTTAACTAACTATGTTTTTTTTTTCTTGAAGATGCAAGGCGTACTGCAGGTTTCGTCCATTTACATTGTTGTACGTATTTCCAACGTTCTTTTGTGAACTTTGTTCGTTTATTCTTCGGTTTTGGGGGGAGATGTATAAGATGCATATTTTTTATTTTGTCAGATCATCTTAAGTAGGTAATTTTTTTTATTTCTTGGTTTTTCACATTTCTGTCCGACAGAGTATCTCCATTAACGCTATTATAACGAATAAAGGTGTTACTTCCGCCAAATCTGCATTTTTGTGGAAATGCAGGGCGTTGCACGATTCGCCATTATCTCTATTTTCATTCGTACTTTGAGCGTTCTTTTGCAGACTTTTTTTTTTCGTTTATTCTTCGGCTTTGCGGGGAGATGTATAGGGTGCATAATTCTGATTGTGTCAGATCACTTTTGCGAAAATTTTATTTTTTATGTTTTTCTTATTTTTGTGTTTTTCAAAATTATGTTCTAGCGATCATCTACATTTACGCTATTATAACGAATAAAGTGTTACTTCCGCCAAGTCTTTAATTTTTGTAAAAATGCAGGGTGTTACATGGTTCTGGTCGTGAGGGTACTCGGCAAAGAATACTACGCATTAAAAACGTATAATTAGCTCTCTCTCTCTCTCTCTCTCTCTCTCTCTCTCTCTCTCTCTCTCTCTCTCTCTCTCTCTCTCTCTCTCTCTCTCTCTCTCCACTCTAAAAAACGCTTAAGCAAATTGCTGGTTTTTTCTCAAGTTAACTGTTTCAATGCAAAGTGTCAAAATGTTTCCCTGTTGCCTACTAAACTTTTAGATAAGTACCGAACAACTGGATTAAAACTCCTGCTTTCCCTCATAAATGCAAAGAAAAGTGCTGAACCCTAATTTCAGCGTCTGCGTACAAAGTGGTCCACTGTTCAAAGGAACACGGGGATGGTGGCCTACTCTCTCTTCAAAGAGAACACTAAGCAGGTGGACGTGCTTCTGAAATTAGCTCGTCCAGGGCAATTGGACGCACTCAGTGCGACAACACCCTCGCCTCTGAGCTCCCCTACAAGGCACTCGATAAGCGTCGCCCGAGCTGTCCCACGTCCTCTTTCAGAGGACATCCAAGCTAGTTGCAAGTTCGTATAATTGCATTACCAAATTACAGTCTACGGTGCGTAGACAGTTTCCCGAGCTTTTAAACTCGATATACGTGCATTTTCAAAAGATGAAAGCACACTCTAAAGAGCCACTGCTGCCGAACTTTCCTCTGCACTAATTTTATGAAGTTGCCAAAGACAACTCACTGCCTATTTCCCCGAACTAAATTTAACGAATTGGGAGCATGGCCAGCCTATACAACCTGTATGGGAACAAATGAAATCTCTGTATCAATCATGATATGGGGAAAGTATCAGTTTTGAATGTTGATATTATGTTTCTTACTACTATATACTGGAACAAAAACTGTCGCTGCGATCGCGTGCTGTTGTGGATCCGCCAGGGTGGCTAGAAGGGCTCCTCTCCAACTTGGCTTGTCTTAATTGTCACGTGGCTTCACAGGGAAAACTGCGGCTTCTGTCGTGCTCGTGTGGTTTTCGAGTGATTTGGCCAAGACTAAGAGGCAAATTAGCATAAGTTGGGAAAGTAATCGGAAGAAGATTGGGAGGACGGGGGAGGGGAGGGGGGGACGTTCGTAATGTAATGCAGATCTATTCTAGCCAGCCGCAAGCATATCAAGCTACCCTGTCAGTAGGGACGTAGCCACAACCAGTCATTCCTCCGCAGTGGGTATGTTTCGGTTACCAAGCCATAATTATCATCACCGTCATCATGCTTCGTACTCCTTGACTTCTGCGTTGAAGACGATGTAAAAGGACCCAGCCGCCTCGCGAGCGCTTCGATCGTGTAGAGATACCACTGGCTGTCTCAACCGTTCTTCCGAATGTGGCCTCCAGAACGACTCCCGGTGTTCGGCTAAGCCCCCTCAGTTTAGATTTAGAGTAAATATAGACGCACTATATTTCACACAGGAGCGGTCTGAGGCCCGGTGCGATCCTCGGAATGCAAACGACTTGCGCCCCGGCAATGAAAAACTCCTAACATGCTGGGGGAGCGTAAGAGGGGCGACGGAAGGCTGCACTACTTACATTCCAAGGGCTCTCGGGCTTTAGTCGTCTCCCAATGTGCGCGAACCCGCGCATGCGCTACGGGGCACTGACAACGGCCAATGACAAATTTGATGAAGTACCAGTGTCAGCCACGCTTCGACCAGCATTCGATTTACTTTGCGTACTCCTCTTTACTCTATTTTTTTTCTTTGGGGGACTTTTCTTTCCTTTAGCTTTCTTGCTTTTCCCCAGACAGAAACTGCTGATCGCCGCATGACATCGGTGGCCACAGCTGAGTAGCAAATCGAAGACGCGACGGTCAAGCCTGACCCTAAACCCTGACAAAAATAGGGGTCACGTAAGGGAAAGACCGACAACGCAAGAGAAAAAAAAAACTGAATGCGAGTCATCGCTGGAGTATAATTGTAAGGATTGGCGAACTTTAAAAATGTCGTCATGTGCCTAGCTGTCGCCATCAGGAGCGCCTAGCCGCCTCTGGAGCGAATAAGAAGTGAAAATTCAGCGACGCCTTCTTATGGAGTCAGTGTGTTAGTTGGAGCAAAAAAGTAGACAGAAAGAGAAGGACCCCTGTGGTGGCGGAGTACAAACTGAGGACCAGGGGCCATGGGAGATTTTGGAAATCCTCTTCTGAGATTCTTCCCCGTTAAGTTTCGCAACACTGGATAAGAAGCTGAGGCAATCTCCCGTCCTCTCCACGACCGTAGTTCCCCTTTCGTCATTCCAACTGTCAATACGTTTCGCAACGTTGTTCGTGTTGGCTATTTCTTTTTCTTTTTTTGCTTTTCAATGAGCAAACGAGCTAGTTTGTTTATTTTTGTACCTCCGTCGGACTTAGTTTCAGTTCATCTCCATACACCCATTCTGAGCCACCGTGTCGACTTCGCTTCTTCCACGAACGCTTTTTTCCCGGTTCATTTTCGCGTTTTCTCGCACGCTTTTTGGATTTATTTTCTCATCCCTTCCGTCTTTCTTACGAAAGACACTTCGCACGAACAGCTCTGGCTGAACACACCCACATTAACTTTGGAGAAAAGGAAACAAATGCAAATGAAATACCGGTGAACTGGTGAACGAGGGAAAACATTTTCTAGCAGTTCCCGTATTCCTAAAGTTTATTTGTCTCAGATACCCACCACTTTCCCATTTTGCTGCCCTTGGCCATTTCTAAATAAATGTCTCATGCTCCCGACTTCTAAGAACTTATTCACTTCACGCCCGCTGCTGGCTTTAACAGACGCTGACTATGCTCGGACGCTTTCAATCCTTGCTCGACCTCCTGCTGCGTTCTGTTTGTTCTGCGTTCTGTTGGTTACCTGAAGATTTGGTTTCCGTTTGCTCGCTCACTGCCGGTGCTCTCGTTGTATCATTCGCCATTTTCTGTGCGCTCAGCATGCGTCAGCAACTCGTCGAGGTGTTTGAACTTAAACCCAGCGTTTTTCCCTTCTTTTGTGAAAGTCTCTCTCCCATTCCAATGCATCGATAGCTACTGTTTTTAAATCAGCGCAGAAAAACCGCTACTGAGATAAGCTGGCCAGCAGGGGTATAACACTGCAAACGTTGGAAGAGTAAACGATATTTTTAAATAATGACGCTTAAATAAAATAAAATATTCGCCACTTAGCCTAATTTTATAAAAGGTTTGGCCCAAAAATTTTCGGAATGTGGGTTTACAGGATTGCTTACATACCACTACACACTGCTGCACCGTATACAGCCCTCAGGGGTACACGTGATTTCTCCTCCTCCTTTCGACCTTACCCCGCTTTGAAATTAATAATGCGCCTTCTAAACTCCAACTTTAAGCTTTGGTGCGTCTCTACCGGACTGCCTTGCATCAGCGAGCACATGTACTTCGGCCAGCCGCGACGCGTCGTACCTCGAGCTCATTCATTGCCTGATGAGTTATAGATGTGCATGTTTATTGTGTTTAATACCACTTGAACCAAATATTCAAAATAGAATTCTCCACTTTTTCTAAAACAAAGTAAATAGTAATCATGAGGTGGTGGAGACAGTCCTGCGCTATTTTATCAATTTTGATTTTTCTAAATTGATTGAAGCAATGCATTTTCTCTTCTAACGATTTAGTCGGGCACTGGCAATTCAAGCTTGCAAAGCGTCAAAAAAGCGTTGAATGCTACACTCACAACAGAGACGCGCTTATCGTAGAACATTGCTTCGCGCTCTAAGGATAACGCGGCAAATTTCAACAAGCCGTTAACCAAGAGCATCATCCTAGATTCGCGTGGCTAAGCACGATTATCTATATGGGTATCGGAGGGCTGCGTCACGCGTGTGCATGCGACGTCATTATCTGCAGGCGTGCGAGGACGCAGTGTCGTGCCATTCCTATATTTCGCAATGTTGCGTTCGAGCATCACTTTTTTTTTTCATTCTGCAAATCTTCGCCAAAACTCGTGATCTGTACCAACGCCGCCTGTATTAACATTTCCTGACGCGTCGCGCGCTTTTCAATGGGAAGGGTTGGGACGATTAGTTCAGGCACTGATCCGCTATGTGGCGCGTGCCGGCGGGCTCATCTCGCCTTACGTCACTGCTCGCGAGTCGCGAACGCTGGACCCACTTCTACGACGTGTGTCTGTCAGCTTGCCTGTTGGGCTTCAAAGGCCGTTTCGCTTACATCTTAGCCGCGACGGGGCGCTAGTTCTGTGGCGCACTGGGGATCTCGTTCAACGTGTCGCTCGCTTCATACTTGCTGCATTTTCCAAAGATAAAGACGGAGGCGGACTGGAATAGTGTAAGAACATTCTGATTGTCGGGTAGACATATAGCTAACAGAAAAACGATATTTTCGGATGGGGCAGCCATTATTTTACTGATATTTTTGTTTCTGGAGTATTTAGAGAAGAAAAAATTGCGTGCACGTTTTTTGTTCAGGCGCTCACTTCGATTACTTTCCAATAACATCACGTGCTTGTAAACTTCAGAAAATTATAGAAAACAAAAGGATAAACAGCTGGGATCCCGCCACGCTTTCCGGGCGCTTCTACAGTACAGTACTCAATTTTAGAAGTGCGTACCGATGCGTAGTGCGAACAGCGGGGACAAAACAATACCTAAATGCGGAGGGGATAGAGGTGGGATGCCCCGCTCAGAACATTTCAGGGCCTGTGATCCGAGTAGATAAGCGCGCAAAGCCGGCATCAGCCTGCGGCAGCGCAAGGGATTTTGCTTCGTGACAAAGGAAGTTTTATCAGTGACAGACCAAGACAGACAGGCATGGTGAAAAACAAGAAGGCGTAGGAGCGCCGCCTCGGGAACGCTAAACAAACTTTCCACTATTTTGCATAGTTTCCGATAAGCGGCGCTGGCTGGCGGACACGAAAGCACGCTGAAAGGCTACGGAGCGGGGAAGGGTAGGAGAGAGCAACAGGAGAGTGGCTGTTTGGCCATTTTTCGCTCACGCGTTAGGCAATGTTTATACAGGCGGCGTTGTCTGTACACTCTAAGGCGTTGTAATTAAAACATTTCCCCCAGATTGAATCGCTGAAAAGGTATTTTATGATTTGCACTGTTCTGGTACTTGATTACACTATAAAAAATGAAACACGGTGGCGCTCACGATTATTATTAGTGATTTGTTACTGCGGGGTCAGTAATAGTAGAGGACCTTTATTTGAAAATCAGGACCACTGGTCACGAAAGAATAAACGGTAGGTGAGGAAGTGTACTAAAAAAAATGCTGGTAGTTGTCAGTTGACTGCATGAACATTCAACAGCTATGATTTTATTCCGTGGTCTTTGCTCGCTATTGTGTCCCGAAGGTCCTACTCGTTTGATGCACTGCTCACTGATTTTTTCGCCTAAATATTACGTCAGTTTTGTTTTTAACGGCTGCGTTGCAGTACGCCGTCCTCGTGGCGATGAAATACCTTAATACAAAGTGCCAAACTGCATGCGAAGTTTTAGTGGCGGCACCTAAGCGAAACGGCGACTGGCAAAAGCGTCTACTGACTAAAGCGTCTGATTGATTTGTGACAAAAAGTGGGCATTGTCCGAACACATGATAGTTCGATTTTAAGCTTTCTGTTTCTATTATAAATGGGAAGGTACCACGCAGGGCAGCTCAAAAAAGAATGAAAGCACTATTTTTTTCTCGTGTATAATTTCCTCGAACACAAGTGAATTTACGCCTGCTTTTCTTTGTTCTCATTGGAGCTTTATTTCTTGATTACTGGAATAACATGCGGTAGATTAATGAAGTATTGCCACCTCATGGTGAAACACGAAGAAGGCAGACGTTAAAGGGGTAATATATACCAGCCCATGGCGCCCATTTTCTAACCATTTGCAACACGCTTTTTCACTTCATTTACTATGCTTGCATTTACTCGATGCACTGCACTCAGAAGAAGGTGGAATATAGAAAAGATGAAGATGGATGCGGGCACGACTTGTTTCTGTACGACCTTTGCCGTGACGATCGTTGCACTCAAACGCATAAAGCATGGGGAAGAGAATCCCCTTTAAATGTCGCGAACTGTCGATGGCGAGAAGAGGGGGTCGTGCAACCGGAAGAAGTTTGTGCCCAAATAATTACAGTCCAAAGCGGGCTAATTGCCTTAGCATCGATCCCAATGTCTCTCCAAAAATCGTCGAACCGAAGCAGGTTTCGCCTGAACGGCCGTACTTCTCTCTGGAGCTACTCCCCCCCCCCCCCCCCCCTCCCCTCCCACCTCTTCACTTCAAGCAACTTTTACCTCGCTTTATATTTACGGCGCAAGCAGTTGTGCTCTATGTCATTTTTGTGCGGCTGCAGCATAACTCGAATTGTCTTCACCCTCAGGCCGTCCAACCACCCACGTAATGATGGATTCGTTGCGCGTTCGACTTGGCCTGACTTCGTTAGGCTCTATTCGCTTCTACGCCAAGCACATGTAACTATAGTTGAACTCCGGTGCAGGTGCGTCCGGCACCGCCTCGGGACACTCGGGGCACGACACGCAAGTCGACCTTGCGTGTGACGGGTAATCACCGAGCAGGCGGCAACCCAGGCGACGCCAAAATTATTTCCTCGAAGTTGGCTCTCCCATCCAGCCCGAAACCAATTCGACCACGCCAAGTGTCACCCGCACTTGTTCAGCGTTGGCGTTTGTTTCTATGGAAACGTTCCTTCGAAAGGTTCGTAAATCCTATTTTTCGAAGAGCAAGCTCTCCTGAGGGTAATAACGTAGTGTAGGTGCCCCTCTTGGCTAACACGTGGTGGAAAAACGCGCACGATTGGCTAACAGCAATCACCGATCCCGCTGCACTTGTACTCGGTACTTTGGGCATGACGTTGGACTTACTGCGTTTCTGGATACCGATGTACGAAAGTAAAGAAACTGCAGAAGTTAAGCCTATTTTTTCTGGAGGCCAAATTTCAAGGACATGATTGGCTCAGATTTCGGAAATAAATGACTTTGTTTCGAGGATCAGGATTCATAGGATTATAGATAGAATGCCTCTGACGTGTTGAGAGACGCACTCAAGAATCGTTGAATGAACCATAATGACAAGCCAAAAGCTTTGTTCGCTCGAATAATTGTTAGTAAGTCAAAGTACAGTCATACCCATTTTAACTCAAACTTCCGACGATTAAGTTAGATGAAGAAGAAAAAAAAGAAGAAAGTTTATTAAAATGCAGTAGGCAAGTGATACAAAAGTACAAAATTTTTTCAGACAAGGGTCCCAAAGTCGAATACCGTACCGGGACCCTCGGTAAGATAACACCAGGGGTAATCACTGAGTAAACTTCAGGCAGCAAACAATAAATAGCGACAAGCAATTATTATCCAAAACAACAACACATAGTAGAAAAAAAATCAATTGGAAATGTATGGCAATTACAACATAAAAAGAACTACAACATTTTGAGTAAACCATAGAAGCAGAAAAAGTACGAGTTAGGTGTACAAGGCCGTCATATCAATTATACAATAGGAAAGACTAACAAGAAGAAGAATAAGCGATAGAAACACAATTAATAAGACAACAGATGGGTTTTCAAGGATGACTTAAATGAAGACACGCATTCAGTGGATTTAACAGCAGCTGGTAGACTATTCCAAATTTATATAGCTGTGAAAGTTGAAGTCATTTTGCCGTAATTAGTTAAAACACGTGGTAACAGAAAACATTTTGAGGCAAATCTTGTGGTGTTCTGGTTTACTAAGAATTTTGGGTCGATGACATTGAAATGCAGTTGGGAACATAAAGACTTAAAAAATATTATGCTTAAATTATACTGAAACAACTTGTTGATTGGTAACACATTATAGTGGCGCAATAAATCCTGGGAATTGGACTGAGGATGGCTCCTGGTGATAATGCGAATTGATTGATTTTAGATATGTCGGGCTGATGATGTATGACAATGATAGGTGTTGCCCCATGCTACGATCCCGTAATTTAAATGACTATGAATGAAAGAAAAGTAAAGTGATAAAAGCGGATCATGTGAGAAAAACGGACGAGCTTTAATTAGGGCCCTAATACCGTATGCAGTTTTTTTCTTGATAAGGTTGATATGAGAATTAAATTTTTGGTTAGAGTCCAGTAAAACGGCAAGAAACGACACAGAGTTACAAGCAGCGATAAGATTGGTATCAAGCGTTAAAGCAGGAACGGAGGGTATTTGCCTTTGACTAGTTTTAAAGATCATATACTTCGTTTTTTTCAGGATTAATATATAAGTAATTATTACGGCACCAATTAACCAAGTTCGCGAGATCAGTGTCTAACTTAGATGTAAGGCCATCGATGGATTTCTCCGAAGATGTTATTGTGGTATCATCCGCATATAAAACGCAATGGCACGAATTCAGGCAATTAGGAAGATCATTGATGTACAGTATGAACAGCAGGGGTCCAAGTATCGACCCCTGGGGCACGCCTTGATTAATAGTTTTTGATTCTGAAAATATACCCTTAGTGCACACAACGTATTCCCTGTTTAAAAGATAGTTTTTTAGAAGATTTTAGGTCGGGCCAGTTACTCCAAAGCTTTCAAGCTTTGTAAATAAGATGCTATGATTTCAAGGTATCGAAAGCTTTGGTGAAGTCCAGAAATACTGAGCCAACTAGGTAACCATTGTCAATTGAATGTTTAATGTGATCAGTTAAAGAAAGTAAGGCTAGACTAGTAGAACTTCCAGAACGAAAACCAAATTGACATTGTTTAATTAGGTTAAACTTATCTAAATAATTAGTTAAACGCTTAACAAACAACTTCTCAATAAGCTTACTAAAGGAAGAAAGAATTGAAATAGGTCGATAGTTAGAAGTTGCCGTTTTATCATCTTGTTTATACACCGGAATGACCTTTGCGCGTTTTAACAGGGGGGGGGGGGGGGGGGGTGCCGGTTTTGAAAATTAGATTAATTATATGGCTCATGGGTACGCAGATCAAGTCCGCCACTATTGTTAGATGACGTGCGCAGATATTGTCTAATCCGGGACTCGTGTTTTATAAGTTGCGGATTGTTCGATATACTTCTTCAGACGTTACTGGAAAAAGAAAAAAAATGAACGCGTGGGACGAGGCAAGTCTATTTGATACGTTCCTTGTCTATGTACATGGGATAATGAAAAGTAGGGGCTAAAAGCGTTGGCTATGTGGCCAGGCTGACTGTATGTTTCGTTGTTAAATCGAATTTTAGGTATGGTCTTAGGAGCAAAGGACGGCTTCAAAAATTCGTTCAAAAGCTTACACTGATTTTCGGGATTATTTTTATTATTCATGACTGCATTGCTTAGTAGCGTTGCTTGGCCACTTTCAATAGTTTGTTCAATGCGTTACAGTATTTTTTATATCGCTCCGCTAAGGTTGTATTGAAAGGTTGTTTCTTAGTTTTTTATACAAATTTTCTTTCTTTCTTAATTAAACTAGTTAACAATGCACTCGTCATCCAAGGGTTACTAGGAAAGTTGTTTTTTGCACTTCACTTTCCTCGAGCTGACAAAAACTGCTTCAAGGAAAAGGCTACAGAATTCAGTTACTGCTTCGACGGGATCAGATGATGAATGAACATTAGACTAGTCAGTGGAATTTATGGCGTCAACGAACGTATTCTTATTAAAGACAGTTGTAAAATACGAGGACTTGTTTGGCGAGGCCTCACCAAGGAAAGCAACAAAAATGGGAAAATGATCGGTAATGTCAACTTCAACTACACCAGAGACTGACGGTGGCGTAATATTTGATAGAGCATGACCTAATAGGCTGTTTGTCCCATGAATGCTGCATCTTGTGGGAGAAGTAATTAATGACTCAAGGCCATAGCCAGTAAAGCAATCGGTATAGCTGCATACATATTGGAAGATTCATATAATAAATTTATGTTTATATCGCCCACAAGTAGGATGTCTTTTTTTTTTCAAAGGATAATTTGTTAAGAATTTGATCCAGAGCTAATAGAAATTCAGTAGCCGAAGATGATGGTGACCGATAAATGCCGCCGAGAATGAATTTTTCGCGACTATCTGGAATGAATGAATGGTCGGTCTCTATCCAAACTGATTCGCAGTTACTGACGTCAATGGCAATATCATGCCTGCGACTGTACACAATGCCAGAAGAAACAAAAATGGCAGCACCACCTTGACTACCCTTTTCGCGGTGACAGTATTCAGGAACATAAGATGGGAAACCATACAAGTCAGAGTCATCGTCGCAGAGCCGCGTTTCCGAGGTACAAATAAACGAAAAAGAGTGATTTAGTGATGAAATAAAATTAGTGATACCGTCATTAACGAAAACAAAAACAAAATGATAACGAAAACCGAGGATGCCGTGGCGACTTGTCAGATGCCTTTTTCTAACTACCACTGTGAAGTAGCAGGAATTTGTTTGGGCGACTGACGGTGAGCGTCGAAGCTGTTCCCTTTGAACACTACTGTGAGTGTAGTAGGGCCACTGATTTTATTTGCCGCAAAACCGGCTTTTTTTTTTTGCGAATATGAAAGCTCTGTAGCTCTATATTTAACTCAGATTTCTTGGGCATAGGTATAGTGCAAACAACCACTAAGACGACTCTGTCATTGAGCTGCGTTTCATACACTTGTGATTATTCGTTACTTCACAGTGCAGTTGTAAACGGTAAACGTTTGGAAATTTCCGTCTGCTGTCAACACATAGGCTTCTATTATTGTGGTTAAAGTTACAGAAAACGGCCTTAACTCCGGTTTCTAATAGGAAAACTGTTGTTCCTGGCCGTAAGTTTGCCGTTGCAGAAAGAAATAAAAAGAAAATACCGAGCGCTGTGAGCGCGTGCCTCGCGGTGACCGCCGAGTCCCCGGCTCGCGCAGTGGCGTTAGCAGAATAAAGAAACTCCAGCGCTGTCGTCAACCGCTACTTCACATGTAAAGAAAACTCCAGTGCTAATGATAAAGATGAGCAGACACCCTGCTTGTGAGATATCACCACAGCCGTCCCATTCTCTAGAAGCCATTACGGATAAGTGGAGACATAGCTACGAGTGTGCCACTCATTCACGAGACGGCTTAAAGGTCACACCAGCGCTGCCTCGAGTCGATGACGAAGAGCTGGTGGACGTCTACGATTCTGAGGATGAATTTGCATCCAGCACTCGCACGAAGACGACAACGACCTCTTCGATGCATATTGCGACGATTACTAGCACCGAAACTATGAAAATAGACAATGGATACAGACTCATAACTATGTGTCCGGCAATGCTGACCTAGAATAGCTCCACCATTCAAGACTTGCGCGTGAGTGCAAGCTTCCGTGAATTTTTTTTACTATCTCAAAACCAATAATTGGTAATTTCGAATAAAAATAACGTTCAGCTACCGCTCCTAAGCCAATGCAGCAGCAGCATGAAGTCGCCGTAAAACGGACAAAACAATGTTTATCTGATAGTGAAGAACTCTATTATTTACAAGTTTCCCAACCGGTATGTGGGGCTATAAAAGAGAAATTGAAAGCTTCTTTATTCAGCAGAGCCTTGTGGATGTGGAGTCGGGATTTTACAGGTAGCCATGTGCCGTTCTCGACGCTATCGCTCTCTCAACCCGCAAGAGCCGCGTCTCCCACTGCTCGGGGGAATTGGGGCGGGGGTAGAGGAGCAAATCAGGGTTCCGGGTGCATTCAAGAATAACGTGCGTAAGTGTTCCGGATTGCGTACAGAATTTGCAGAGGGCTTCGTGTTGATTTGGAACATCAGGTGCATCAGTGTTGGATGGGGATACGCGTTGGTTCGCACAGGTTTGAGCATGGTTTCTTGGGTCTTTGTTAGTTGTGGGTGGGGCAACGGAAGTGATCTGCCACCAAGTGTGTAATGCTCTGTAATTTCTTTGTAGGTCGTGAGTGGCATAAGTTAGAGTGAGCCCTCCGCGGCCTGGTCGATGAAACCTGGGGCCTTGAGGTGGGCTCTCACATGGAATATTGATAGCTTTGTAATATAAAGCTGCCCTATGCTGTTCGGCTGTCGAAACAAGCTCTTAACATCATGCGCGAGCGAAGCCACCAAAACTACAAAAGAGTGGTAGTTTAGGCGGAAGCCTTAATTGGGCCACTGAGCGAAAAAGCAGCGGTTCATCATCCGTAAGAGAAAATGGCTCCTTCGGGGACGTTTTGCTGCGCGAGGCGTTCTATTGCATGGATCGTTCTACAGCACGCACTTGAGCCAAAAAGCCAGCGCCCGGTTTTGGCGCCTGAAAAAAAAAAAAAACGACCCCTTCATTCAAGGAGTTCCACACCGCGAGGTTAAGCTGAGTATTAGCGAGAGGTAGTCGGCAACGCCGGTTCACCACAGATGAAGGGAGCCAAAAAACAATCAGCAAAATTTGCCATCGTCCACAACTTTTTGATTACACAAAACACGAACGAGAAGCGGCGCAAGGCGTAGGAGACAGATCAAAGCTATTCGAAAGCGTTAACACGGGTCGCAAAGCAAAGTATCCCAAACGGCAAGATCACGAGGCCCCTCGACAACGCGAGGCGGGAACAAGGCGTCTGAGGTGTTTAACAGGACATTCGTACTTCAAATCACTACCCGTAAGAAGTGCTTAGGCGTCCTCAGAATTTTTTATTGTGAAGCAGCATCGAAAGTTCGCGAAGCAACAGCGAGCGGCTACGTGAAACTATAGGCGGCGACGGGCCTCCGATCGTGTTCGGGACCTTTTGTAGCGCATGTGACGGGCTGAGGTAGTCCCCACACGTAAAGCGCGTCCATGATTTATAGTGTCCTTCTAGTACCAAACCAAGAATGTTTCGCATTACGATGGCTCAACTGGTGCTGCTGCTACGTTACGTTTTGCGTACAGCAGATGATGATGATGAATAAATCTTTTTTTTTTTTCAACCTGGTGCAGATGTTAGGGCACCCGCCCGGTGGGGGGCTTCACTATTCCGGGATACCCTGAGCTCGGCTGGCGGTCCAGGCCCTCTTCACCAGTTCACGCTGGATCCCAAGGTCTGGGCTCGTCAGGCGGTTTGCCCACTGCTTGTAGAAGGGGGAGGTTATTGGGGCAAGGCGTGGGGTCTTCTGGCACTCCAAAATCTGGTGGTACAGTATACCGGGCGACGGGTATTGGGTGGGGTAAATCGCATGGAGTAGGGTTCTGTGGGGGTACGTATTTGTCTGTAGTCTTCGGAGGGTGGTGGCTTCTGCTCTTGTTAACTGGGAATGCGGAGTCGGGAAGGTTCTTCGGCCTTGACGGCAGTAAATGAGAATGTCAGCATACCTGACAAGCGGTTCTGTTTTGGGGGCCGCAAGCTGTGTTTGTCCCTCTATGGTAATTGCCTGGTGTATAAGCGCGCGGGCAGCGGCGAGAGCCGCCTCATTACCTTTGAGAGATTCGTGACCAGGTATCCAGATGAGCCGCGTTTCACGTATGTGGGCAGTATTCTTAAGAATTTGAAGTGCCGTTTTGCTGATGCGGCCTCGTTGGTAACTGCGGCACGCCGCCTGCGAATCCGTCAAAATTGTAATTGCATCTTTTCCCGTCGTGATGGCCAGGGCAATAGCGGCTTCTTCAGCAGCTTCCGTTGATGTTGTGCGGACGGTGAGGGCGATTGTTACTTGCCCTGCTGCGTTGGTGACACACACGACGTGGGCTGGCTTGTTTCTCTATGGAGACGCGTCCGTATACCTTGTTGTTGGATTGTATTATATCGCATTTACAGGAGAGAAATATTTAGCCTCATCCGCAACGTTTCCTCCTCCGCGTTTACGCGGAGGAGGAAGGATATACGCAAACCAGAAATAATTTCCACCTTTACTTTACCTCATTGGAGAGTAGAAAAAATCTTGAAAACTTTGTAAACAAGCGTGCCCCAAGTAAAACAACACGTCAGCACCATTCGTTCGTATCAGCTCAGAAAAAAATAACAGGAGAAGCATACGTAACTATCATCGAGACAAGGAGAAAAAACCAGTTCGTTCTAATTTTATATTCCGCAAACGTCGGGGAGTGTGTTTGCATTTCTTGCCTCTTGGAGGCGACGCCAAATCAGAGAGGAACCAAAAGCCATCCACCAAAAATGTCGAATATTCTTGCGTCGGCATAACCTGGCAGCAAGGACGCTTCGGAGTAGAAGCTTTTGCACAGGAAGGCATCAGCTAACTTTTTGTGATATTGTTTTTCGGGACAAGCATTATTTGCTAAGCACACTCGAAAGCGGGAGCGTCGGCACCAGCCCGACAGGGTTGGGCGAAAGAAGAAACGATGTATTGACCAAGCCTTGACAAGAAAGCTCGGCTTGCTAGGCTTCAGTAGGTGCGTCAAGCGAGCTTTAAGACATTGTTGGGCGAAAAATGGTGAAATCTTGAGAGTGGGCGTACATGCGACTGACGTGTACACGACGCGGCATCTGCCCTGAGTCCCTGTGACGTCTTTTCTCAAGCGTGACTCACCGCCGACTCTTGAATGGTGTTTCGGAAATTGAATTTCCGACGATGTCAACTTGAAATTGAATGGAGGTCTGTTGTGCTGTAGCGCTTCAAGGGAAAAACAAAGTACAAAAAAAGTTGATGTTGGATGTTAGACGCCTCAGCTCTACGCGCATGGGCATAAGCCTGCAAGCTTGTCTGGAAAACGTATATGATTTGATTCGTCTCTTTATCTGGCTCTTTCCGCACACTTTTATGTCGGCAGCTTCCTTTACAAAGGCGTGAAATAAACCAGATGAATAGTTTACATTGTTAGAAGGCTCTGTGGAAACGCCAAACGAGCTCTCTGTTCTGTTTGGGCAACGAGAATATTCGCTTAACAGGTTACGACATTTTATGTTAGACAGAGATACTTTAAACAAGAAAGTTGAGTCCTCCTTTGACACTTTCAGTTTGAACGGAAAATTCTCAGTGCAATTTGATGATAAAAGCGAAAATTCTTGACTACATAAGCCTGTCTAATCATCTGTTGAAAACCAAGAATACGGGGACCACCGAGCAACGCGAGGTCGTAGGGGCGTTGCACTCAATGATCAGATTTATTAACCTTTTTTTTCTCTAGCCTATTTCTTACGTCAGAGAAATTTGCTACTAACTGAGCCTCAAAAAAAGACATCTTGAAACTTATTCGGACAATATAACGCCAAAATGGCACAAGAATTGGGAGAAAAGCGATGCAAACAAAGTGATTTTCTTAATTCTGCGCTTCTATATTACGCTATCGATTTCCCGAGCGCTGTGTTTCAAAATATAACGTCGAAGACAACAAAGTAATGGAGCGTGGTTGAGCAATCCGTCACTCCATTCGAAGCGATTAAGGCCCTTTCCAAATGGGGCTTTTGTCCATCCGGGCGCGAAACTTGCCTTTATACGTGTTCCCACAACGACCTAAAAGAAGTATGTCGAGCTTTAGTCATCCGTCCCTACACTCCTCTTGAGCGGAATTTTCGGCTTAGAGAAGTTGGCCATTGATCTTCGATATTTTCAGTAGCTTGGTGACAAAGGCACTCTCGAGAAAAGGTTCAAGAAATCTCTTCCGGGAAGAAGACAAGCTTGCCCAAAAAATATCAACAATCCCTTTAAAAAACAAAAGGACATCTTAGTTAATCTAGAATAAACTTTCATGAGCTGCCGGTTCCCTGCTATCGCGGACATCAGCCGTAAGTGTAATGTTAGTGCATTAAGATCGATTTAGCGATTGACGAGAGGTAAAAAAAATGAAAAGTTGGTTATACGTAAAAAAAGGCTAGCGTTATTTTTTTTTTCTTCCTCTAAGAGTCTCCCCTACGGCTGCGACAGCTCGAAAACCTTTCGTCGCTGTTTGAAGAACTGTGCCAATACTGTTCGCCGCCCTTTTTTTTTTTTTTGGTATTGTCGCCGTATTTATTATCTGGCTGTGTCGACTGTAAGCCATCAATGTTGGCGTTTGATATACGAGAAAATACTGAACGGAACAAACTATTTTAAGGTTCTGGGGAATATCAGTCAGCTTTATTCAGCTTTATGTATTCAGCTTTATCCAGTCAGATTTATTTAGAAAAACGAAGAACGCCTCGAGATCCTGGCCTCGTACGTACGAGTGAAACATCGAAGTCGAGCATCAAGCTTAATCGCTTTTCCTGGCGTTCAAAATGACCAATCATAAATTCACACAGGCTGTTTTCTTTCCATAAAGGCATTTTTTTTCGCACACGCTGATACAAAATATACACTTTTTCTGTCCAATATGACCGCATGTCTTAAATCTCCCGCATACCACAAATGAGTACGCACATGAAACTCTATAAAACTTGCACCTTCGTCTTCACTCCGAGAGCTAGTATATGAATCTCTTTTCTTTTTGCCTCCAATATCATACGTGTGCCTCACGAATTTTTTTTTTTCCAAACCAAATTAAGGCAGCATTATCTACTGTTGAACCCGAAGTAATGCGGAGAGTGTTTGTATTGGCCCTATAGAACTACGACTTGAATGATGAATCGAGTTTACATCCGTATTGAAGCAGGTGCTGTAGCAAGTAGTACACAAGGTACACAACAAGAGTTCAGTGAAGGCCTTTAATAAGCAGTCTGCCGCGGTGTAGGGGTGCGCGCCCGCTCATGATACGTCCTCTCGGGCCGCTCGCTGCTAGTCGCCGAGCCATCAACAACTCTCCTTATAAAACTCGCGTTCTTAAAGGCTTCGGGTGACTCATCTTTCGCGTTTGTTCTAGTGTTGCAGCATGAGCCGCACGCGTGTTAAGTGCATAACAGGGTCGGGATCTCCGACGTGACATTCCGTTTCCAAGTCAGTAGCGGCCGGGCGTATCCGGTGGGACGCAGAACTTTAATTAAACGTGGTGGTATCCTTCTCCGCACTTAAACTGACCTATAAGGTACTAAGCCACCCTTATCTACGAAGAGATGTAGCCCAATTGACTTAGGGGGAGTTTGTAAAATAAAAATCCTGGAAATGAAAAAAAAAAAAAACGATCTTCTCCGGCCCTAACCCAGGATGCAAGCATTTGAAATCGCGACGCTATGCTATGGGCCACAGAGGCCAAACAGCCACCTCACCTTAGCAGTTGATCAAGAGGGTTGCGGCACTGTATGAAACTGAAAAATAGACGGCGCTAGGTGTAACAGGGAGTGCCCGGCTTGCTGTGACTCGGAAACGGAGAGTCGCCTCCTCGACGCCCTTACGTTCACATTCACCAAACTCGTTTTGTGTGAGCAGCTTCTTCACGCAACGCATATAGGGGGAATACAGGTTCTAGATAAATGTGTGTGGCAGCTGTGCGTCGACGAGCTGAATTTGCAGCGTCCCCCTACCCACCTAATTCCTCCTCCCCCTTATTCCCTTCTCCTCAGCTTCTGCCATCCACAACCTTCTTACCCCACCCCTCTCGGCCTGTTTCGGAGGTCAGATGGGAAGTCTCGGCTCTCCTGCATTGGCTGCTTCGCAAAAACAATTGGTAACAAAGTGAGTTTGAGATAAATTTGCAAAGAGTGTTTTCCAATACAATTCTGGCAGTGGGACTGATCCAACTGTTGAACATTTTTAATGCTTGGACGTCCTAAGTATGACTTTTTTCATGAAAATTGGTCAGTTTTCTTCTGCCAGGAACCGCCCTTTGAAGAACAAATCACAACCGGCAGCCACCATGATCGCTGCCTCCCTAGTCAATAGAAAAAAGAACTGTTCCGTTAAAATCACTTGAACCGTATTTGGCGTACCATTTTTGTGGCGTTCTTAAAGGATGTCCCTTACTTAAAACCAATTTTTTGTGCCTATAGGCGAGAGGAACAAGGCGTAGAATACTAAATCATAGATATTTCATCTTTTTTAGGCCCGTTGGTTCAGTTCCCGCCATAAGAAGGGACGAGAAAAGTTTCTGGCGAGCAAACTGCAAATTCTGGGTCTAAAATAAAATGGAGTTCGTTACAATCAAGGTCGCCTTCATTCACTGTATGGGCACTCCGGATTTTATAGGCCCCAGTAAAGCAATTTCAGCCGAAATTTGCCACTCGGTCAAATAACGTGTAATATTCATGGTTTGGTAGTCTTCATCACATAGTCTTTTCAGGCCACCGGGCCGAGTGGACCGGATATGTGCTGCTGATAGAGTACGAACGCCGTGCTTTGTTTGATTTTGCAGTGTTTAGCAGCCCCCGCGCGACGCGATCTTTTTATGTGTCTTCTTTTTTACACTTTCATCTTACCTTTATCCGACGGTGTTTTCTTAACCAGATAACGTCTTTATTATTTTATTAAAAGCAATACGGCGTGAATTTTAAAATAAAATGCTGTATGTTTTGCTTGCGCACTCGTGGT
This sequence comes from Haemaphysalis longicornis, assembly GCF_048455015.1. Lineage (NCBI taxonomy): Eukaryota > Metazoa > Arthropoda > Arachnida > Ixodida > Ixodidae > Haemaphysalis > Haemaphysalis longicornis. The sequence continues at coordinate 47,874,784 of NW_027526335.1, read as the reverse complement.
TTGCCGTAAATCTGCCCAAGAACATCTGCACGCTTGCCCATATTGATGTGTGTAAACGCTGCCGCCATCAGTAGTAGTATTGCCTATATAGTATAGACGTGTTGCCTATATATACTCCCCTTCCGGATCATTTTTTTGCAGAACGCACATAGATGCTCTGGTGGTTTTTCAC
>NW_027526335.1:47646954-47874512 GCF_048455015.1 Haemaphysalis longicornis | reverse complement strand
TATATACTCCACTTCCGGATCATTTTTTGCAGAACGCACATAGATTCAAACCTTAACAAAATTCAAACCTTAACAAAACCCTTGGCTACTAGACAAAGAGTTCCTTAAAAAACGCGCGCTACTACCCAAATAACACATTACAAACACGCTAAAGACCTCGATTGGACTAAACTATGCCATTTCATCGCGTGCAAGTCAACTCCATTTGGTAACACTGATCGTCTGTCTGCTTTCAGCAAGATCACCGTTTTGCTGCAATCTTTGGCATCTCTGTCTTTTTTTCTAGCGAGTAACAGCACGCAATGTTGCAATACTTTGTTGCTGCTGAGGTAAATGGTGTTCACATAGAGCATGCAGTTGGCAGGGCAACTTAAATGCAGGAAACCGTTTCTGAACAAGCGGCACAAGCTGGAATTCTTGCACATGCTCTTGGCATGGCCACTGTGTTATGCCGCAACTGCCGAGCCCATTGAATTGCATATAAGATGTCGCCTACTTGGAGGGTGATCACGTATGCAGACTTCTTTGATATGTAAATCTGGAACTGCTCAAGTGAGGACGCCAGTAAAGTAAGTAACGAAGAAGAAACATAGCGAATCAAGCATGGGGAATGTACAATCTTCCTCCTCTCTATTTCAGTCATGAAAAAAAAAAAGAAACAAAAGAAGACAAAAATCTTTTCCATCGCCTCATTTCGTTTTTCGGGTTCTGCCTTGCGTTGATACAAGATTAATTTCTTTAGCGACATTGCAGTGTTTACGTTTATGAATAGACGGGAAGTATACAGGCAGAAAGGAACATGCGTCTGACTGCAGTTGCTTGTGAACTCGCTCTCGGAGTTACCGAAAAAATAAGTTGAGCACAGGGTTCCGGTTGTATACGAGCATGGGGGATTCATTTTTCACACGACGTTAGAGCGGATGTGGCTGACACGTTTCAAGTTTTTCCCAAAGAATTTTCTTCGGAAGAGCGTGAGTCATTTTGTGATGCATTCGCTTGTCTGCATGTTTTCTGCCGTGTTCTTCCCTCGTGTAAATCCCCAAGGGGCTGTGACAAAAGTTAGATTCACCGGTGAGCCTAAATTGGAACTCCTAATTTCAAGCGTGACATGGCATTGTTGGAAACAATTCTGGGTACTACTACCGGTCACTTTAGAAGATGTGCGGAAACTTACGGAAACATTCAAAAAAGGGCAAGTCAGGGTGGGTGCTTTCCTGCAATATTGCTTCATTTAGTCCGCGTTTGGCAGCTTGGAAGCGTAGTTACAGGAATCGACTGTTCGAATTTTGTGCTGCTGCCTGTACATAGCATAGCACGGATGGTCATTACATGTCGAATAGTGTCTGTTACTTTCCTGTTGCTGCGGCAGTCACGGTTTTACTTTTTTCGCTTTGCATAAAAACACTTTCGGTTTGCTTCGAAAGACTTTTTTTTTTACTATGAAAGGAGAATCAACGCTATCGGTTGCCATCAAAACAGAACCGCTTTTCGAGTACTCCGACGTCTTGGCACACTACACGCCTAGCAAAAAAAAAAAAAAGTAATTCCCATAATCTCAGCTTTGCGTAACCAGAAAGAAAACCACAACTCTGAGTCAACAACAGCCAACTTCGTATCCCCACAGCCCCCTTCTTTGTGTTACCTAGCACGCTCAATATGCCTCCCTTTGCGAGTTCTGTCCCACGCCCGGCACCTTGCACCGCTAGGTATGGGAGTGCCAACAAACACAGAGCCTACCCCCACCCCCTCTCCCTCTTATCAGCAGTAGATGGCTTGTCTTGCCGACCCAGACCGGGGATCTGAGCAACGCTGGATGAAGAATGCCAAGAGGGCAAGCCACCGACTGGATGTCCCGGCCTAGGGATGCCCTCCACCGGGAAAGTGCCCTAACATCGGCACTTACGCGCATCAATAAAGCTTTATTCTCTCTCTCTCTCTCTTCCCCCCCCCCCCTCTCTCTCTCCCTCTCTCTCTCTCTCTCTCTCTCTCTCTCTCTCTCTCTCTCTCTCTCTCTCTCTCTCTCTCTCTCTCTCTCTCTCTCCCTCCCTCCCTTTGTGAATATAAATTTGTATTAGTGCTTCCAGGGTGTGGTAATTCCTATAGCTTATTTTTTTTTTCGAAATACTTCGTGCACCCCCAATCCCACCCACAAAAAATATTAGAAATGCTGTGCTTCCGTCCTGCTTATTCTAACCGGCGCTTTTCCGCTGTCAACTGCCTAAGTCGAGGCTAGGAGTCGCAAATCGCGCAAGAAATACAAACTCCATCCTAGCACGATTGCACAAGCAGCGCCGACCGTTCGAGCTACGGCGCAATTTCTTGGAACGCGGAAAGAAACGAGTGGGAAGATGCTCTAGCGGGACTGCCATTTCGGAGAGAAAAATAATAACAAAATCTGCTACGGCTCGTCAGGATTGTTAGTTTCCATCAGTGGAAGCCCGCGGGACTCTGCGAAGCTGTGCTTGCGTAACAGTTTCCGGCGAGCAAAAATGACACAGAAAATTACGTAACAAGAAGATCGCCCTCCGTACGGTTAGAGTTCAGCGCGGTGAAATCAATCCCCTGGCCGAAGGGGCGTCGAAAGAAAGCTGCATCCACTGTCTCTCGACAAGTATGGTTAGCTCACAAGGTGACGGGCCGAAACATATTGTGCTTCTAAGGAGCACACGTAACTCAGCTTGCATAAGAGAATGATTTTAGCTCCTAGGTGCACTTTATATCTTTGGATGCCCTACACCAAAAGAGACGCCACAAGCTTCGAGGCAGCCGTCGATCTCTGGTGTTGGGTTACTACGAACGGCTGTTGCAATTTGTTCCAAGGACTTGTTGAAAAGACTTGAATTCTCTTCACTCTTCGTTATTTGTACGTAGTGAAGTGATCTTTCTTGTCTAATATTCGACGGTGCGTAATGTGTCCAAACCAGCTTCCTTATTATTTATTTGTATTTAGTGCTGTAGCCGAAACACGTTATCGTTGTACTTTGGCTCGCATATATTTACACTTGTGATTGTATTTTGCTTACCCGTAATATAGCTAAACCACTAGTGAATCTCCCACTGTTACGTTCAAGGGATTGTTTTTCTCTTACCCTCCCTCCCCATTCCTTTCCCCCATCGTGACCAGGGGTCATCCTTTTCTATTAAAGGTTGTCTCTCTCTCTCTCTTCTCAACGGCTGGCAATGCAACAACAATTTTTCTATGCTGTTGCATTGTGTACACTTGTGATTGTATTTTGCTTACCCGTAATATAGCTAAACCACTAGTGAATCTCCCACTGGTATACGTTCAAGGGATTGTTATTTCTCAACGGCTGGCAATGCAACAACAATTTTTCTATGCTGTTGCATTGTGTATTGCGTCTATGATAGTTCGAAGGCGTCTTACGACCGGTTCTCCGCGAAGTTTACTGCACGTGTAGCTCAGTCATTCGACTACAGTAAAACCTTGTTGATACGTTTAAAAAAAACGCGAGGGAGAGACGTACTATCCGGTAACAAGCGTACTGCGGGGAATTTTCAGTGTTCACAATTGAGAGCGTGCTATCCGGGAAAACTTATGAACGGAGAACGTATCAACGAGGTTCTACTGTATTAAGTTCCTTCGTGGCATGTTCTGGTCATTAAAATTAGGAAACAACAGAACGGGTTAGCAACGTATGCAGACGGACATTTCGAGCCGCCATCTATTGTCGCGATTGTCAAAAGAGATAAAGCGGGACATGTGAACCCAAAATTGGGGTCCCCGTTTGTTTACCGCTCGTGGCTGGCGCCGTACTACCCCCGCGTGGTCAACAGGCATCAATGGTGGCTCAGCCCCAGCTATATCGCTCTTAGATATTGTCTGTTCGTGGTAGCAGACGACGCAACGTGCTGGAGCGCCACCACAAGTTCTTTACCCTGCACGTCTCTTGCCTTGACACGTCTGGCTAGCATCAATCCTGAGCTCTGAGTGATTTTTATAAACGCCGAATTAACGAATGTTTGCCATCCGAACAGTCCTTGACACGTACGCTTCAGCATCGTGTAATATGCAGTGCCAAAGAGCTCTGGAGTAAGCTTATACCTCCGTCCATTCCACAGAACTCGCTCTCTGGGCGCCCCAGGCTACAGCATTCTGTGCTGCTGTTTGTGTGTTGTCATCGGTAGCCCGCATCGACTTCCTAAATGCGCTGTCCTGCTGCGCCGTTACATTTACCATAATTTATTTTGCATTCTCGCCTCGTGTAGGATCTCAACGGCAAGCGCGATCCGGACTTTTCTCTTTCCGCTGCGTCCGTTCGCTGCGGGAGCCCAAAAGGACATCCGTTCAAGGCCTAGAAAAACATAAATCAACGAGCATTCATTCGGTGCTAGAGACCCGGAAGGAGCAGCGAAGCCCCCGAGATCACTCAAGAGGAAATAGCGCTGCGACGCTTCCGCCCAACACCGGAACTCGTACGTGTCAATTCGTGACGAGATAAGTATAACGATTAGGCGCTTCGGCAAAAAATGCTTTGCGGGAGCTAAACACCACCCTGGGGCGATGATGGTGGAGAAAATATATGAAATAACGTTGAGGGGAAAGAAAATTTACGTAATAAAATTCAACTCGGCAGAATAGTTATTTCTCGGTCTATTTGTGAAACTATTTGTGAAAAATTAGCTCGGTCTCCAACACGAAGCGTTTGCACCTTCTCTTTGAGGCTAAGAATGTCTAGGGGGAGATTTACCCGCATGAGTAGGGCTAGGTTTCATCCCCAAATTGATGATTTTTTTTTCTTTTCATACTTCGGAAAGGAAGCCCTCGACGCCACTCTACGGCGATGAGGATAGCTAAGCGAACACAATAATTCGCGGTAATTTTTGACTCCACTGACTGCCAAATATGTTAAGTTTTGAAAGCGTCACATATATCATGTGACCCACATTTGCCTTTCAAACCCGAAATTTGCTTACTAGTAAGCCCACGTCCACTGGGTGTACTATAGCTCTTGACGTATGTCCTTGCTATTCTTGTCGAACCGCTAAAGCATAGCATAACTTGTCGTCCAACAAATTAATCTATGGTGTCTCCTCAGCTTGAACCAAGTTCGGCATCAACAACGCCCATTTCATTCTTAGATAAGTATACAAAAGACAACCCTTCAGACGAAACCATGAGGTTATTTGCGACTTTTTCTTCCGTTGCAACGTCCAACGGATGCTATGCCCGGTGTTAAGTCGGCAAACCAGACCATACAATGAACGCAGTTCTTAAATATGGTAGGAATGAAACACAGACCAACCCGAGAGGAACAATAACATACTCCTCAAAAAGGAAAAACAACTCCGCCTACGCTACGAGCCTCAGCACATCAACGTACGGGTTAATATTTACACCAGGCTTCACGTACGGCGTAAATAAAAAGGATTGACATTAGCACCAATATACAACTTGAGTTCAAGGTTTTCTATTTCTCTCTCTCGCTCTTACTATCTCTCTAACGCTCTCTGTTAGAAAGAGGGTAAGAACATTACGTAATCATAATACCCTCTGCACAAGAGCATTGCGTGGTCTACGTGTACTATAGCCTACACTGAGACCCGAGGCTGTTTTTTTTAAATGCAGTACAAATATAATCGATTTGTTTACGATTTCCATCTTATTTTTAAAGGTCTTTTGCGCTAGGTGTTGGTTTTGTTGTTATATGTGATTTCGGTTATTTTGATATTAACAACAGCAATTTACTGTCTGGTTGTCTGCTAAAAGGACGCATGAATCGCGGTAGTTGAGCTCTTTTCGCTAGTTTGCTAACACAGTAAGGCAGTTGTAACTGCTACTATTTATTCATTACTTTGGGATAGTTTTCACATGAAACACTAGGGAGCTCCTAAACTAGTTATACTTTACAAGCTTTCGGAAGCGAAATCTTCGCATTCTTTTCAGTTGTATCTTGAACACCGTCAATAGTAATGTTATAGGTTGTATTAGCACGCTACGTGACGCAGTCGATAGGACCTTAAGTCGATATGAAAGTTGGACAATTCACTTGAAATGAGGGGTTATGTGGGGGTTACACGGGGCTTCGGAAGGCCAATTAAAAAGTGACAGGGAAGCTTAGGACGCTCTAACAATGGGAAGTCAAAACCGTAATTGGAAGTGCTGTTGAGCTACTGTAAAACGTTTTGTTAAAACTTCATGTTGAGCTTGTTTGGTCGGTGCTGCGGGTTATCCATAGCTGCTCCCTCTCGATGGCTGTTACGACGAGTGGTGTTTAGAGCTGCTCTAGCCTCTTCCGCCATGGCTTACTTTCTCGGTCCCCCGCCTCCGACTATGGCCTGGTGCGTCGCCACTTATAGGGATGTAAAATGAAGCTTTGGCGTATACTACGTGCGTTCTGAATGTTCTAAGGCCTGTCCCCTTTTTTCAATGAGGGAGAACTAGATGAAGCTTTATATAACAAAGGGTTAGTGCAGCTTGGTGGACGAACACCGAAGCTCTTCGCGACTATGGCAGCTCGAGCCATGAGCTCGCTCTGGAGATCAAGGTTTTGGCAATCCAGCACTGCCTCCCACGGATCGAGGGAGGAGATCAGAGGGAAGCGGTCCAATGTGCAGGCCCACAGATGTGTTGTGGCTCGTCCTCCGGAGAGCTGGCAGAGTGTTGTGGGATACAGCGAGGGATGAATGTGATGAACTATGGCTATACAAGGGAGGGATTCAGCTTGGGTCTGATGGCAGAAACGTTCCTCTTCCAGCAATAGGGGTGTGTGGACGGTGGCATAAGTGTTCCGTGATGTGTCGGTATGTGTCGGTATGCCACGGGCTGATCTGGCTCCATGAGAGGCAGTTGTGGCATCTCAGGCCCGGGAGATGAGTACTCGGGCGGTTGGCGCCACTTCACTTCCTTCAGTACGCGTGTGGGCTAAAAACCAATCATTTCTGCAGTGTCGGTAGGTAGTTTCTGGTTAAGAAGTTAATTGGTCTGAGGTAATATCTTCTCTATGCAATAATTTAGATTGGCTGTTTCCGAATCTGAGAATACGAATCAAGGGGTTGGCGTACGGGCGCGTGCCGGTGCTATTGCCGCTTCTTCCGCCATTTGAGGATGGCGGTTTAGGGTGGTGAGGGACGTGACTGGGGGAGAATCTGCTGCGTTATTGACTTCTAGGGCAAAAGCGTACACGTGACCATACTCCGCTGCATCAAAGTACAGCGTGTCTGGATCAATTGGGTATTTTCCTTTTCAGGCACCACCTCGTCTCGTCTTTTCTGCAGAAACTTCCTCCGGCTTTGCTGTTTCCTTCTTCCGGCGGGTACTCTGATTTTCTGTGCCATTATGTGCACTTCACAACGATTTTTTGTGCGTACGCTTTTCTTTACTTGACAACAAGAACATCTAACCTTTCGCCTTAAATATTTCCTGCCAAGGGCACGAAAACACTGCGAAAAGCTCGTGAATTTTGCGTGACAGGTCCCATGACGCCAATATTACATTTCTCTTCTTACCTTCATTTTAAATTAGCCCTGTTACCTAAATTAGTTTTAACTACGCCGAGTGGTGGTATACAACCCTCCCTTTCGAGGGTGAAAGAACCGATATACTTATTTTATAGAAACTGTGCCATCTATTAGGAACAGCTTACTTCAAGAGAGCGTTGGACCAACAAGGACAAACAAGACGCACCTAAACGGGGGACAACAGGCAGAGTCACTCCCCACAGTAGACAAGGTTACGCACGGACGTGTAAAGCCTGTGCGTTAAAACCATCAAGATTATCTGTCGGGCCCTGGAGGAAAGGTACCGCAATTGGGTAACATTTCGCTGTTTGATAATCCTAGTTTCAAATCCTGTTGAAAACATACCCATTAAAAGCACGTGATGATAAACCCTTCCCACCCAATTGAAAGAAATATATGACTAAAAAATACGCAAACAGAACGGAGCAGTCTTTGCATGGTTCTAACACGGAGAATGCTGTGTACAACCTCCATCCCAATTCTACTTCTGGCCCATGTCGTCTCGTTATGAAAGGACGCGGAAAACCAGCGCCGGACACCCAAGGAGTGGTGGCATGCTCTGCTTCACATTTAGACCCAGGCTATGGAAGTAACCACTCCAAACCTGTTCCGAACTAGTGTGCTGCAGTCCCACTGATCTCATTAAATGTGTCGTATACAGCGCGTAAAGATTCTCGATACTCGTAATCAACCATGCTGGCATTAACGGCTTCGACAGCCTGTAGGAACGAAGTATCTACACAAAGTTTGCACCAGGGTCGCAATATGCGAAAAAAGAACAGCGCCATTGAAAATTGTACAAAAACTGAAGGCAACATCGTGAGTATGCGTAATTTTACTCCATATCAAAAAACTTCCAATGTAAGTCCCATACACGAGCTCTCACATATCGCTGTGAGAACTCGAGCTCTCACAACGAGCTCTCGAGCTCTCACATATCGCCGGCACGAAAATTCTCTTTTACGACTGTAGTACGTTTGCCCGTGTTTCGGACATAAAGCGTTTTTTTCGCTGCACCAAATATTAATCTCCGAAAATCTCTGAAATTTCATTAATTTCCGGAGGTGCTTTCAAAAAAGCAGACCGCCGTATTCTTTCCACTCCCAGCTGTATCAGGCTGTGGAGACTTGGCGTCGTTTGCAACTTTTCTAATATTGCAGTCGCGTGGGTCTCGTAAGCTTAAGACAAAAAAAAAAGGTTATTTATCTCTAGCATTGCTAATGCTTCTCTAGGTCGATTTTCAGAAACGAAGTAATAAACGCCGCATAGACTGAAATTGGAGGAAATAAGGATGGAAGCTCGAGCAATAAGTGCGAAATGAGTTCACTCTGCGTGGACAAAACAAAGAGCAAATAGAAAAGACAGCATTGAGTGCCCATCCAAACAACAAAACAGCCGCAATGACCTCGTTTAGGCAAGCATGCCTCCGGAGTACGTAATTACAGTTATTCATTCGTAGGCACTCACAGGCCGGCATCTTGGAAAAACCTCTTTAGTGCTCTTCCATTTTATATTATACTTCTAGGGCAAACGGTAATCTAGTATTAGGGCTTTAGTCTGACTTTTATTTGTCCTCCCCTGTATTTTTATCCTTTTCCTTCAGTTTTTATATCCCTGAAACATAAAAACACCCCTAGAGCCACCGGGAAACATTTTCGACTTGCAAACAGGAACTTCGACATCTTCGGGCAATCACAATGCTTACTTTCTCTCACGGGAGCCAAAAAAAGGTAGAGGTGCCGTCCAACGTACCAAGAAATTCCCAGAGTTTTGTCACCTAAGCTTTTTCTCAGGTTAAATACACGGATAAAGCAAGGAATCAAAGTACAGGATATTGATACCGCAAAAACTTTAATCTCGAGAATAGACGCAGGACACACCGGGAACTAGAACTGGTGTGATAAGTCTTTATCAAGAATGTTTTTTATGGCCTCTTTTGGTTATGGTGCTCTGTTACCAGCTGGCTCGTCGACAGCTAATACTAGGCACTGTATTAGGAGTGTGATCTTTTCGTCCCAGAGCCGTTCAAGGTACATTTCGTACGTGTATAATATATAAATATACAATGGGAGTTTGCTTTTCGCTTGACTGTTCAGACTGTTTAGTGGGTGTTCTCAGAAGTATTTTTTTTTGCTTTCGGATCTGGCCTATTAATAATTCACACGGCAATTAGGAGGTCATCGAAAGATCTGTCCCCAGATGTCAACGACGAAGTGAACGGAAGAAGAAGTGAACGAAATATTGTTGTTGTTGTTGGTAAACTTTATTGACACACACACAAAAAAAGACCCCCAAAGTCCGCGGTGAACGAAATGAAACTGTGATGTGAAGCAATGATTTTATTTCGTCTCATCTGTCTCTACGAAATAAGCCTGGTTGTATTTCCTTTTACTCCAATATTTATCAATTCAGTACTTAACTAGATAGCCGGCGCTTACAAGCTCGGACAAATCTCCCCCCACCCTTTCTCTTAGAGTACGAACCACTTCATTAAGGTGAAGTAGAAGATATGAGCAGCCGTCTTGTGAAGCGTTTTGGAAATTCATGGCAAAGCAATGAAGAGCTTGCTTACTTCGTGAGTGACTTCAAGCGTGCCGAAAACTTATAGGGAAGAATTCGAAAGGAGCGGCTAATGGTGCCAAGAGGACTCACCTGCTCTCAATGTATAGTTCTACTGTTCTTGAAGCCCTGTTGCGTATTTTAATGCCTTTTTCACCAAATTGCAACCGCACCATGCTTGAAAGTCAATTTAAATAAAGCTTTCATATGAACACCGCATTAACTTCAGTGTTTCAATTCAATATGAGTCAAATGCAAACTGATCACCCTAATATTGCTCAAATTCACGGCATAATTTTCAATTACTTGTGGGCAAGAACTTACCCTAACTGGCATGTAAATATATCATATAATAGCTTAAACGGCGTTGCATTTAGGTGTGGTAATGAACTTACGCTTGTTTCTCAAATTCGCGTTCGGTGGAACTGGCTCATTTCGAAATACAGGGAGCAATGAAACTTTGGCGATGGCAAAAAACACAAGAAAAAGAAAACTGTACAAGGTGCTGACCTCGAGTGTTGCCAACGTTTCAGCATGTAAACTTGCCTTCCCTGAAGAAGGAAGGCAAGTGTTTTTGTTGAAATATTGGCAACAATCGAGGTCGCTACCGTGTTGAAGGTTTTCTTTTTCTTGTGCGTGTGCGTGCGTGCGTGCATGCGTGCGCGTGCACGTGTGTGTGTGTGTGTGTGTGTGTGTGTGTATGTGTGTGTGTGTGTACGTGAGAAAGAGAGATGGGAGGGAGGGAGGGAGGGAGGGAGGGAGGGAGGGAGGGAGGGATCTGCGACAGTGAAACTCGACGCTATTAACTTCAAAGCTGGCAGTTCAATACGCACACTTCTTTCCCACACATATTTAACTCTAAGTGTGGTCCCTGTTTATTCATTTTTTACTTGTTTTCATCTCGTTTATATTTCCCATTATTTTTTGTCACGTAAGAGCACGCGCTCTCTCCTCGCCTAGACACCAAAAAACGCGATGTTTGCGTAGGGAAAGGGGGTCGTATTTCCCCCAAACATTTCTGGTCCGCCTCCCGCCTCACGATCCGTGGTCGCTCCTGTTTGGTAGGACACAATCCGCTTCCCCTCTGCCTCTCATGTGTCAGAAACCCTTAGCACCGCTGCTTGTCATCCTCACGTCACGCACGCATGGATCGGCGGTAAAAAGGTTGCGCTCCGTCGCCTTCTCAGCTGCTTATGGCCATTTCATTGTGCCGACGTTGCAACCATGCCTCACCCCGGCTTCGCTGAGGGGCATCACTTTTCCGGACACTCCTCCATCGCTTCCTTCTGCTAGCGGTGTTTATAAGCCCATTTCCTCCTTCTCTGATTTACTTTTGAGCCGCAGAAAATTAGGGGGAAGGGATGCGGCAAGGGACCGTACTACTTATCGTACGTCCACTTCGCAACAGACGCCGATGTCTTTCTTCTCACTCTGCGAGCTGAGTTTTTACGTCTTTCTTGCCCCTCGGAATGCCCGCACGCGCACGCACGCGTACCCACATGCACACGCATACACACAGGTTCACACAAACACTCTCACACACGCAAACAATCACGTACAAACATACACATGAGTCCTGTCATTATCACGCTTTAGTGTCCAACTGTCGGATATCTGCTCTCAATATCCTCATCACCCTTTTTTCCTTTCGTCTTTTCTTCTTCGCTCTATTACTATCCTCCCCACAAACCCGCGTGCGTGTTTCCAAACGCGTCGCTGCACAGAGCACCCACGTGACATGTGTTATGTCACTGCGTGCGCGATTTTTTTGAGCGCCTGCTAAAACGAACCCGCCGTTCAGGCTCTGTAGCATCAATGTAGAGCACTGAGTACCGGCGCTGACGGCTCGGGCTCGACCCCCAGCAGCTCTATCTCTCACGTTTTTTTCCTAACTTTTTTTTCTAAACTCAAATCTGTGCTTTGTTTTTGTTAATAATGGTGATTTGGTATGTTTTAGGTCGCTTTAGGTTTGCGGAGCAGCTAATTGGGGCACTTTAGGTTTGGGGACCACGTTGAATTACCGTTCTCCATCGTGCAAACAGATATGTCACGTGGGTGCTCTGTGCAGCGAAGCGTTTGGAAATACGCAACCCGCATTCGCATCGCCAATCTGAAAGGACATTTGAAGAGAACGTACTGTCCTACTACTCTTATTGCTAATTGCGTAATTATAATGGCCGAATTACTCATGTACATTACATCTCAGTATCCGCGCGTCTCCAAGTGGAGGGCCACAACGCACACATTCCCTAGGCCCACCTTAGATTTGCTAAAGTCAGCGAGCCGTGGTGGCGTTGGAGATATGTGCTCGCCTCGCCACACAGTCGGCCTTGATTCACTTCCAACTCGTAATAAAGTTAACCGAACTTCCTCTTTCATTCCCACCCAACAATTCGTATGTTAATTTTTGTGCAAAGCTATTGCGACCATTCCTTGACTGGTCACTGTCTACACACCGTTTCTTCCGCCAAACGTGACGCCCAGATGGTGTCTCTGAAACCAGAAATTCAAATATTTGAAATATTTGCTGTGAACATTCATGGTTGAGTCAAACGTTTACTTGTCGTCAATAGACAAACAGCAGAAATGTCGCAAAATGTTGCTTTAACGTATAGTCGTAATTTTATTTCGTGTTCGCCTTTTTGAGACGAATTCTAGTAATCAACGTTTTTACCGTTATATTGTTATATCAGAATTGTGAACTCAAAGTGAACACTCCTCAATTCCTTAGCCTCTATTCTCGTTCATTCGCAGGGCAAGAACCTCGGTGAAGTTTCTCTGTTCAGTTTATATTGCATGGTGTGGTCGCCTGAGCACATAATGCGCCGCGTGCTTCTAAAAAGGCACAAAAAGCCAAGTAATAACCGCGCTTTAGACACACGACAAAACACCCCAAGCGCCTGTGTGTCTCGCTCTCCCTATCGTCCTTGTTTGTTGTGTGCGCTGTGCATCCCCCAAGCATCAACGTTACCCACCTTATAGTCCTTGATAAGCCGCGTGGGCAAAGGCTGATAGCCTTTGTATATGCGGGTGTGTGATGTTAAGCGTTCAGTTTTATCATTAAGATCGCTGCACGGCACTTTGTGTAGAATTTTAAAAAAGTATAATAGCACAAAGCAACATTCTTCGACCTGACTCAGAATAATGAATGGCGTATCCAGCGCTCTTTTCCCGGTTAAAGACCCACAATTCATTGTGATGCACAGACAAAAAAATACTGCTTCCAATTTAACGCCGCGTTGCTAGTTTAACAAGGAAGAGGAGAGCGAGAAGAGGAGCAGATCATTTACCCACTTTACGCTCCCTGAGAGAAACCCGAGCGTGTTTATACCACATAATTCAGCTTCTTCAGCTCTATAGGGGCGCCGTTATACGAATCACTGGCGCGATGGACGGTGCGTTACAGTGCACCCCGAACAGTGGTGGCGCGAGCGTATAGCTTCGTCGCTAGTTGGTTGGCTCCAAAAATGGGCACACAAGCGAGCGAGGAGCCACGGTAGACGCCAGTCACTCAACAGAAACACGCACTAACCGGGAAAGAGGGTAATAAATGGCACTACACCGGCACGTTGGCGAGCATTACTCCAAGTCTGCGCCCCGAGCTCGCGGCGGTTAACCACGACTGTTTTATGTTACGAGCGTGATATCGGCTATTGTTTGCGTCCGTTCTCCCGTTACCCGCTTTTTCCGAGGTTGTTGGACCAAGGAGGACACGGTTATTCTTTACACTCGGGCACTTCATGCGCTAGATAGCTGCTTTCATCACTGTCTATTTTGCTTTTGCTTTTCTTTCTACCATAAACGACAGTTTCTTGTTGCTAACAACGATGTCCTTGGTTGCCTGTCCTTGGCTGACAGTTAAGAGGTTCCGTTAAGGAATAGATATTGACGCTTACGGTTACCCTGGGGAGGCGAGGTCGTTTTTGGTGGCTTATTTCTGGAACTAATGCACTGGTCTGACCTTGACAATCAGCTTAGAAAATTGTCTCGGGAAGCATTCGAGTTGTAATCGTTGCTCGTTAAGTGCGTGATTATATTGCCTCGGCAGCCTTCAAGACGAACGACTGTTGATTTCACGAGAATGGCTGCACAACAATGGTTAGACGAATGTGCCTTCTTGCGGGCGTCCAATAGTGTCTGGGGAAAGTCATTCTAAGGATTCGCGAAGAAACAATGAACGGCAACGAAATGGTCTCCAAAAAGTTTAAAGCGCCCTGAGAAGGCGGATGACCAGCGGAGATATAAACATCGTGTTAAGAAAAGATCGTGAAAAGACTTATTTGCATTACTCATTCTCACTTACTAAAGGTGGCCACGACGTTATGTTGTCGGTATCATCATCATCATCACCAGCCTATTTACGCTCACTGCAGAGCAAAGGCCTCTCCCATTATTCTCCAATTACCCCGGTCCTGCGCCAACCGTGACCAATTTATCCCTGCAAACTTGTTGATCTCATCTGCCCATCTAACTTTCTGCCGCCCCCTGCCACGCTTGCCTTCTCTAGGGATCCACTCTGTTACCCTTAATGACCAACGGTTATCTTGCCTTCGCATTACATGCCCTGCCCACGTCCATTTCTTCTTAATTTCTACTCGTATGTCCTTAACACGCGTTTGTTCCCTCACCCACTCCGCTATATTCACGCGAAAACCACGCAAGATTCCGCTTGTCTTTGAAGCAAAATGGGTTCCATAGAGCCAGCAGCGCTGTGGAACACTGCTTCCGCAAGGAACGCAACCCCAACCGAGCTGTGAAGGAGGCTTATGAGGCATCTGAGAAACCCGGAAACGCTCCCGCGCTCGCCGTGAATCAAACATCGACCAGCAGAAGAACACGGGAAGCAGATTATCGCCACGTTAGGGCAAAAGGGGGTCCGCCTCGTTGTTGGACCGATAATCTCACCAGTAACCCAATCAACCGCATCATGAAAACAATGTTTCGCCGAAAGTAGAGCGGATCGGATCCTTCGATTGCCGGCGCCCTCCTTCTGCACCGTGGCGAGATTGGTGGAAAAATATTTGGCCAGCTAATCCGGCTTTGCCGACCGTGCTTCCGCCTCTCTGCGTTCGGGCTGTTGGTTTACACCGACAGCGCTTAATAGATTACTATGTGAGGTGCGTATTGAAGGTGAGTGTCTGTAACCGGGTGTAGGGGCCGTGTGTCCACTGTTGGTATCACGGGGCGTGTGGTGCCTAACCCGCATTTGGAAAAAAAAAAATTGTTGACACTGGGAGTTTTGGGGATTGAACCCAGTCACCTCTGTTTCGGAAGAAGAAATCGTGAATAGTTGGTCGTGGGCGTTTTTCTTTTTCATTCATGCTCTCTATTACACAGCGACCGACGTAATAAGCAGGAACTATACATATTGGTAAATTCCAATGGCGGATCGGAAGCGGTCGCCAAGCCCCGCCACCGAGAACGCTGCTCCATCGAAGGGAAGGTGCTCCAAAACTGCCTTTGGAAGTTACGCGCTCCCACCGGAGCAAATGCTGAAGCATGACGGGAACATAAATTTCCCGGCTGCCTTTAAGTAGGGCCCTTCTTAAAGCGTCTGCTTTCCTCCAAGCGCTTACTCCTGGCCTTAATCGGCTTTATGCCGATAAAGGGACTTTAGTAGTCTCGGCGGCGTCCAACGGCGCCCGTGAGGAAACCTTCGTCATCCTTTTCGCCGGCAGGCGAAAAAAATGAAAAGAAGCGCATAAGGCGCGTTTACACGCCATGTCCTTTCAGTCGTCGTTCGCGCTGGACTCCTCGCCACATGATTCAGAGTTTCAGCTGTTGCACTCGCTTTCGTTAAGTAGCCAGCATGAACGCGACACGGCGGGGGCAATCTGTCTTCCTGTTGTGAATGTGGCCGTTGCGTGTATTTGCCGGAGCACGCACCATGGCCGTTTGAGGAGGGGAGTACAGCGGAAGAGGACGGCGACGACCTCACGAGAGAAGAGAAGGCCCCCGCGAGTTCCGCCCGACATCGCCGATTTCGGGGGAGCAACTTTTCTTGCTCGACAGAGCGATCTCGGCTGCGACGGCGCTCTCGATGTGCCATTAAAACAGGATTTGTTGCTCCCGATCTGCCATTGGAACGTGTGTGTGCCAAACACAGCAATAAGGTGGCTCTGAAAGGGCTCCGGATCTGCCATGGGAATCCAACATATCTAAAGACAACAATGGGCTGAGCGATTCGTAAAAGGAGAAGGGTCGAAACAAAACCAAACGCCACGAACTATATTAGACGATAAACCCAAAATGAGGTAACCATAAACACCTGAGGCTCAGATACGGCCGGGAGTCGCGTTGGTTGTCTAACTCTTTGTTGGTCATCTAACTCTAAGGATTTTTTTTTTGTAGTGCCTCCAGTGATACAATAGGTGGAAGTTGGTTTTGTTAGTTTTTTGTTACCGGTACGAAGGACCTTCCCGCTGGTAAGGTCCCATTACGGCATTTTTCTAAAAAAATAACAGGTACCTCATGCTGAAGAAGTGAAAGACTAATACGCTATCGGTGAGGTTTAACTTTACTAACGGAACAGATGATACGCTCATTTTGTTTGTTTTTGACACAAAATTTTGCCGCGAATTTCGTGTGTCATTCAGACTGGCCAGACTGGCAACTGAGGCCAGACTGGCCAGACTGGCAACTGAGTAGTTGAGGGATGGAGTTGAGGGAAGAGACGCTCTGTTTGGCTCCATTCTCGTCCCAGTCTTTCGTGCGCAGTTTTCCACTCAAGTTTTCTGCTTTTCGGCAGCATAAAGCACTGATTTGAACTTCGTGGCACGAAATGTACGGCCCTGAGATTTTGTTGCATTAGACATCAAGGTACTTTGGAAAAATTCAAGTGGGTAGACCGTGATTTTTTAAGTCTTGTTTCGTCTCTTGATACGTGCGGTTGCGATGATCGAAGCGTCTAGTGCCACGGGGATTGCCTGAGTGCATCGCCCAAGCCATGCTGTCAACAGCCATTCAAACCGTAGCGGCTAGGTGGATAAACGGTATTGTTAGTTCTAGCTTAACTGTTTTTGCGCAAGTCTGTGCCTGTAACTGTCAGTGAACCTCACCAAAAATATTTCAATAAACGGGAAGCAGTGGATTTTGATTGATTGATTGATTGATTGATTGATTGATTGATTGATTGATTGATTGATTGATTGATTGATTGATTGATTGATTGATTGATTGATTGATTGATTGATTGATTGATTGATTGATTGATTGATTGATTGATTGATTGATTGATTGATTGATTGTAGGGTTGAACGCGCCGACGCAACGCCGGCGATGAGGCGCGCCGTAGTGGAGAGCTCCAGGTTAATTTTGACCACCTGGGGATTTTTAACGTCCCCGAAGTACACACGGGCGTTTTTGCTTTTCGCCTCCAGCAGAAAAGCGGCAGCCGCAACCGGGAATCAAACCCGCGCCCCGTGCTCAGCTGCACAACGCCCTAGCCACTGAGCCACCGCGGCGAAAGAAGCACTGGATGTGTGTCAGATTTAGTTAGAAATACAGTAATCCCTCGATATAACGAAATCGTTTTACTCGAAATATCGATTTATTCGAAATTTGTTCTGGTCTTAACCCAAATGCATGCATTTTAGGCCGCATTACTCGAAGTGCACGAAGAGCTTGACCCCCTTAGAGCGAAGTGGCGAGCGGAGGCATCGCCGAGTGGCGGCTACCCAGTGGCGAGTGAGGCTGTCAACATGGTGGGTCAATGCAATCTCGTGTTTCCCTGGCGATCTTCTGGAGCCGGTCATGCTCGATTCGCGCCATCCGACTTTAGACAAACGGTTCAAATGCGTGGTAGGGCCATTGAATTTTGTTCCTAGGCATTGTTCAATGGCGGGGACGCGACGGTGCGGGAACACCGACACTCGAACTGTTGAATTAGCAGTATCGTGGACAAGGGGGCGCCGAAAAACTCTCGTTTTGCAAATTTCACGTATGCACACCTCGGGAAAAAATTGCCCAATGATCATGCAAAGCCATTAGTGAAAAACCGGTCAGTTTTCATGATTGCGCTGTGTACGCACAATGAACGGTTAATAATTTTCTCATCTGAACAAACACAACCTCAGGCTCAAGCCACGGCATTTCCAGCGCTTTCCAGCGCGAAACAGTTGTAGAGTTACGTGAACCCCGCACCCCTCCCCCCTTCCCCCCATAAAAATGGACTTCCCCTCCTCATTCCCTCTCCAGTCTGCGAGTCACTGCTCGCTATTGCCTTCATGTCAACTCCTCGCCCCCTTGCCGTCAGTTTCGACGTCGCTGCACCTCCAAAGCTCCTTCCGCGTCGCCCCCTGCGTTCAGTCACTTGGGCGTCGATGGCGCGTGGCTTTAGACGTGAGAGTACATACGCTTACTGCGAAATAAAGTTGAATGCATCAGCAGTGACCACAGCCTTGTGCAATACTTGGTCAAATTGGAGCAGGGGTTGCTCACGCCCAACAGGAACTTGAAACAGCTAAAGCTCACTGCCTTTTTTGCACCTGAATATACTTTTACTTCACTGAAATGTGTTTCGATTCCTCGCAGTTGTGGCTCAGTTAAAGCTCAACTACATCACCTTTTGTAGAGTGGTCGCTTATATCGAAATACCGCTTTAACGAAATTTTTCTGCGTCTCGCTGACTTCGTTATAACGAGGGATTACTGTACTTCTTTTTGTTAGTTTGAAATCGAAGTTCACATTTACGTATTAGTTGCGTGGCCTGTCTACTGCATTCTGTTATTATGCCTGAAAATGCTAAAAATGAGTAAAGCAGTAACTTTCTTTCGCTTTTTTTTTTTCGTTGCCACACCATTTCTCGGGTAGGGAAACCATTCTACGGGATCTGAAAGAGTACACAGTGAAGAAAGAAAAAGACATTATAGATCGAGGAACTGCCACAAGCGTATGTTAAGTAGGGGCTCAGATGGCTGCACAGCTGGGCCACCGAACTCTATGCCGTCCCAGCGGGGTGCGATGGCGCAATATTTGTTCGCCGACTGACTGGCTAGAAAATTCTGCCCTACGGAGCTCTCGAGTCTCCTGCTAGCGTGGCAGAGGCACATCGGAGGGTTACAGCCACCGCACCGGCCGCCCACTTCCGTCACGGCAACTGTGATAGCAGGCTCCTCTGTCGGTGTGGCCGACAGGCGAAAGCAGTGATGAAGCAATAAGAAAGCTACCCGAGCGCTTGATTAGGATGGCAGGAATTATTTTATTCCTTCTTTATGAGAAGTTGGTTTAAAGTCGTCTGCATAAATTTAGCTTCTAAGAGTCAAATCTCCATCGAAGCGACTGTACTGAAGTTAAACTCTTAAAGGCCTTTTCGTACGGTGGTGTCGTCAGACCGCCTCACGGCGCAGCCCAAGGTCAAAGTTACCCATTCTGTAGAACACGTATTTTAGGAAGTGGACACCTGCCAGGTACCTCGACCACTGCTCGCTACCTCTCGAACAATATACGCTGCTGATGCCCCTAGAGTCTCGCCAGCCCCATTTTTTCCAGCAGACAATGTCTCAGAGGGACACTTCAGTCGTTACAACCTCGTTGTTGGAAAGGCACACGCTACCACTCCCCTTCTTAGCTAAAAAATCGAACCGAAGACCTGAGCCAACATGGCCGGGCAGACCAAACCACTGGTTCACAACTTTCAACAGCAATTTGTTGTAGAGCGTGGTCATGAGAATGAGTGTTCTACACCAGAATACATAGGCTGCGTTCCAATTTCCGCTTTAGACGGTTTTGTGATCGTCCTAGGGGAGAAAGTCGTAGGGAAAAAAAGCTGGGACAAGCACCCCCTGCATAGGTGTTCTAGTGCTTCGAAAGTTACCCAACTTTGTCGGGAAAGTCCTCAGTAGAAGGGGTCGCAACTTTTGACCGCAGCGATGGCTTGGAGGGGCAGCAGTCGCCTCATATGCGGCAGGTATAGGGTTCGAATCCGTGTACAGCCAAGCACCCAGCGGTTTCTTAATTAAATGGGTATAGGAGTCCCTGGACGAGTGCGGACCCTTAAAAGGGGAATTCATGCCTGGAACTCTGCCTTTACCCTTACGAAGGACCCCTGACCCTTCTCCATTTTCTAACGGGCTGCTAATTAAAACGCAGTCCCCCCCCCCCCCCCCACGCGCGCACACGTACGCACACGCGCACACTCACAAGAACGTAAACACATCCACAAACGCACGCGCGCGCACGCACACGCCCACACGCACACACACGCATGTCTTGTCTCATTACCGTTTCCCAGCATTCTCTTGGGCCGCAAAATAATGCCCGGAGGCGCCAAACCATCGTAATCAACTAAGGCACACGGCACCAAAAAGATCGGTTATTGCGTATGTTACGTCGACCATTGATTGCTATGCCATCGGTCGGCCTTTTTCCATGTGCCAACTGCCGCGTCCCCCGCACGAGCAGCTGGCTGTCCGCCGGCTCTCGGGAGACCTATTAACTCGAAACGAAAATGGATAGTCTCGTCTAACGCACACCACTGCACCCAGCGCGGCTAACCGGACGCCGAGAATCCAGCGGTGCACGGTGAGCTATGCATCACGCCGTCTTCGTTGCCCTAGCAGCCGGCTAATTGCAACCGCCGCCTGTCAAGTGAACGCACAGAAGCGCGCTTAAGCGTTGTGCATTGAGGCGTTTCTCTGCGCCATGCTTGGCCGAAGAAAAAGTGTTTCGGTTTCAGTGATTTCTTTTGTGTTTTCCCCGAATCATTCCACGAAAAAAGTGCGAAATACTTGGACACCAACATACAATGGGATCATTCCTGCTAATCTGAATGAGAGCACCTGCGTGTACCAGGGCCGTACCCAGAGGGGGGGTTTGGGGGTTCGAACCCCTCCCGAAATCTTTTCCAGGCAGCACGTAAACAATACTTACTGTTGCTTTCAGCCAAATTACCCCCTTCCCAAAATTCATAACACCCCCCGAAAAAAATTTCTGGGTACTAAGGTCCCTAAAATTACTTCAGGGACCTTACTGGGTACGGCCCTGTCGTGTACGTGACACGCTACAAAAACTGGAACCCTGGGTAGACTTTTTCGCTTGCAAGCTTTAAGATGAAAATAAAAAAAAATTACCATCCCTTCTTAAGAAAGTTGAGAGGGCCGTGAATGCTACAAGTCCGTCTAACCTGCGCTGAAATAGCGTCCAATCGTTAGTCAAACCTTCAAAAAACCCGAATCGAGAACGAAGAATGAACCCACACGACGATTTTCCGCTCAGTTATAAACGATGCGAATGATCAAAATTTGTACCTACGCGGGTTTCACGATATAATGGTATACTATTGCACTCCTTGTTCATTTTGATGCGTGTATTGTTTTTTTCTAAAACCGTTCCTTTATCGCAATTTCGAAGTAACCGCTTTGACACAACGGAAGCCCTGTTTAACGCACGCGCCGTATGTCCAGAGATCTTATAATATCTGAGCTGTTTGGTCGAGCAACCATTCTATGGGGAAATGCACTAGTTTTTCGACAGAACGCCATCGATCCCACTATAAAAGCTTTTGCGACAAAGGGACTCTGCAACACTTTCAAAAAGCGCTTTCACTCTATCCGTCGCGTCTGGAAGCATTATTAAAGCTATAAGTATCAACAGCATGCAGCAGCACTGTGTGATTCGCTAATCGCAGCAAAACTATCCGTCGTCCACTTCTACTTTGCTTTGGGGCTTTTTTTTTTTAAGTGGCTATCAAATTCGTTTATTGCTGCAACAGAAAGGAAGTGGCCAATAGCCGCTACATTGCTTTATTGACATAATTCGAGGGCTCAAAGAGCGTCAAGACTTGGGAAAGAGAGAAAAACATTTTGAGCAGGTTTTCAAGCTATCTGATGGGCATAAAACCGTAATTTTTGGCTAAGGTGCTTTGCGTTTTCTTATAGTAAGTACTGGGTGTGTTTATTGACTTCTTTCCGAAATCATTTATGAATTAGAAAACACTTGGAAAAACTGTTGCAGGCCCCCTTTAAAAGACGGAAAAGTTGTGATCTCAGGGAGTGGGGGAATGCGTTCAACCGTTATAGCAATGACACTAACATGAGATTCTGAACAGAAGTGGACTCAATATCGAAGATTTACTAAATGGTCGGTTTACTATATCCCTACACTATAGGGATATAGGCTAGGTTACGTCTAGTTAAGAAATTCTCACCGACGCTGAACAGCTAAGATTAAACTGCCACGTCAGAAGAAAAAAAAATTATCTCGTATCTGCTTGCTTGATTGCGAATGTCATCAAAAGACGATAGTCCCTTGCCCCTTTCCTTCTTCCACGTGACACCCTTCCTTCTCGCTCCCCGCATGATGAATTCGGTGAAGGTTTCCTCAAACAAATTCAACGTACCGCGTTTTCACACTCGCACGCCATCTGCTGGGACCTTTTTGTTTAAGTTTTGCGTAGACCAGCTTGAGTTCCAGTTCTTTTTTTATTTTTTGTTGCTATTAGCCTTCTCTTTCTCGCCGCAGTTTTTAACAAGTTGTTAGTATTTTCTATGGTAAAAACTTATTCAAGGTGCAGCCTTATTCGAAAGCGCGGTAGTACCTTCGGTTATGTAGTTGTATTTTACCTCGGAAATGGCTAAGTTTTTTTGTTTTTTTTTCGCATCTAATACTGCCGACATATACAAGCCGTCTTTTGCCTACAAAAACATCGTGTTCAAGCATTTTTGCACCCCTTGTTTTGGCCGAGCGGATAAATCAAGTGACCGATCGACGGGCAGACTGGCAGACGAAATTTTTTGCGTTTAGGTAGACAGATCAATAAACACTTACAATTCACAATCGATTCTGATCCAGCGGATGTGAGGGACAACCACGACAGTAGAACGGCCACAATTTCTTACCTGCCATAAAAATGGTTGGGATAAGCTTTCACTAGTTACCTTAAACAAAACAATCAGAAGGGAGCAATGTACATGCAAAAATAAAGCTCCTTGTGGCGGTTGCTTGAGCGTCTTAACGCATCGCAACCAGGCGGCTGAACTGATCGTACTTCCCTTTTCTGGCGTTTTTCCTCTACAAATATTTAGGCGTATCTTCACAAGCATTGTATTCGCGCCGGGAAGGGTGTTAGAAAAAATGATTAGGAAAACGAGTGGGGGGGGGGGGCATGCTATCGTCAGCGGGCAAGAAGATGATAGATTAAGGAATTAAGTTGGCTCTGACCAGACGTTTTGATCAGCCCCAACTTCCCGGCCCCTGTTTTTAAACAGAAATCATTTGATGCTAATATCTTGCGAAAAACGAAAAACATGGCAAATAAAATAACTAACTCAAATATGACCAACCTTAATTTCCAATTTCGTCTATTGGCACTTCAGAAGTAGTGCGCCTTCTTTCTGACACATACATCTAGGTCCGAAATAAGGTTTCGCCATAACTTGACATGTGGCACGCTCGTGGTTCCTGCTTCTTGAGCGAGTTTCCTTGAAAATACACTACCCACCGATCCCAGCAGCTGTGCTATAGAACGCTACCCCTTTGCATATTCCCCTAGCGATTTAAATAGCCAAGTCTAACCACGTAAACACATGGGAGTCTTCGTTACCGTATAAATGAGAGCTATCCATCATCCCTTCAAAAGCTCACTGCCTCTTTTATTTCAGTTTGATTCATTTTGTTGTTTTCGGCGCTAGCGGCTTTGTATTCTTTTAGTTCCCCTTTTTAAACCCCTAAAACCGCCGCAAGCAGCTACGTTGGTTGGGGCTGAAGTCTATCAGAAATCTATATATATTTACATCTTTCAAGTATCCCGACAAATTTATTTTACCGGGGGACGTGGCAAGAGAGAGAAAGCATCACCGCCAGGGTATTCAAATCTTGCAGACACTTGCAAGATTTAAGAGCAAAAAAATTATAGGCCGACAGGCTGGAGAGAAGGCGGTGGGTACGCGCAAACATGACTACTCATTTGCGTCATTCTTGGCAATCTGACTATCTATTGCGAGAATGATTCCGCAAGATATCAAGTTTCTGCAAGACGCCAAGCTATGGTGATAATTTTAATGCATGTATGGATTATGCTTGGCATTCTCTAGTCCGGGTTTACACATTTAGGGCCGTATTCTGAGGGCCTCATCCACTCTATCTGCTCCCTCCACTCGGCTGAGGGAAGAATTCCGCGATGCTTATGCATGGGGAAATCCATTTCAAGGATCTCCTCCACTGGAGGTTCTAGTAGAGGAAGGATTCAGAATACCAGTGTTAGTCTTTCGAAATTGTGAGCGGGATAGCGAAACAGGTAGAGGTTATTACGAATAGGATAAATTTCACGACTAACACGGTTATTACGTTTGAAATGATAGACGTCCACAGGAAATGGATTCTGAATCTGGATAGACACAGGGCAAGCATCGGGAAATACAATCGTAAAAACTGGACACTAACGTAGTGCACATTGAGGTTACCCGAGCAATCCTTCCAGTCTCAAAAAGAAACTACCTAAGCACAATGTATTGTCTGCCTTAAAGTAATTTAACTTGAAATGACTCCACCACGCCATTTTCGGAAGACCAAGGCGCAGTAACTATACTGGATATGCGATTGCCGTGTGCGAACGCATTCAAGGGTGCCGTCCACATTTCATAAAACGCGCGTGGGTTCTTTGACACAGTGATAGATCAAGTCGAAAATGGAACACACGTCCATGAGGGCGACCGTTTGTAGCACCATCGCCCCTTAATGCGCTGACGTGAAGCCCCGGTGAGCAAGAACCAGCACATTTAAAGTAAAGCTTAAGTGCCCAGGCGAGAACGAAGAGACGGGCGGACGGGTGGTAATTGCTTGTTCCGCCACATCAGGCATTCCTCAACGATGTCATTATCTTAGGTGAGAATCCCCTTAGGGGTGTGAGCTGTCGGCGTCTCATGTTGTCGTCGTCGCATGTCGTCGTGGCATCATGTAGTCACGGTAATAAAACCCGGGACACTCGTTTTCCAACGCCTCGCGATAAAACGTTTCGTCTCCGTACGAAAAACGCGTACTAAAAGAATACACCGGGACAATCGTTCCCCAACGCCTCGCGAGAGAACGCTTCGTACTCAGAAGACACTAGACTTTCAGCACAAGTATATACCACTACCCTAGACTGGCTCATCTCCGTGGGCAAAAACACCAAGGCGCCAAGAATATACTTACACATTCCATACTTCGCCCCTCTCCATATTTCACGTTAGTGGAGATGGCCCGGGATTTTTTTCTGGCGCTCTGAGAACAAAGCAAGTATAATCTTTTGTGCTTCCGAAATATGTCATCAGAAACCTTCTGCGTTCGCTTTATTATTGCTGGTACCCCGGCGCCCCCTCTCTTCCCTGTTGGGACATACTGCATGGGCCGACGGGTGATGCTGGCAGGAAGCGTAGAGCGGGCGGATAAATGGAGCAAAGAAATCGATACTCACGTACCACGAAGACCAAAAAATTGGACGTGATGAATTGCTCCCCGTTCAATTCATGCACAAGAGAGACTGCGCGCCTCCATGCAGACACCCACAGCCACCCTGAATGCCGGAACAAGCCAGAATTGGTTTCGGAAGCCGTTTAGTGGCGCTAAAATGTAGCGCGGGGAACACCACGAACATAATTTGCGATCTCGCTGAGCTAAGCGACGTTTCTGTAAATGCTGCGCGACACCCCGTATCTACCAAAGGCTCTTACGTTTCAAGTGACAAATGTTTAACGGTGTTGGATGGTTAAGAAAGATGTCGGCTTTTTACAATGTCCGTGCTTTGCACTTAAGTGTTTTTGTATTCACATCTCAGTGAATATCAGTGCAGTTCTTTTTATTTGTCATAATTTAACAGATTAAATTTATTTTCAGTGCCTAATTCATTTAATACTCATGTTTTACACACTTTGCACTGCTTGCTATAACTGCAAAGGCTGTCAATGAGAGCCTATTGCAGAGTTTTATGTGTTCTTGCTACTTGGTTCTTCTACCTGTTTGCCATACTATTGCACACTGGACCGGTAAAGTTTTTAAAGGATTCGTACTTTTGCTCCAAGGATTTTCATGGTGTCAAATAAACCACTCTTGACAATTCGATTTTAAAATCGCGGTTTCCCTCTAAAAGGTTCTCTACAGCAAATATACCTGTCTTGCAGTGGAGAACTCTCTAATGACAAATCTTGATGTCACTTTCTTCGCCATTTTGTTTTCCTTGGCGTTAGCAAGTGCGTCACACATTTATTTATCGGTATTGTTTTGCGAGCGAAGCAAATGTTGGCGCGCCTGCGCAGGTTTATTGCGAGTCTTATTTTTAGTTTCGTCAATTTTGTGACGTCAATTTAAAGCTGAATTTAGGACGTGGGTTTCAAACGAGCGTGAGTGACCATTGAAAATTGTTTTAAGTATTGTTCTTATAGAAACAAGCTACAAAAAAATACCCCATGCCCATGCGCCCCTGTGGTTTTCCGTAGCGAGAGAAAGTTGAATTCAACTGGTTACACTTGACAACGTCAACAGGACGTTCAGGGCTGACATAATGCCGCTTTCATGAACACATGGTTGTGGAGAAAAGATCAAAACTCTCATCCGCTTACAACTTGTCTAAACAGGGCAGTATAATGTGTGCCTAAGTATATTTTCGGAGCACATGCAGAACAATTTGATAACGCACACAAACGTGTACCATAAAGCTAATGAGCAAGATAATTGAACAAAAACTTTTACATAGGTGTACAGGAACTAAGCGCATCAAGTTCCTCTTGCCGCCAAACGTTGCGGAGAATAGAAGTTGTAAAGTATTTCAATGCAGGTCTAAAGTAGTAATTGAAATACAATCGGAAACTAATGTTTTGCCGCTCCTTGCGTTTGAAACTGTAAAAGAAGCGAATTTTTTGCGTAAATCAAACTTATGTAATAGGGGGGTTATGGCTTCTCCTTGTGGTGGATGGGACAGTGACACCTAAGCAGAAAATCTTTAAAACTGTCCTCTCAAGGTAATTTTTGTGATTGCACGTTATCCTTAATGCTGCCTTGAAACGGCGACGTTAGTTGGCACCAACCATGGCTCAGGTGCTAAAGTACGGTGCCGAGCGAGCCCCCTTAAGGCTTTGCGTTACTTCGGAGGTGATCGGCGGGCCGCCACAGTTTTTCTCACCGTCTATGGAGCAAAATATCCACGTGGCGGATGATACGGGAGACTGGGGACGTCATTTGTCAGTATACCCGAGCCCGCACTCCGCATCCCGACGGGACACTTCACTTAGCGTAGCGGTTGGTGCCCGGTGGTCTCTCGGGCAGCACGCGGGAGAGAACGGGAGAAGCGCGCTGAATTTGAATTGCACGGGTAATGATACCATTAGTAATAATGGCGCCACACTGGAAGTGAAAGCATGAAGAACGAAAATGGCGGAGGTGCGGGGGGGAGGGGGGGGGATGGGATGAGAGCGCATTTCTCAGCACGGGTATACCGCCATTTCTCAAGAACATTAGAATATCTTGAGAAATATGATCAAGGATCTTTTTTGCACGGATGTCTCGGCAGCAGATCAGTTGCAATATAAATATATGCGCTAAGAAGCTCGAATAATGGCAATGGTGTTCTTGATTTGCTTCAGACCCGCGTTGCTTTGACCTTAGGGTAACCACACGTCAATTTGGAAACTATAACCCTTTCTGCCCAAACTTTAAGGAAGGTACCTCACCCCTTTTTAGCATTTATGATACATTCCGAAAATGGTTGAGTGAAATTACTAGATGACCCGCCGTGGTGGCTCAGTGGCTAAGGCGTTGTGCTGCTGAGCACGAGGACGCGGGTTCGATTTCCGGCCGCGGCGGCCGCTTTCCTGGTGGAGGCGAAAAGCAAAAACGCCCGTGTGTACGAGATTTCGGCGCACGTTAAAGATCCCAAGGTGGTCCAAATTAATCCAGAGCCCTCCACTACGGTGCGCCTCATCGCCTGCGTTGCGTCGACGCGTTTAACCCTACAATCAAATCAAATTGCAAGATAAAGTGATGCTCCAAAACATTAGCCATTAAAACATAAGGAGCGTGTGGTAACCAGCACAAACCACCGC
This sequence comes from Haemaphysalis longicornis, assembly GCF_048455015.1. Taxonomy (NCBI): domain Eukaryota; kingdom Metazoa; phylum Arthropoda; class Arachnida; order Ixodida; family Ixodidae; genus Haemaphysalis; species Haemaphysalis longicornis. The sequence goes on along the minus strand of NW_027526335.1, from coordinate 47,846,463 downwards.
AACGAGCACTTTGCGCATTTTTTTTATTGATTCTAGGATTTAACGCGCCGACGCTACGCAGGCGATGAGGCGCGCTGTAGTGGAGGGCTCCGGATTAATTTTGTCCACCTGGGAATCTTTAACGTGCGCTGAAATCTCGAACACCAGGGCGTTTTTGCTTTTCGCCTCCATCAGAAAAGCGGCCGCCGCGGCCGGGAATCGAACCCGCGACATTTTTTTTAATTGCGATAGTATGCCCTTTGGCATAAGGTCCTACAGGTACAAGTCGGCCCCAGTTTCACGGAGGAAGTCCAGAAGACAGCAGTGGTGGGGCCCCCACATGCTAAACTGCGAGCAGGTGATCGCGGTGCACGTCGGCGTGTAGAAACGTCATTGCAATAGCTAGTTTCGCTAAACTGAAGTAGCCCAACTTTATGCAGTGCTGCAGCGTCGGGAACATGCGTCTGTCGTCAAAGAAGGTTTCATTACTCAAAATGGTGCTCCAAATAAAAACGCATTTTCATCGTACTCTACCCCTTTAATACCTCCATTTTTTAGGCTTCTGGCTCATGTTGTTATATAATTCCGGCGTTGAGTACACAAGAGCCAACAAGATCCAATGAGCAGACTCCCGTCGTTGAAAAATCTTTGGATGTCTCTCACATTTTAAGGTTGACTGAAATTTGAAGACGCTGTTGGTTCATTGAAGAATCAGCATTTCTGTCCGAGAGCGAGGATTGTTCGCTCTCAACTCGGCTGACCTAAGCCGCTTTTCGGGTTTTGCTGCTTACGCGGTTCGGCACAGACTCAAAATTTAATCAACCAGGGTGACGACAAACTCTCCGGAAGGTCACAATAGTTCTTTGTGTGTGGCTTCAAGATGCTCGCGTGAACTCTTGGGACATTTTTAGGAAGTTTTAAAGTTTTACTCTCAAATTGAACTTGAGACGTAAACAGCTCCTCCCAGCAATAAAGATAATAAAGCAATAAACAGCTCCTCCCAGCAATTTCCGAGAAATAAAATTTGCCGTTTTAAATGCAGAGCATTTCTTTAACTCACGATGTCACCTGGTGTGCGTTCCCTGCCTAAAGCTACGTGCTCACTAGCGTCGAACTTGCCGTGCCGCCCTGCCGACGGTCCCCAGCGGCGTCGCGCCACAGCCTTCACCCGCAGCGCCGCGCGATGCCTCTGGCGGCTGTCGGCAGGGCGGCACGGCAAGTTCGACGCTAGTGTGCACGTACCTCAAGACGCGGGTCGTGGTCCTTTCCTGAGACTCACTTCGTGCCGCCGACGCAGAGGCTCATCATCGCTGCCGTCGGAAGGACCCACGAGTGAGTCCTGCCTTAGCGCTCTGCATCTGCGCCCAAATATCGCATTAGGAAGTGTCGTAATCGCGAGCCATTTTCTGTCTTTTCTGCTGCTTTTTTTTTCTTCCCCGGGAAAGACTTCGGTGCTCTACTGTTTATGACTGTAGTATTTTTTGTGTTCTTGTTACACACAGTATAATTACTGTTTTTTTTTTATGTATGCTTCTGATGCATGCGCATCACTTTTGTCTTCGCACTTCAGTGATTCTGCCTGTATTGTCGCTTGCCCATGCTGCCGCCTTGCACTGCAAGGGCCTGGGACCCATTAAGCTGTGCACGCAGCTTTTTCCCTGTGCTTTAAACACTCATACTAAACAAAATAAAGTTTTGAAAATCTTGAAATATTGAGGAAGAAGCTGGCAGTGGAACATGGCGCTGCGGTGCCAGCCCCCAACGACAAAGAAGCTTTGTTCGACGTGCAGCCGGCGTGTGCTATCTGACGGCCGTATTCTACACATTGCAAAGAGATGACTCGAAGTTCTTAACAATGAATCGTGTCATATCTCCCGCCACCTCATAACAGTACCGCTAAACTCTCTACGAGTAACAAGAATCAAACACGAATACAAGAGTGTCGATAACTAGCTTATAAAGAGACAGATTTAGCAAGTCCTTGATAGTCACCTGGTGCCGGTGATAAACGGCTGTATCAAAGCTCGTGATAGCGCTTCTGTGTGGAATATCTGAATCAGAAAGCGCCAACAAACAGTGCACGTGTTGACTTAGCTGGGAAGTCACGGTGCCGCTGTCCTATGTTATGTTGGCTTGTGCGCTGCTTAGATGCGCGGTTTACTTCCACGGTACGACAAGAGCGGCAAAAAGGCTATCGACAGGTTGCAGTGAGTATACTTAAATAAAGTGTAGGTACAGTTACTGAAAAGTTCACCGTTCTTCTAGCGGGGCCCTCAAGCCGTTGCCGGGAGCTTCTCCGCCGTGTGCGACTACTCGCAACGAGTATCTGGAAACGCCTACAGTGTACGCGCGATTTGCCGGCTGCACAGGGGAGGCATGCAGGGGCCCTTTTTGTGATTTCTGTATTTGGCAGCGAGGGCTGTTACTTCCGTGCCACTCGCCGTGTCGGGTCAGGCTCAGAGTTCTCTTCTGGCTCGCGTTTGCTTCTTACCGTTGGGCGGAAGATATTCTGGTGTTCAATTTTGCATCAACACCGTGCTAATAAGACTCAGCCCTCTCAAAAAAATGACGGGGCTGCGTATTTTTGGTCGGTTCCGAAATCAGGCGATATTCGCGTGCGATATTTGAGCTCGGCAACTTATTTCGGGACCCAAGTGGAGCCAAATATACTATAATTAATTTAGGCCACTGCTGGTTAGCATTTAGCCCTAGAGTAGCGATAAATAACGTAAGTAGGTACAGAGTTATTAGAAGAAGACAAAACCGTGTCAGCACAAAGACAAGCACCAGCATTTCTTCTGTTTTACTTATATTGATTTTAAAAATACGTCTGTTGCAGAATATAACTCCGTTGCACCTGGTAAGATATACCCGCTGGAGCTAGAAAAGGACATCTTGGGTGAGGGTGCTCGCCATGGAATCTGTTAGTGCGCAAGCACTAAGAGGGTTGGCCACAAAAAATCTACGCGTGCACTCAGTGTCATACGCCCCGGGGTGTCATATCCCCGCAGAGGTATATTCGTCCATACCTTATAAACGACAAATCCACTGAAGCTTCTTACTCAGTCAGCAAGTTCAACAAGAGTAGGCGAGCCTACACAGTGTAAAATAGGCGTTAAGCGCATGGAAGGTCGCCCTCAGGCTTAGCTCTGCCACAGAGGGTAAAACAACCTCCATGGAGAGAGAGAGAGAGAAACAACTTTCGCTGAGCCCATTTCAGGTGACGCTCGCAGGCGTCAGACGATCCCAAAGTATAGAAACTCAGGCTGAGCCTGATGCTCACCTGTTAAGGGAAGGAACTCAACTTCATTTGGGCGCTTATTTTACGCTAATAAACAAAATTAGACGGGCTTGTGAACCTAGAAAAAATAATTAACAGATCGTCTTGTAGTTTTATTGACTTATAATATGTGAACAACGAAACTTCAATTGTCTTTAACTCTTACTATGCCGGCCAGACCCTGTGCTCTGTCTTACTGACTTTTTATCTCTCGTTACGGTGAACTTCGGCATTAGTTCCCGCGAAGGTAGTGTAGAGATGTAAACGTAAGTTTAATATTTTTTTGTTGCTTGCTTTGCAGTGCAATTTCCTTTTGTTGTTCTTCATGCAATGTAGGTTAAAATATTTGCTGTTTAAACCTTCATCGACGAGTAACTGCTTCAACCAATACTACAAAAAAGACTGTTCGTCCTTGTTCTGAATTTTCTGTTCTTAATACCCACTGTAGCGGCCAGAAATGGAGGTGTGCGTCTGCCGCACTTGAAGCATGAACAAAGCCTGCTTACCTTGAGGAAGGACCGCATCTGGTTGTGCAGGACGAACATTAGTTGTTTAACCTGCAAAGAAACCAAAAGATAAAACGAAGCGTTAGAACCGCTTGTTCCCAAATGAAATTCTCCCTTGCACAAAGCAACTGCTCCTCGCCGGAACACTCCCAAAAGGGCGAGCCCTAAACATGGCACACATTCTAATTTGTAACAGCTGCCCTTAATGGAGATTCAGCCTTTCAACCAATTTAACAGCAGGCGTCTTGCAAGGGAGAGCGAGTGGAACCAACGCCACCTAGAGGAGTGGCGTTGGTGGAACGGTCCTCGGTAGATGCACTCAAGGAAGCTGGTCAAGTGGCGAGGGGCGTGGCCGCGAAGTTCAACAGAAATTTCAATAGCAGATCGAGAGAAGACCTAACTAGGCTTTCGTCTTCACGTTCCCAGAAAGTTGTCAGTATCCGCAGTTATTGTTGGTACCTGATTATCCACATCGCCTGCAAATACGAATTCACACCCGCAATGGGTTGTCGCAACTGGCAGTGTCATTACAACAAAAGGTAAAATCACAACCAGAATAATTTCTCCCCCACAAAAGTGGCATCAATTATTTCAAACCATTCCGCAAAAATGAATCACCCAGACCCGCTTCAAAGTAAATTTTTCTATATTTCTTTTATTGATTATTTAAATTTTGAGGGCAAGATCAGGTGGGCTTGTTGTGAAACAGGAATTAAGAAAGTAAAAACATTCATAGCGACCTATTTTGCTTCCATTCGTCTCTGAAAACGGCGTTGTCAAAAGCTTTCGGAGTTGCCCAGCCTTCGATTTTGCACTTCGTTGTTCTTGGGAATGCGCAAACGTATCAAAGAATGCTCAAACATCTTCTCCCTACCTTCTTTTCAGCTTGAGTGAAGCGCTCTGGCTGCCGTTATGTTCACCGAGTACCGCAACCTTCAGCATTAATTTCTTCAGCAGCCACCCGAGAGCGGAATCACTCGCTGAAGCCTCGTGTGTTCCAAGCGGTGTGACAAACTGTTGCGGGCGAATTTTCCACCCGTACGTCACAGTGTTTTTATTTGTGTCATGATGTATTGCATGCTGTTTGTATCTTTGAAAACAATGTAAGATTATGAATCTTCTTTCTCTTAAAGCCTTCTCGCACGTAAAATTACAAAACGCCGTGTTTGTCCTTCCTTGTATAAGCTATATTACTCAGACATTGGCCGCTTCCTGCAATGCCCCTCTAACTATCCCGGCCTGCTACCATAAGTCATCCGTCCATTTTGTTGGAACGGCTCCATCCTGCGGCGCACCGTAGCAGCGCACGGCACGTTGTCAATGTGTTTACAGTTACCGGACTACCACATACGCTGATCCATTGCTAATGTTGGGAAGACATTTTAGATATTTTCGGTTAAAACAGCCGAAGTGGGCAGAAATGCTTCAATATTTTCCCAAAGAATTACTTCGACGTATACGGGTTTACTATATAAATGCCTACATATAATTTTTGTTCTTAATCCTTGATAAAATCTTCAATGATTATTAGTGAGGCAGCAACGTTAAATATCATAAGCAGGATTTGCCACATTTACCTGACGTTCTCTGGCCTGTTTGCATAGCGGCAATAACGACGGCCATATTTCTACTGTATTTAAGCTCAAAATTATTCCTGCCGAAGGAGACGCGTTCTTCCTAGACACGTCCGCACACTCGTTATCGGAATTACAAAACGGCCATCTGCCACGTTATTTTGGCTTATGAATTTTGGTTCTTCCTTGTGAAAATGTGAAAAAAAAAACTCGCAGGATCTTAAGAATTGAATGCTCAGGATGCTGCCTACGGCTTGCATCCTTAGACTTCAGCGTTCATCGTGAGACTTGAGCTTATGTCCCTTGCCCAACAGCCTGTCCAACACAAATTTATTCCCGACACGCATTGACAAGCGGACCGCATCCGAAGCTGCGAGTCCACTCAAAGAGGAAGGGGTGTCCAAGGTGCCTTGAATGCCTGTTGTATAACGTCCCCCGTGACCCCCTCCCTTCACCCGCCTCAGTTACGGCTGCGAACTGCAACCACGGTCTTAATACGCGGGTCACGTCGTTGCAAATGCGGTGGCGTCTCACGCCCTCGTCTGGTATCGTATACCTACGCAAATACAGTGACGGGTGGAAATGTTTGCATGGATGTTCCAGCAGACAAACAGATAAAGTCAAATACCACGTACAAATGAAAACGTTTGTAGCCCCTTGCTTGAAACCACTCCAGTGTCATTTGCTGTTTCCGCTAATGGAAGATAGGCAGAGCGGATAATACCGTTCTGAGAGAAAGACGGGATAAGGAGAGCGCAAATTAATTTATTAAAAGCATTGCCTGTAAAAAATGACGCCTCTACCATGTGGTGTTCGACACCCCAAAAAAACATCCTCAGCCCATTATTTATGCATTGAAGACAACAGGGCAATTTCGAGGGTTGTTGCAGCTGGTTGCGTCATGTGGAAAACTTAGCATTTTCAATATTCGCAAAACTTTAGCGGATTAAGAGAATGTTCAGGTAATCGTTGTTCTGGAAATGAAACAAATGGATCTGGCTGGACCTTTCTTAAGCTGCTAGGCACCTTTCTACACAAGTGCACTAGTGGTGTGCGAGAGTACAGACGTGACGAAGTGTCAGTTTTTCCATTCATTCCTTATAATAAACAATGTTACACTGAGTATCATGTGCGAAATCCGCTGCATAGTGAGGATATAAGCCCAAATATACGGCTCGTGAGACACAAACCCGAATTGTAAGATCACTGATAGTGCCCATCTATTTTTAGAAAGTAACACTATGCGTCTCGGCCTACGCTGCATGGCCTATACCAACTGCATAATGATAACGCAGAAATAACGCCAATTTTTTTATTATTGCATGGCGAACACGTTATGAGGAAGTACAATTATTTTAGGGTAGCTGCCAGAGAGATCTGCGTCCCTTGATAAAAAACGCTATTCAAAACATCTCACGCAGCTGTGCACAATGTAGGGCGGGGACAACATTCCTAACGTAAGCGTAGCGTATACGTGCTTGCTACAGATACACACCATGCAGGTGATCAATTTCTCGCTTCGCGCCTTCGAACGTTTTTATGTTGCGTGCAGAATACTTTTTGTGGGTGCGATTTGTTTCGGTTCTGGGGATAACTACGACGTGTCATATAGAAGAAAAGGCAGTGCTGTTTTTAGCACCAGGTCCGGGGTCAACTCTCAGCGTGTAAAGGTTGAGTACTATCCGGAGACAGGACAAAGACACCGTTTCGTCAGCGCGAACAGCTAGCGTTGTGCGAAGGTCACCGGTAGAGGAGTGATTGGCGCGTTTTGGACGCTACGGCTCGGGCCGCTGCACGCAGGCGACAGGAACAGAGGAGGAGAAAGTAACCATTGCAAACACTGCCATTGCCAATCGGCTGTCAATAGAGGAAACACAGCTCTTACTCGGGTCGGAGCCCCAGCTATAGGCCGCACCTGGGCGCTAGGTCTGCCAGGATAAGAGGAGAGAGCCGCGACTGGACGCGGAGAAAAGGAAAGTGGGAGGGGACCAGATTTTTCTTTTTTGCACCTCAATGTCTGTATGCGAGCTTTGCAAGCAGGCAGCGTTGGCTGATTCGTAATGCGCCTGCCACAGAATGCCGCGTAGAACAATGTCAATCAGTGGCCCCATTGTTTCTCTTGGTATATTTTTTCTCCGAATATGTAATTTTTTTTTTGCTCTAAACATGCAGTTGTAAATACACTGTTCATGTTGTCCATCAGAGTTGATTACCGTCAACATTATTACCGTTGGTCCTGCAACGGGGCGTAGTGCAGAGTGAGAAAAGCACCTTCGAGATAGAGAATGGGAAGGAAAACCCTAACGACGGCAAACACGAAATCATTCATGTACAGAAAGTTTGCTGCATGTAAAAGAATCCCGGGTCATATTCACTAACGGGAAACCTAAGGAGCGGCGAAGCATGCAGTGTATAGGTGTGTCCCTGGCACCTTGTCGTTTTGCCCACGGAGATGAAACCGTTGGGTGGCAGGCCACGGATATAATGCGTTCTAGCGCGAGGAGTTGGAAAGCGAGCGTCCGGGTGTGTTCTTTTAGTACGCGTTACGTTCCGGCGCGATGCGTTGGAAAATGAGTGTCGCGGTGTGTTCGTTTGCTACGTGCTACTCTGGTGCTACGTTCTAACGCGAGGCGTTGGAAAATGAGTGTCCTGGTGTTTTAGTACCAGGACTAGCACGAGGCGTAAACGAGTGTATCGGTGTTTTAGTACCGTGACTACATCGACGGTGACATGAGACAAGGACATGAGACGCCGACAGCCCAAGCCCCTAAGGGGCATCGCCCCTAAAAGCTCCCTCTAGCCGAAACTAATTTGGAAAAGTTTGCTACATCATGATACATGCACATGAAACCCTAAATTTTAAACCACCTCCGTAATTAGGCGTGTTTTTAGGTGTGTGTGTGAAAGTTAATATACACATGAACTGTGCTAATAACGCTGCTGTCATATCAGAAGTACTTCAGCATATGTGTCCTTACCTACATTAACGTAACCACTGGTGTCAGGCAAAACCTAACCCTGATTTATTTTAAGCGATGAAGCCAGATGACAAGAGAGAGAAAATATTTCGTCTGACATGGAGAAACAGGCAATTTCATCTGAAAAAATACTATAAAGGTGAAAATAACAGCAGGAGCAGTTCTAACAAGATAATACATAACATAGCTCTTTTGGAACGCACATTCCGTAAAAGCTATGTGCTTCCCCGCAATGGAAAGTGCACATCAGGTACGCGGAATTATTCTAATAATTAAGGTCTCGGGCTTTTCCAGTTTTCTCCTATTTCTACCTTAGCATGTAACCATAATCACGCGTAATCTACTTCATAATCTGCGTACGATCATCATCATCACGAGAGACGGGTTCGGCTGGGCGACCAGCGTCTGCTACATCGTTATCAGTAATGAGGGGTCTCATTAAATTACCGAAGAACAGAAATCAGCACTCAAAAACGCCCAGGTGGGCATACAAGAGCATTTCGCCATTTTTTCGTGTGGAAACAAAAATTTTGGAATGATCGCAAGAAAATAAGCGGACGAAAACACGCGCTCATATGGGACTCAAAGATAACCTTCGGATTACGCGTCCGACATCTCCCCAATTAGGATGTGGTCCTAGTGCCCACAGCAACACTTCATAGTGTTGTTGAAGTAATTAAACCTTTCAAACCTAATGTTGGCTGACCTGATTCGCCCGCCTTCAGAGCACTGTACAAAGCTAGATGCAAGGCACAATTAGGAGTGTTATCAGCGCTGGATGATATCGCCACGGGAGTTTGCGGGTTCAGACGGTGGCGCAATAAAAGAAGGTCTGCTCGGCTATTGCGAAATTCGTGCGCTTGTGTGATACCCCACCACGCTGCTTGAGTGCCCAGTGTCTGGAAAAGAACTTCGTTTCACCACCGTTAGCCTTTTTGTGGTCCGCTACCTGAACTGCTATTGCGAGCTCCGGATGGCGGCTGGCCGTAATTTCTTTCCCGCCGCTGTAGCGAGAAAAAGTTCCTGTTTCGACATTATTCGCTTTCTTAGTCCCCCATCTTAACTTTCACTATTTCTAGCTTAGCCGACGTTCGAGGCAGCGCTTACAGAGAGGAAACAAAGTTAGAAAAGATGACCATGATACGGACGAAGGTTACAGCAACTCCGCCGCACGATGGAACGTTAGCGCCAGACTGACCTACGCATATTAAGTGTCGGCAGAGCTCACTCGCACTACGGCTGCCCACAACGCTGAGATATGTAGTGCCATTACCAGCATTCTTTTTTCAGCAACGCCCATCATGCGACTGTGGAAATATTGTGTGCGCCCTGCTGGCAATCTGTGACGGGGAGGAATATCTTCATGCTGCGAGTGCTACTGCAAAAAGCTTAAGTGTACGACCGCAGAAAAAGCCTTCTTTATACGGACATTCCTTTTTTTTTTCTTTTTAGCGAGGAGGAGAGTATTACGTTCAGGTGTCCTGCGCTTTACACATTACGAACACAGGAAAAATTGCGCCCACCTCCCCGCGAGGGACACCCTGTGTAGATGCGACGCATCGTGGGGTTCACTTGGTGTTTCCGTTGAATTGATTCTGAAACCGCGTGAAACGTGTCGGGAACGCGTATGATTATTGTGTTTTATGATTATTATTAAGTTTTATTGGCCAATCTTGGTTAAGCTCTCTAACTGGTATGCTTGGGGCTTCGCTGTCGCAACGACCTTTACTCCATCATTGTTGCTGTAAGTGGGAGCTTCTTTTCTTTTATTGCAAGTGTTAATCATTGCACCATCATGCGTTGTATCAGTAGCATGTTGACGTAGTTTGAATGAGTCAAGGATATAAGGCGCGTTCGTAGCATTTGATTCTGTCTCGGTTTTGTGGCGCAGTGGGAAGAGCACCATGTACCTCGCGTTCCGGCCACAGGGTCGTGTGATCGAAACCCGGCGCCGCTAACTATTATTTCTTTTATAGTGTAGGGGGAGGTGCGGACAACGCCGTTTGGAGGGACAAGACGATTGAATGAGATGCAGTCGCATCTAAAATTCGGAAGCGAATCTCCTGCTTTCCAAACATTTTAGTAGATAAATTTACAGGAATACACGCCAATACCTGCCGTACGTGTTTCATTTAAAATGAAACTTGGTTTTCGTATTCTAAGCAGACGTTGATCCCTTAACAAGACATTTTTTTAAAAGTTTGCAGCTTCTGAAATACCAACGACTTTTCTGGTCTTCGGTATCTATACCAACAAGTGCTTCAGTGGTTAAGGCATTCTGCTGCTAAGAATAAAGACGTGGGCTTCATCTCGGCTCCGTTTGCAATTTTTCTAATGGAGGCAGAAAACGAATGCGCCCGTGTGCTCAGATATTGTCGCACGTAGATGCCTTGAGAAATACAAATTATTTCAAGGTATTCACTAATGAGTGCTCCGTAGCCTAAGGATGGACATAAAGCACGCCCAAGAAATTTTGGTTGCTAAATATTGTTGACATGTACGACCCGGTCCACCAGTAATAATAGTTTGGAAAAGTCTTGTTTATGTATACTTGACATTCACAGGGTTTGTTAAGTGTTTGTTGCTAAAAAGGCAACGCGCAAATATCGACGGGAAACATCTGCCCTGGTTTGTCGGGATTTGCTTCGCAAAATTATAAACCACACAAAAAAGAAAAGCAAAAATAAAATCACGCCGATAGACACGCCGGTGTTCACCACGTCATGTGTGGATATATGAAAGAACGCAGGTTGTACTCGAAAAAACTCTCATCAACTCCTCGAGCATCGACGCTCGCGGTTTTCAAACCCTGATAGGCGAGCGTACGACAGCGCTGGGGCCGAAGCGCAGTGCTGAGCCCACCAAAGACTATATTGCAGCATACTGCACCAAAAACTGGCTGGGGCACTGACCTTACGTACCGTTCACTGAACTAAGAATCCCTTCGGTTCTGAAAGCAAGTGGTCGTAGGGAGCGTATTTAGGGGTGCACGTAGAGATCGTAAGCACGGACAGCTACGTTCGTTTCCACAGTATCCCCGCTTTCTCAATTTTGCCAAACCCTTTACGTACGTGACCCAATGCAACAAAGAAGCTTTCGATGATCGTCCGCTGTGGAACGATACAAAAGCATTCTGCACATCGCCGCCTAAACCACCCGTTGTCGGTTGCGACAATGCGGCGTGTATGGTGAGGCCCTGTTTCATTTCTTTTTTTTTTCTCCTAAATCCTCGTATACCCACAAAAGGGCTTAAGAAGGCACCGCCTCTGACGCTGACGGGCTCGCTCGATCCAATTATCCGGTGGCCCTGCTACCTATCAGATGCTGGCAATCTTTGTTGATTATGCTTTCAAGATTATCGTGGCTGGCCTGCCCTAATTTTTGTCTTTGCACATTACAGCGATGTCCCCGAAGGGATATTCTTAAATCTTCATCATATTTGAAGAAAATTTCTGCTCGTGGCCAATAGGGATCTGTACTCGGAAGAGGCCTCAAAAAGCGATTCATCAGTTTGTGCCAAAAAGAAAACATGTGAAAAAAACCGATTTGATTATCTAAGCGCCAGGTGGAACATGTGGAAAAGTTAGAAAGCTAAACGTTAGTGAGCTAAAGAAAGAAATGTTAGTGAGCTAAAAAAAAGTAACCTAATAAAAATTTCAGAACATTTTAGCGTCGTATAACATTCCGCATTAGCCTGCCTGCTCCTTTTCTCATAACGAAAATTTTCAACGAGGCTTTGAGGTGGACGGCAGCTTACTTCTTTGCATATTTAATACGCTAAAATCAGCTTTGTCTCCCAGCTCCCCCAATCATTCTCCTTATCTTGTAAAGAACTTCTCAATCCTAATCAGGGCTCTCATTTTGTTTCCTCAGTGATCCGTTACGCCAAGAAGATCATTGAGCTAGGCATATCAGATGTTGGTGTGAAATTTGTAAAACTTCGGCTTTGCCGAGATTCTACGTCGTAAAAGAAATTCGTGAAAGGAAAGAATTTAGCCCCCCAACTTGTCTTTATTACCGTATATAAATTGCGCATGTGCGCGTACATGATTACACTCTATAACACGTCACAATACTGCATTTTTTTACAAATTCTTAGTAAAAAATTAGCGCAAGCTATTTCACTCTGTTTTTAATGTTTTCACAGTCCTATGTGCACATGTGTCCTATGTGCACATGTGTCCTGTGCATAAAATATATCGTCATCTCACTTCCCTGGGAGCTCACACATTGCAATAAATTTCAAGGCAATTGTTTGTTTTCTGTTGTGTACATGTGCTGCTTTTGGGCTCGTCGCATGTCTTCGCCGACTTGCATGCTTGCATGTCGGTGTCGAAATCCCGACAAACATCTCGGCATTCTCTTCTAATAAATAGCCGCCTCCTCTCTCTCTCTCTCTCTCTCTCTCTCTCTCTCTCTCTCTCTCTCTCTCTCTCTCTCTCTCTCTCTCTCTCTCTCTCTCTCTCTCTCTCTCTCTCTCTCTCTCTCTCTCTCTCTCTCTCTCTCTCTCTCTCTCTCTCTCTCTCTCTCTCTCTCTCTCCGTTCTTTCAGAAGAGGCTGTTCTTGAGTCGTTCGGCGCAATGCAAATCATTTCCGCCAAGGTAATATTGAAGCCGAGATCTTGCGTTGTGCGCAGTTTAAAGTTTAGGACATTGCTCCGACAGGCTCTAGGGCCATGAAAACCACCCCATTGAAATGTTTGAGCAGTACCTTCGGCGGCGGCTTACGCAAAAACTATTTAGAACTCTGCAAAACATTTTATAGTATTGATGTCCAAGTCGATTTCTTGCTCTATGCGAGATATCACATATTTGTGCAGTGATTTTATAGGTTCCCGAGCGGTCGGCTTTTTGGGCGGTGAAGCTGGGGATGGAATGACTATAGTTGTGACTGTCTGCGCGGATGTATTATAAACTGTTTTGCGATAGACCACAACCTCCTCCCCCACCACCAAAAAAATGAAGGAGGCTCACACTAACGCTTAAGGCTTGAAGGTAGCGAAGCTGTACGCAACCTTCCCGAAGCACACCCGAAGCACACTCCAGCCTTCGAGCGAGTGCAAGCTGCTATCAGCAGTCAATTCCGCTTTTGCAATTCTAAAATTCTCGTAGTGCCTTCCAGCGTGATACTGTATCTCTGTCCTGAAGACGTCCCAGACTGCTTGCAAACTTTTCGCGGGCATGAGCCGACTGCGCGTCGAGGCGTATGAAAGGCTAAAAAAAGTGCCGCAAAGCCGATCGATTAACGGCTTTTGTCGGCGGAAGAGCAAGAGCAGCCGCAACGCTGGCTGATGCTGCGGATGGAAGAGGACGGTCGCCTTTGTCTTCCCGCGCGTCCTCTTCCAGGAGGCTTTATACAGACACGCCGCTTTCGCAAAGTGTGTCGCGCCGAGCCGTAGAATAGAACGCCTGCTTCCAAGCACTTCCTTGTCGGCCTCTTCACCACCGTAGCTGCCCCTTGCGTAATGACAGTTTGTCAGCAGCTTTTGTCCTTTTCTGTCTGCTTGCAGAGACCGATGTTGCTTGAGCTCGTAGGAATCATAGAGATGGGCGCTATTTCGCTTTTCTTGTAATAATCTTTTCATGCTCATGTGGATGTGAAGGCCTCCGTTTATTTTATTTATTTATAAACAGAATGTGCCGTTGAGTGCGGACTCGTCCGGCTAGAATCGCGCTGGCACGTAAGACCAACTGGGTAAAGTGGAGGTCTGGGCCTGTTGGTTCATCCTGATTAGGGAAAATTAAGTGAAAACACGGTACACAAGAGGAGAGACAAGGAGAGACCAGTGACTGTCCTTCTTCCTTGCCTTTCCTCTTGCGTAGCGTGTTTGCATTGGTTTTTCCCTTAACATCGTAAGACCACTCGTTCCATGCGAAGCGCACGGAACCAGAGTATGTCGTTTTCTTCTTTCTGGGGCACTGCACCAACTGAACCATTCCTAAGATTGCCTACATTTGCTTGCTTCAGAGAAGAAGCTATGGGTGAGGAGGAGGAGGATTAGGGGAGGGATGGAAGTGTTTTTAAAGATGTGCGCATTAGTTTCGTCCGTATCACAATTTTTATTATGATACATCGTTGCCTGCATCACGGGGGCGCTCCTTAACCCAAGTTGCATCTCGTGGGAGCACTGGTTGTGCCTGCTTAAGCTTTGAATACACCGCGGTTTGGGCTAAAGTTTAATGCAACCTTTTTTTTTTCAGTTCAGTTTCAGTTTATTCTGATATTGAGAATACAGTGTGTAAGAATACATACACAGAAAGGGGTCCCAGAGTTATAAACTGTAATCGGACCCATTTTTATTTATTATGCACAACTAAGAAATTAGTAGCAGTCATGAACACGAATAATGTGCATAAACAAACAGCTGCAGTAACAATAATTAACTATGACATGGAAAGAAACTCTATATATATTACAAGCATGTAAAAATAAAAAATACCCGAAAATGAAGTACGATCACATAAAAAATTGCAAAGAAATACATCACTAAGCACCTGCATCAGCGTAAATTGTCAGAGAAAAGAAATGCCCCGAGAGCATGCCTCGACGATAACAAGGATGATGCAGATCGTCCTTTTGGGTTACTTTCGTCATTTTGGGTTACTTTCGCGGCACTGTCTCTATACAGAGACAGTGCCGTGACAAGGAAGACGAAAATGGCTGACGGGCGCACCCAAGGAAATGTAGCCTTGTTTAAAGCTGCCATCATGAACAAGCATTCTGCCTGTCCTGGGAAAATCGTAACCCTTCAGGGATAATAGCCTCCATCTGTCGATTCAGCCACCTCGAATCGCAGTTTTGAGTTCTCACAGGCCGGCAAACCCTACTGGGTTTTTGAACGAGGATAGCTGCTTCCTAAAAGTCTATTAATAAAACGGAGGCAGCTTTGCCCTTTCCCTCTGCTATAACACGGTCTTCCTTTCCGCCGCAGTTCCTTCGGAAAATTATAATGTAGAGTAAACGTGGTTTTATTCATTCATTCCCACTCTTTTTTCGCGTGTTGCCTGCTCTTTGCCACAAATACTTGGGCTTCAGGTTCACAATGGCTAAAAAAAGCAATGCTTCAAATCATCCTCCGAGAACACGTGCTTTACTAAGCATTACCCCTCGAGGTCTCTATATTAAAATGTTGCAGCGTTGCACTGATAAAAATATCAACGCTCACACGGGATCGTATTAACTTTCGTCTTTGCTTGGTAAAATTAGAACTACATTCGGGAAACGCTGCTACCAGTACTATTACTAGATACTATTTGACATTATGACTCTACCTAAATGTATATAAACATGTGAAGAACGGTTAACAAACACGGCCGGGCACAATGATTCGTAGCGCCTGCGTAACCATTCCAGCACGCTGCGCGTTAACCTAACCTCAAATGTTACAAGTCCAGCTAGAGGGAGATTGATGAACATCACCTCATATATAAAAGCGGTGAACGTTGCGCAAGGATCGCTTCACTGCGCTCGTTCCGCTTGGCTAAAAAAGTAATCTTCGGTAATTTTGATAGATAGGGGACCGGCTTTCGCAAGTCGTTAATCAAGGAACCAATTTCACTGCAGATATGACCCTCATGTTTACCGAAAAGCACGAGGCTCGTCACGACTAAGACAACTAGATAAAATTGTTAGGGAACAGGTTATATAAACCTGCGGAATTTCTTTGTTGGTTGATTCGTGCCTGGTAACTGCTTGTTGTACGCTATTCTTAATTGCGGCAAACGCTATGCAAGGGCATCACCGTCACTCAGACTTTTAATTAAGACCTGTTCCTATATTTACGGGTCACCTCTGACGTCAATGCGCTGCCCACCCACGTTGTGGTAGCGCAATGATTTACTGATTTTGTTCTTTCGAGTTGAGGATACCGCAAAGTAACTGAGTGGATAAAAAAAAAAGTGGTTTCACATCACGCTATATATTTGGCGTAACACGGTGGCAAATGAAAAGTCGGAGGAGTGAGGGAAGGTTTCCAAACGCATAATTTGCATTAGGGTTGTGATCGACGCACAGGGAAAAGAAAGCAGGTAGAAGAAAGGGGAAACGTTAACAAGAATATACCCTAGTTTTCCCTCCAAATGCAATCTTTTGTTCCGTCACCAGCCACCGACAACGAAGCAACATCAGCTCGGGTTCCAGTGGAGGAATGTCAGGCGTGACGCTTCGTAAACTGTCTGCATCGTAAAAAGGGGCATTCAATAAGCCGTCTTTCTTGTTTCCTAATCTTCTAATTCGAAGAACTAGGTCAGTTCTTTATGGGAGGGCCATAAAAAGATGTAACGCGATTAGCGGCTGCAGGACGGAGTTACAGCGAGTCAGTGTGCATGTTCTTATTCTAAGCTTGACACTATGTAGTCAGCGCTAATAGGTTTCTTATGAAGCGACCGGACGACAAGAAGAAGTTTTTGTTGCTCTTTTTTTACCTTTAAACCCTTTTAGTTGCATCAATTTTTCTAAGCAATGTTCGTGTAACTTATCTTTCGGTTCATTATGAATGATTTATTGGTTTCTTTTGAAGCAGTTTTTGAAGGGGGGTAGAAATGAATTTCACGTGAAAAGAAGCAACGCATGCCGTCAGTCTCTCAATTAACTAATGGACGTCTTGTCAGTAACACATGAAGTGGGACGAGAAACAAAGACTGGTACCAATACATAATATTTCTGGACTTGCTCAAAAATTTAAAACAATATATTATTGATCAACCACCAGAATTTCTTATTGTGTGGCTTATACCTGTAATAGATGTTTCAATATACACATCTCAAAATATTGGTGGGCAGGCTTATGATTCTTTAATGTCTTCCTGTTGTTCTTAAATCGTGCATAGAACATTGTTGAGGTCCTTCTCAGCATAGAAATAAGTAAATATTAGCATGAGAGTTTGGGTGAGTTGGTACTCCATTGAATTATTGCTTACAGCGCGAACAATTTAGACTAAGGACGAAAGAGAGTGGCTACACAGACAAGCGCTGTCCGTGTAGCCATTCTCTTTCGTCCTCCGTCTAATTGTTCGCGCTGTAAGCATTAATTCAATGAAGTATCAGCCTTTTTCTTGACGTTTGTAACTACAAATATTCATAGATGATTACCCCAACCGGACTACCCCAACGTTGTGGCATTGCGGTAGCGATGATTTTCCGACGACCACATTCCTTGCAAAGCACCCTACAATGAAATTTTCTCATTTAAAAAAGCAAAAATAATGTACCTTTTGGTGCGAGAGGTGAAACATTAAGCAAACCCTTTGCTTTCAGAGAGTTGTGATTTTTGCACGTGTTTGCTATGTGTCTGGTATGGAAGGACTGCTTCGGTGGAAGGCTACGGGTGGATATAAACCAACGTCGTGTTCTGAAAAGTACACTGATGTCTTGTACACACAGGACATGTTACATTTCACCTCTAAAAAAACCATCCTCTAAATGTTAGAGTCAAACCCCTGTATTATGCCCAGCGCCTTAGCCATCCAGCCAGAGCAGGGAATAATGTATATAAGTGAGTAAAAGAATGAATATAATGTTGATAGTTGCCTGTTACAAAGCATGAAACATTTGTTTTGCGGGGGAAAAAAACTGCGCAAATCACCCCTTTTGCTGTGATCTCATGTTTTCTTTTGCGCCGGTGACCCATTTAATAAAAAAAGTCACCAAATCAGCATCAACTTGTGAGTATAAAGGGAGTGGTTTGCTGCGAACCCCTGCAGATCGTTTCGTCCGAAGCGACACAATGGCTTAGCCTCACGATGGATGCGCCTTGCTTCGAGAACTACGCAACGGGGGCGGGACTTGAACTCTGTCGGCTCCAGGGCTCCATTCTTCTTCCGAACCCGCCTACAACCTAACACACTTATTCCGAGAACAAAAAATGGAAACTATGACGTAACTGAAACAAATCCACTGTCTTGGACATTGGCACCGAACGTCCCTCCTATCCGTTCTGTTTTTGCTTTTCTTCATTTACGTTGCTGTTCATCCACAGAAGAACGCCGATATCCTTACGACCTTTGGTGACCTCTACGAATCGATGGAGGGGTGGTTACCACTCTCTGTGTATTTATAGAGAGTGGCTTTCTCCTCAAAATCAACTGCTAGACGAAGAAATCGAAGACGGAAAGAGGGGCTGTCGCCACGTACGGTGTGGGACTTGAGGGCACAAGGACATCAGGGGACAGGAAGTCCTCCCCTGAACTTCCCAGTACAGCATTTCGGTCGTTGCTAAGTTACCTCAGTCATCGCAAGACCATTATCGCTATCGGTGCTGCTCCTGACAGGGGGTTTCAGGTTGTTTCAATATGTTATATTTTTTTCTAGCAGCTAGACCGATACTGTTGGCTGGCTTATTCTTCGCGTTGATTTTGTATTTATTTAAATTCTCTATTTCTTTCTGCGGCTGTTTCCTTGACTTCGCTTCTCGTTCTTCAGATTTTGCCGCGCTTCTTTTCTCTATCACATTAGCCCACCATGGACAATTTAACGGACATAGAAAATCGTTGGCTCAGTGAAGCCTCCCACAGTTTCCACTTTATAACTTGCTGCACAAAAGTTGGTGCGCAGCAGAGTCAATTGTCGACGTTAGGCTTAACATCACGCTTTGAGGTCAAACGTCGCAAACGGGTTTCTCGACTTTCCGTTGCTCGACTTACGAGTATGGCGCTGTGTAGCACATCGTAAGGCTCAATTTAAAGGTTACCTAACTTTAATCCTAAACAAAGAACGTAGGACTAACGTCACGCTAGGAACTCTGCCAGTGTAGCCATGGCGCTCAATAGCACCGCCTCCAAGAAGGAGACGACGAGGACGAGAACCAACCCCAGAAAGAGCAGCGAAAAGAGTTCTATGAGCGCACTTCCTCCACGAGAGAATGGGCACTGCAGGAGGAGCAATGACTTCAACCCTGAACGCAAACGGTCACGTGCAACCTAAACAAAGGACACGCTTCCCCATTCCCCACACCACCAGCCGCTTTGTAGGCGACGGTTCATACTTACCCCATTCGCTTTTCTGCAGAACGGCTGCAGAGACAACGACAAAACGTAGATGGTTCAATTCGTTCAACTGGCACAAAGAAATCCTATAACATTATATAAAAGAACGTCTTTAAGCACGCAGCCATCTGTATTGTGAAATTCAGTGAGGCGACGCTAATACGCTTCTGAACTCCGTCAGCTCTTGGTGCATGAATATTCCTCCTCTTTTGCCGCGCACCGCCTTAATGGTGCAAAGGTCGAATGCCCGCGTAGTTTGTATTTATTTCACTACCGAATCTCTTTTTCTACAATGCGTTTGATTGGGTGTTCTAACTGTTCAGAGATCACGGAGACTTTGGAAGCTTGATATTAGTCTGGCAGAAGTTTTCCGTAGTTTCATCCTATGTATGGTATCAGCATTCAATCGTTCGCTGCGTAGAATTTGATTGCCAGTATGGAGCCTCCCGAGCGAAACGGGAAAGCAGAGACGAAAGATGAGAAATGAAGGAAGAGGGGGCGGATATTCGGAAGTTCCGGGATACGCAGAGCTGGCACAATGGCACCATTGCGAAACGAGGATCGGAACGCAAGCCAGCGGACAATTCGCGAGTTGGTAGATGGATCCGATTTTCGCTCCCGCGGGTGGAAGGTTAACGCGGCATGTGGGTATTGCATTGCAAGAAAATCTCGCCTCTTTCTTGGAAGAGCATTAAATTAAAGAAAACAAAAAAAGAGGGCTGATTTCTAAGGAAATGTTAACACACTCCAGGATAAGAAGGCCAAGCTATTTTCAAGCGCAATGCAGTAATGGGAAAATTTGAGACCATCGCGCTGTATTCTCGTTCTAATTTTTAATTCTGACACTACGCAGCCAAATTACGTAAGTGGCTGACGGACTTCTGAATCATTCTTCAGAAGAAAGAAGAACGTACCAACTGGCCAAGCGGCCCCTCCAAGCCGTAAAATGTACATGATTTTATGGTCCATATGCCCCCTCTACTTGCATGTATACATATACATATATATATATATATATATATATATATATATATATATATATATATATATATATATATATATATATATATATATATATATATATATATATATATATATATATATGTTGAAAGAGCTGATATTATATCTTACCATTATGCAATTACCTTCGCGTGGGGACGAGGTCTCTATGCGTTCGACGTTGCTCCCCGAAATAGTCGTGTGTAATCGTGTTGGGATCGCTCCTCGTACATTGCGCTCAAAAGAGAGTGCAACCCCATGTGCAAGATTTGGTAGACACGCATGAATGCATAGGTTCGAACGTCCCTCACCTTTTGCTGTTCCCGCTATGCCTACATAGGCGCCAAGTTTTTCCTTTCTTCCGCAGCTTCATGAGGCGGAAGCGATTGAACAGGATAATTGTTCTTCGACGCGTGCAGTTATTCGTCAGCTGCGATCTTCAACTTGAATTTTGTGATCATTTTCCAGCAAAGCTGTTCATAGAGAAATTTCTGGAGATCTTTCGTGTTTTTCAACCAATCAAAACACCCTGCGGTAAAGCCAACTTTCTTTCAAGCGCTTCGCAGCTGTAACTGCCAAGAAAACGGCTGTAACTCTCGTTTCATCAAAACTTCGCTACAAACAGTTACATGAAAATTGGCCGCTGAGACGACTGCATCATTATTTGAGTTTCATTTATTGGACCTAAGTAGCCAGCTCACAGCAAACTTGCGTTACAGAATGCTCGCCTGCTGTCACGTGACGGAAGAAACATTCTCGAGGCACTCATAGTCTGCTTACGTATTTTGAAGGAAAAAGCCTCATGCGCCATGCTGACGAGTACCCTTTATTTACACGTTCACTGCTCGACACAGCAACCACGCTATTTTATCATCCAAAATTATTTTTAATCCACCTTAATCCATAAGTGCGTCGATCATCAGGGCGGCTGGGTACTAACTCAACTACGCTGTAACCCTGGGGCCGCGAAGCAAGGGCCGAACATACGACCGGTGGTCGACCAAGCCACTGGAAGCTGCCGTTTATGACCACTATCCTACCACCCACCCCCTTAATCCGCGCTAAGCCATCTTAATCCACTTTGATTCCCCTTCCGTCTTAATCCACCTAATTCTCGCTTATTACCATTAGGGTTGACGCACCTGAGATGAGACATATAAGGCTTTCGCATTAGTAATACTAAGCGTGGGTTTTCATGAACGAAGACATTATTGACCGTGTCACAATCGTTTCTACTCCATATTGGCATCCTACTCCTCGGCATTGAATCCGACGTACGCAACGTGCGCCTCGTCATCACACTGCCCTGTTTCACTGGCACGTCCCCACGCTTTCGTCGTCTACCATGTCATCGCGTCAGCCCTAAACTCCTCCTATCTCTCGCTTTCCATCGCTTTGCGGCATTAGCCTACATTTTCGTCGCCAAACCCCTTATCTCAATACTTGTCACGTCCCCCGCTAGCACTCTCGTCGAACCACTCCCCACGTCATACTACCCAGAACATTCCATTCTTTTTACTGACGTTCAGATGAAATTTTCGCGCGCAATCCTCACCGTCGCAGCGTTCCTCAACAAAACAGGGTGCAGAAGTTAATCCAGTAAAAGCTCGTTAATGCGAACTCTGTTAATTCGAACTGACGGGTAATTCGAACTGACGCCCTGGTCCCGGCACAGCCCTGTATATTTCAGTGGGGCAAAGCTCCCCATAATTCGAACACGTCGTTATCCTGAACGGTTGATTCCAACTGGAATCTACTGGTTTTCTATTGCTCCTCGCTGAAGAACTCAGCTCAGAGTGATTACAATGTGTCACAAATCTAAATCAAATCAAATTTCAAAGAGATGCAAAACAACGAAACAGAACAAAAACAGAAGCTTAGCGCACGCACAAAGGTTGCTGCGACAGCTTCTTTCGCTTCCGCAGCGCACGCCGCGCCGCCTACGGTAGTGCGCCGGCGCATGCCGTTGCAGGCTTTCTTTGTGCCGCGGCCGCTGGTCTGGGCCTGCGATCACGTGGCTTGCGCAACTAACGTGTAGTAGCGTCTAATTCGCGATAATGAGTCCAGAGGTTGTTTCTTTGTGTTCTGCCCGCGCAGTGTAGCGCGATGTCCATTCATTCTGGCACCCGCCAGCTAATTCGAACTCCGCTTAAATCGAACACTTTTATGGTCCCCTTCGAGTTCTAAGTAACGCGCTTTTACTGTACTACTACGAGGAACGCAATGAGGACTTTAGTGAGAAGTGTGTCATGGAGTAGGGCAAGTGGTATGTAAAAAAATTCGAGACCACCGCAATTGTCTGCAAAAGTAGAAAGATGAATGAATGAATGAATGAAATGTTTATTCATTCATTCTTGTCGCGCACAGTTGTCGTCTGGCTATTCAACCGACGAGGAACATCGCCATCAGTTTGATGGAAAAGTAGATAACGCGATTAAGATGAACATGGTTCTTTTGATGGCGGAAACAACTTGTAGACGGCAACAGCAACTGCAATTCCGACCCCCCTCCCTTCTCACTCACAAGCTCCACCCTTTGCCTCCTATATCTTTTCCCGAACATACATTTTCTACAAATTCCATCAATTTTCGTTTCCACAGCGCTAAGAGTGGAGCCAATTTAGTTTAGTTACTTATTTTATCTTGTTTAAGGAAAGAATGGCAACTTGAAGTACGGTGGGGATTTCTTCCTCTCTCGCTAACCTCAATCCCAATAAAAACCACCATACATGAAGCAAAAACGAAGCCGCAGGCTCGTGTCAGAACCTTCGGGAAAATGCTCTAGAACAAGAGGAACGTGACATCTTTACGGAGCTGAACAAAAGGATCGAGACAAACGGTTTGCGTGGGAAGAGGTCACCAATTGAGTAATTCTGTCTTGGCGGTCAGTAAATCGATTGCGAAAACAGCCTGAGAGTCTTCCGGTATTGGGGAAGTTTTTCGCCTCCTCCAAGGACACCCGAAACCATACTTCATAAAAAATAACTGCAGAAATTCAGAAAATTGTCTACTAATGCGTAGCATTCTTAGGCCGCTTGCCTTGAGTGTGAGTCCCTACAGCCATTTTTTTTTTGGGGTGGGGTGGGGGGGGGGGGAGGGTTACAAACTTCTGTTCGACCATTTATCTACATTTACGCTATTGTAATGATTACAGGTGGGAATTCCGCGAACTCTGCAATATTGTGTAAATGCAAGGCGTTACACGTTCGCCATTTTCGGTACTTTTTAATATTTTTTTATGTTTAGTTTTTAATGTTCTGTTTCACCAATTATCTCCGTGTACGCTAGTATAACGATTCCCCGAAATATGCTTTGTTGTGGCAATGCAGGGCGTTACACGTTTCTTCATTTTCCGTATTTTTTATATATTTTTTTATTTTGTTTATTTTTCAAAATTTTGTTCGACCCATTATATCCCTATATGCTATTATAACGATTGCAGGAGGGTCTTCCCAAAATCGGTATTATTGTGGAAATGCAGGTATCGCGGAGGTCTGTATATGCAGGATGTCTGTATAAACCCTCTGTATAAACCAAGCTCCGATCGTTAAGGCGACTGCAGGCCCCCTTATAGATTTCATTGGCGTCGTTATTTGTATAGAAAGCCACAGACCCTAAACGCAATAGGTTGCTCTATTCTCTGTGGGGAAATTACTAAAGATAAAGGTGGAGCTTTGTATCTCTAGATCACAGGAAAAAGAGATGAAGTCAGGCCAACTTTTGATGGTTCTCGCTTAAAAGCTAGAAATTAGCTGGCAGAGAAAAATAAAAAGTGGCTCTAAGTGAATTCGAACTAGAATTTACGCCAGCACCAGATATTACCCTCTTAGAGAGTAAAACATTTCCCGTTAAATCATTGTCAGAATAAAGAGTTCATTAGAATTGGTCGGGATTGCGTGAGTTGGTTCATATTGACTCTAAATTATAGCTTTAACGTAAAAACTATCGGCTACGAAGCACGAAAATGTAGAATACGGCAGCATTGTGTCCGTGTTTCTGTTTCCGCACCCGTGGTTTTTTTTACGTTCAAGCTGTAAACTAAAGAGGAACCGCAAATTAGCTGTAGTTTCTGAATACGTTATTTCCGAATAATTACCAGCTTGTCGCGACTTCAAAGTCCCATAAGCAGCGCTAATTTGCCCTAATCACGTTTACGTCCGTTCATCGTGTCGGCCAAAACCGCTACACAGAAGCAGATTTCGCTCGCCAGCCCACCCTTTCCCTTAGCTTTTCTTTTTTTTTTTTTGCAAATGGTTTTATTATGTACCCTTCCTTTTTTCGGCAAATTCGCCGTACATGTTTTGTTGACCCGGAAACCACCCAAATGAGGGCCCTGTTGACGTAGCGGCGTCCTCAACTTGTCTTGACTTCGTTAAGCTCTGTTAGCCACTGCGTCAAGTGCAGTCAAAGTTGTTCTTTCTGCTACAGTGAATCTAACGCCGTCCCCCCTAACTGCCAGAGCAGGACGGGCAAGAACGTCCGGCGGGTGACAGGAAGTCACCATAGGTCCGGGACATCCTGTACACGGCACCGGATTCTTTTCTTTGAGCTTGCTTCTTGTCAAGAAGACAGGGATTGGGTAAGACAAGCTCGGCACACGCTCCGCAAAGGGAGTGGCGTGTTTCTGTGGGCACATTTTGTTCAAATATTCATAGGCTTACTACAAAATGGAGAACTTCGGCCGCTGTGAAATAATAGCGTCATGAATGTGCCAGGTAGCATCTAACACCATAGCGTAAAAGCGGTCGGGATCGGCTCGCAGCTGTAACTCTAAGCGCTAAAATTGAGGGGCTGGGGTCAAGTGGGGGTGGCGGTGGTGATGTGTATTGACGGGTGGACCTAGCCTTGCGTGGTATGCCGGCAATTGCTCACCCGATCAGCACCTTTTACCGCTATGCGCGGGAATTCACCATGATTCGCTGAGGCTTGTGACCCTTAAAAAGTGCAGGATCAGACGAAAAATGTCCCTCCTCGAGATCCAATGGCCTTCCGAGAAAATTAAATTATTCAAAGAGGCATGCGGAGCGGCTTTTCTTCGTAGTTCTTTAAACAAAGCTAACCGCTCCCCCGCATGCTCTCGGTAGTCCATAATAAAATGACCGATGTCGCCTGTAGCACCACACGTTCCGCACAGAGGTGAAGAGATCATGTTCAGCTTATGAAGCCACGCCGGTGTCCGCGCTGAGTTGGTCCGAATGCAGAACAGTTAGGTTGCCGCTGTCCTCTTCATTCCTTTGGGCTGGAGTCAAATACTGCGCGTCTGTGACCCAATTCTCAACCGCCGAGAATCCATTTTCTTATGATGTCTCAGCGATTTGATTTGAAAAAAAAAAAAAAACATCTTCAAGGCGGAGCAAATACTTGGCATTTAACGTATCACTGAGTAAACTTGGAAATTAGGGAATGTAACATTAGAGATTTTGGAAGCCTCAGCGCGATTTGGCCGTGATTAGAGGGACCATCTAAATCTGGCTTACAATTTGCGATAAACGTGGTCTCCTATAAGACGTTTCCAAAGCTGAAAACGGGAGTTCTTTTGCAGATTTTGTCTATTGATTGTGCCTTCAAGTTTCGAGGGATTCCAGACGTGCCCCGCGCTTTATTAACGGGAAGTGTGTCTATAAATTGCAGGCGAAATTTTCTTCCGATGCGCAATGGGGCGATAGTGAGGGTAAGAACATTTTCGAAACGCCGGTGAGAAAATTACAACAGTAGGCGGCCTTTGCATGTCTCCCTGAACAATGTTGCTATGAAACTGTAGTATTTCTACAGATTTTGTTAGTAAAGAACAAAATGATTCTTTTGGAGGAGGGAAATAGGTGTTTCCAACTACTCCCCACACTTTTGAGGGATCACATAAATATCTGGGAAATGATATCGTCTCAAATGCGGAACGGAGAACATAAACGCCTCGATGCAGGCGCATGCCAAAACATCAAATGTTTGACAAGTAATGTTTTATAAGCCTTTAACATCAAAATATCGACCCTCTCTTGCACTACATAGTTTAGCTTAGAGGCTGTTAAATCCCGCTGATGGCCTGATGTCTTAATAGTTAACTCCCCTTGTTCCCCTAATCCCCTACCACGGATTATCAGGAGTGCGTATGTACTGCGACACGTTCGAACTCACTGCATGCACACGTTTTACTTCTGGAGAATGTGCGAAAGGTTGACGTTGGAGAGAGAACGTGCGTGCGTGCGTGAGTGCGTGCGGGCGTGCGTGCGTGCGTGGGCGATGTATTCAAGAAGAGACGGTAGAGTTCAATGGGGGCCTATTAGGTGGGAGCAAGTCGCATTAAAAATGATTTACTTCAAAATGTGTCCAGAAGCAGCCTGTCATCCCCATTTGAGCCCCTACTACGGCTTTTCCAACACTCCTGATGTCGAAGCGGCCTGCCAGAACCCCGACAGACTTCTGTCCAAGCAGCCAACAAAAAAAAAAAAAAAAAAAAACACTGAGAGAAACAGCCGGACAAAGATAGCGCACAATTGCGTTTGAAGGCAAATGCGAGGTCAATCAGCAAAACAAATTTGAGTAACGTACAGGTGCCACAATAAATAAACGGAGCACGGCTTCGTGAAATTGGAAATTTTTTTTTATTTTATGCGGCTGCCAGCATAAATAGAATATGTGCGGCCCAATTTTGTTGTTGAATGATTTTCTTCAGAAGTCACTTAGAAGTTGCTTGCTAGGCACATGGCGGAGAAATTTCCTCAAAATCTCCAACCCGTGCTCCGTTCACTTTTGGGGCACCTGTACTTCTGCGTGCGACAAGATAGCTAAAATAGCTAAACGAAAACTAAACGTGCGCTTTTAGTCGGCATTTCAGACAGGTCTACCTTCAAGACGCGGGTTCGCATTCCCTGCCTCGGCGAAACGTAGTCAAATAAAAAGTGGAAGCCGGTGCAATCTGGCAAACATGCTGCTTTTTACAGTTCTTCCGCATCTCGAAAGGAAAGAGGCTTCGGGTTGAAAGCATGAGCAAAGGAAAGCCCGTTTTGATCAGTTTTTTTTTAATCTTTTCAAGGTCTGTACATTGCGGACATTATTTCCTGGAGGCGTTTGTAGAAAACGGTAAGTGTGAGCGCAATTTTGGTTGAGGAAAGTGGGAAGGTGAGACGTAGTTGTTAAATAATTTTTCTTGCTGAATGAGCAGTCGGGACGCATGGAGCCGCAGAGCTGAGAAATAAATATACATACTCAAAAAAAGGCCCCTCTCAACGAATGCAATGTCGGTAGCTGGCCTGAATTCTCCGTCCGGGCTCTCCATTGACACTTTCCATATAAAGGAGTTCATGATGAACACAGATTAACAGTTAACCAACCTTCGGCAAAAACTAACCTAACCCCAGAGATGCAAATTTGGATGTAACATATGTGTAGCTGTCCTTGCATAAGTGGCTTACATTGACCTGCTAGTCAATTGAACCTGTATGAAAGATGAATAGGGTCACCCAGTCGAAAAAGGCGGCAAGAAATATTTTGTAGTTTGTCGTATTTTTGCGCGTCGTAGTGTCGTCTTGCCATATTTTTGTGTCGTGATTCTGATGTTCTGTCGTGCGTCGTATTCTTCTCTTAAGTTTGATGTTCCGTCGAACTGAGTTCCTGTCTTGTCGTGATCCTGATGTTCGACCAGTAGTTGCACATGGTTTGAATGTTATTGCCCATTGAGAAGTGTAGCGTTAACGGCAGTTCTATTGTGACTACAGGAATGTTCGTCGTTGAGAAAATTGACTTTGTCGTTACGACAGAAATGTGTGTCCTAACAACAGATGGTTTTGTCGTAAAAACAGGACTGCTGTTGTCACAACAAAGATTTTTGTCGTACGCCCGAAATTTTTGTTAGATTTTTGCGGTATTCCTGTTGTGCTTTTAGACTGGGCCACCCTAAGGACATTGCGCAAGGGCTCGCCAACATCAAAAACTTTCTGTTGTCCTCCAGCAGGGCTGAAGGATTTTTTCTATGAAAGACGTGACCTAACAGCCAGAAGGGAAGTTTACAACGACATCAATACGAAAAGCGTTGTATGCCTTCTAAGCCATCCCCCTCAACGGATGCCATCACCTACAGCGCAGATTCGGTGTACTGATGTTACTGTGATGTAGCTTACGAATAAAAATAAGTAAACAAATTAAACTCGTCATAACTGCAGCCGAATTAGTGTCCCTATCCAACCCACCGGAAGCACACTAACGCACACGCATACGTTCATACAGATGTGTATATAGCGTATGTGTATACAGGGTTTCGTTTTGCTATGTCGCTTTTTCTCATACGCGGCAAGTAATATTTCGCTTTATAGCACACACAGGCCAATATTTTTCCTACCTTTAGTGAAATTGCGCTTCCCACGTTTTGTGTAAGGTGCTAGCCTTGTTTTAATATCGTCAGCAGCGGCAGCATCAACATCTGGGTCCAGTGCAGGACGAAGGCCTCCCCCATTGACCTCCACCGGTTTCTGTCCTGTGCTGCCCGTGTCCATTCCTTGCCTCCGAAATTTCTTATTTCGTCTCGCCATCGAGTTAATGGCCTTCCTCTTCTTCTAGTCCCGTCTCACGGTGTCCATTCTGTTGTTCTTGTGGTCCACCTGTTGTCCGTTCGTCGTACCACATGTCCAGCCCAAGTCCATTTATGCTATAAAAAAACATATAGCGGGGCCTGTGGTCCAAGTAAAAAGTCACTGTTCCGTGCATGCGCTCTGTGTAAGAATATATTACTTCTGCCTTGGGTCGACCTTCATTTGCGGAAGATGTAGATCATATTCGTAGTTTCGTTTCTCAAAAAAAAATTATTTCCGCTTACTTTGTTTTTACCTTTGTTTTACCTTTGTCTTTACCTTTGTTATTCCGCAGTTTTTCTTTAATAACCGTAACGCTGCATCTTAAGATGTTGATGGCGGCGCTAAATCAAAACCCCGAGCTCATACAGACCCTGCAAAGCTATAAATTAGCCGTTCTGGTAAAGATAGCTAAATAATAACCGTAACGCTGCACCTTAAACTGTCGAAGGCGGCGCTAAATCAAAACCCCGAGCTCAGACAACCCGTACAAAGCTATACGTTAGCCTTTCTGGGGAAGAGAACTAAATAATAACCGTAACGCTGCATCTTAAAATATCGATGTCGGCTCTCAATCAAAACCCCGAGCTCATACAACCCCTACAAAGCTATAAGCTAGCCGTTCTGGTAAAGAGAACTGGAGCGGTAGCTTCCCAGTTACGTGAACAGAGATTCAGAATTTGCAAAGTGATCATATGTCTTATTTTACTCAGGAGAAAAAAGTACACGGGCGGAGGTGCAGTTCTTCTCTGCACTTCCATTTCCCACGTTTGAAGCTGCCAAAAACAAGTGCAAGTCTACTGGCTCACGTATGGCCACTTTAACAGTATGCAAACTAACTCGATTCGCAAATGTGCCTTTTGTGTTTTTTGCAGAGAAGGGCTCACAGTACTATATCATTCTATCTCGTTCCTGCTCCATTCCCATCTCAGAAAGTTCTGCGGCCCTCCCAGTCCTTTGTAGCAGCCGTCGTTTGCAGGCGCCCTGGCTGCAGGCTCAATTTTGAGAGGGACCCGCAGTTGTTCAGGAACGTTTATCATCACGTGGCGAGAACGGAAGGAAGCTCGCGGCAGGGCGGCGCAATCCAGACTCGGTGGCTGTATTCCGCCGCAACTTTCTTCACCTTTTGCGATCTCAGACAAATGTCTTTCTCGAGCCCAGTTTCGTTTCCAGTTCCTTTCTGAACTTGAAAACTTGATTTTCTGAAGTGGCGTATGTGTACAGAAAAGACAGGAAATAATAGAAAAATACGAGAAAATGTTTTAGAGCATTTCGGGGATTTCATCAAAAAAAAAATGAAAGAGAAATGAACGATTAAATCGTGAACCCTCTCAACAATCTTTCTTTTTCATTTTTTACTCATAGCTTGATTCAGTAAAAATAGACAAAAGAAAGTAAATTTTTACTGTTTTCATTTTTACTTTTTAAGGATACCTTATTTGGGCGCTCAGGCTTTTACATAAATATTTTAGCCTTAACACGTTCAAACCACCACTTACGGAGCAAGCTTCTCGATACCAGTAAGATTTGGTAAACCTTGTAACCACCACAGACAACTGGGTGAAGTATCTACGGCTACGAAAACAAAACGAATGGTACAAAATTCTTCCTTCTTGTATCAGAAGGACGGTGCTCAAATAAGAAAATTCCTCTTATTTCAAACGGCCTTCCCGAGAAGATAGAGTTCTCCCAAGAGCGACGTGTTTCCTCATCTAACGGGGACCCGGTCACTTCCCTTCAAAAACATAAATTGCGCCAAACTCTTCTTACGAGCAGTGGGTGGCCTGCCTGAAAAGTCCGGACCCTGGGACCCAGCGCATACTGGTGAAGAGGGCCTGGACTGCCAGCCAAGGCCAGGGCATCCCGGACTAGGGACGCCCCCCACCGGGCGGCTGCCCTAACAGCAGCACCAGCGCTCGTGGAATAAACATTTATTCCCCCTCCTCCTCCTTCGCTTAAGACGACACTACGACGCCTTGCTGTAGACATCCGAAATGTTGTGAACGCATAAATTGGAATGCTTCATTTCGATCGCGCAATATTTACTGAATGCAGCGACGAAGTTGCGCAAAGTGTGCCCACCATTGCCATCAGGGCATGCAACATAACACCGAGACTTCCAGCAGGTGGGTTGGTCTTCAGACATATAGGTGTTTGCATTTCAGTTTAGCGTGCAGATGATTTCTACAGACAATCTCTTGAAGAATTTTCATCTTTTTTTTTTTTGTAGAAGCAAATAAAAGGGAAACGGAAGAGAATACAAAAAGGTACATTGAGAAAGAAGCAAGAACGCAATCCAAGATAGATAAAGCGGCGAGAGATGCAACAGAACTCCAGCCAAATGTGAAGCGCTTCCCTTTGTCCACTGTTCTGCAACGGTTTAAAGAAATAGTTAAGGTAAAATATTGTTGGGAAAAATCAACATCCGCCCACTTACTGTTACTGGTGGCGTGGCGCCATGCAGTACGTCTGATTTCTTTCGCGCTTTCTCGGACCGTGCCAAAAATAGCACAACGTCCTCCAAGGTCGGAATGCCTACCGACCTATCCAACCGCCATCTATTGCCACTGTCGGCGCCCTAAACTTTCCAGACTTCACGGTTTGCCATAAATCACGCGAAAAAAGTAATCGTTTGGAGGCAAAGGGGGTCAGCAAAGGAAACATGGAGTAAACCATACCATAGCCTTTTTCTAAAGCCCCACCTATTTATTATGATATTTTTTCTCTTTTTATCTATAAAATCCAAAGGAGGATAGAACAATACGATTTACGTTCTTTGCGGATATTATCTACGGCCTGATAGGCCGCATCTTCCCACCAAGAAAGGCAGCCCCTCGACCTCAGAGGAGCTGTAAAATGGAATCGTGCAAGCAGTGAAGGCGAAACATACATGTCTTTGAACAAGAAATAGAAATATTCTGTCTAGAAACGAAAACCTAATTTGTCAGCGCTTTTGTTTGTTCTTTATGCTCAATTTAGTGATTGTCAAAATATGTAAATGAGTTACGTGACATACCGTGCCCTTGGAACAAGCCCACACGGCAACGCACCTTTTCAGGCAGGGGATAGAACCACTGCAACATTTTTGCGGTAGAAAGACTACAAAGAGTACTTTATAACTAACGCGCTAAGGAGCAGAATCTAGAAACGGGGTGTTGCAGAGTCCACACCACCATTGGTGCATTGCTCAACGCTCTCTAACCATCAATTTATGCTAAATATGATGCGCGCACGTTAAGGAGGAAAACAAAGATCAAGCGCTCGCTGAATGAGGCAAAAGACCCAAAACACAACTTGTTTGCAAATTCAAAAGGAACCTATAAATCTTATCGTTTTTTGTACGTGCAGTATAGAGAGAACTACATAAGATAAAAGCTTAAAAAACTCGAAGTACATACAGAGCCACACTGGTAAGTGTGGCCTTTAGGCTGGGCGATAATACTTCTGGTCGCAAGGTACGCTTTACCCGTGTACGTTCAAGGTCCGACGACCACTTGCACTGGGTACCAACCACATCGCGTTAATTGTGCACCGCTTCAACAGTTCTGCGGATACAATCGACAAAAGCGAAGCGATTGTTTTCTTTCACCGCCTAATTGAGATTGAGTGCACTGGACTTTGGCCGCTTTCCTGAAATCATCTCCGCGCACCTAAGAAAGACGAAGAGCGGAAGCTACTAATGACCCTCAGCTTCGGAAGGAAATAAGAACCGAGACGAAGCTCGGGTAACAAGGCTGGAACGAGCTCGCTCTCGATTCCGGGCGAAAAAAAGAAAAAAAAAGAAGAGCGGAACGAACGAGCAAGGCAAGTGCCCTGAGAAATGCGGAGACAGCTGGGGGATCTTGTTATAAGCTCACCTACTCTCCCAGCACGTAATTAGTGTCGGCCATTGTAAGCACCACGGGTCCTAAGAAACGGCTGCTCTCCGGCACATGTGTGTTGCTTGCTTAACTGCCGAGCATGGAACGCTGTCTTCGCGTTTAGCTCTTCGTTTTCCTGTAGTCTTGCTCTCTGAGACTGAAAAGGTGAAAAAAAAAATCTTTCAATTTTATAAGGGATGGAAAGAAATACCAACAACTTGCATTGCTTTATAACTTCGGAAATAAGCTTTCATACATACGCAAATTTATGCCGAAGTGAGCGGTCGGTCGCCCCACATTGGCGTAAATAGTTTGAGAGGTTGGGTGTTTGGCGGAAGAGAAGGATTCCTTACTTTAATGGGGCCGCAGTGTAGGATGCGATAAAGTCGGCTTTACGCATCCACAAGGCACACGTACCACGATAACAACTAACGTTTCTTTAAGCGCAGTGTACAGACTTACGTACGATGGAACCCAAAATGGAAACTGAAGTTACGTACGACGCAAATTCAAGCCAAAATTTTGAGTTACGTCCGACGCAACACAAAGTAAAAAAAAGTTACGTCCGGCGTTATTTTACCGAAATGGTTCGAGCTACGCCCGACGTAAGCTGGACTTGACATTGGAGTTACGTTCAACTTCGGCGGCGTACGTGTTCCACGGTAAAATATTACAGCCACGTCCGAGGAAACCCCACACTAGAGTGAACTAGTTCCCTTTACCGAAATAAAGAGTAGAGTTACATTTGACTTAAGGTAAAGTAAAAGAAGAAGGTATGACGGAACCGAAGCACAGTCGCGGCCTCTGTAATCTACGCAACCTTATTGCAATGGTATGCAAAAGTACGGATAGTCGGGTGAGTTGGTAATCTAACATCCCCAGCCCGCCACACTGTTACTGCACAATGTCATCGCAGTGGTCCGTTTTGCAATACAAGACCACAATTCAAAGACAGCGTTCATGTTGCTGCGTTGCGTGCGACCAGGTGCAGAATAGTGAATTATATTTCACTCACAGTGAAACACAGGCCTCACGCCTGCTCTTGCGTTGGACTGGTGGTGTACAGCATCGCACGACTACTGCTTCAGCGGTAAGGGTTCGAAGCCCGTCGGGTGCATGGTCTCGTCTTTAATCAAAGTATGGAATTTTTTTTTCAGCGAATTAACACACACTTCTTTTCGTATGCAACACACAAAAGGAATGTAGAATACAGGATACAACAAAATAAAACCCCTAGCCGCAGGCTCAGTGCCATTTTGTGGCGCACGGAGCACGTGGCAAGAACTATATAAAGCGACATATAGCTCAAAGTCAAAGTTCTTTAACAAACACAATTAATAATTCATTAGGGGTAGCAAGAGGAACACGGTGGTACTCTTTTATTTGCAACAAGGATACGAAATCTCCATGGATTTTAACGGCAGACGTAATTTTTTATTTGACCTTACGACCTTTTCGGTGGGGCTTGCGTCGGACGTAACATTAATTTGTTACGTCAGGCATAGCTTTATTTTCCCTTTTAAGTTACGACGTACGGAACTGAAAAATGCGGGTTAATTTCCGTTGGACGTAATGTCAATTTTGATTTTGGATTCAATCGGACGAAGCTGTAGCCACTGCGTTCTTTGAAAGGGCTGTAGAGCACCTGTCCGAGGTGGCGGTCGGAATCTCTGGTTATGAATTGGCCGCCGTTTGAACATGATCTTGGCAACATTTCACACAAGAACTCTGTCAAGTCAGGGAGTTTAGCGGTGCTATTACAGGATCCCTCAAGCGTTGAATGAATAGGAGAAAGTTCGAAGAATAGGTGAAGGCTTTGTGCGCTAAATAGAGGGCATATTTTGTGGTACCGAAATTTGGATACGTTTCTTCAGCCACTAGCCACAAGAATATAAAGCGGAATGTGCAATAATTATACCGCATTTGAGATGACCGTTTCTACGAGGATACCGAATGGGAAATGAATAGTGTAAACACTGAGTATACCACTGGGATGAGAAACTTTAGTCCAGAAGTATGAAAGAAGTAGGTAGGCGAACACAGAGAGGGAAATCTTGGAATTGGTAGTGGGAATAACTGAGGTGCTACGCTTGTTGTATCTGTCCAAAGACATCACGTCAAGTAAATGTATACATCTTTCTGCAAGCACCTAAATATGAAATGGACGTGGAGAAGACTCACGAGCGGAACAAAAATGCAATCGACTTTATCGTAAGTTCCAGACCGAGTATTGTGGAGAAGTTTCAGTTGCTATGTCTTGCCAAACGAAGGGATCACATTACGGGTATCAGCAGAATTATGCTCGATCTAAGAAGACGCGCGACTAATTTAGTAAGAAAAAGAAACCAATTTGAGTTCAGTAACAGACGGAGCAACACAGACTTGAATAATGCCTCAAAGCAAATTCTTGGCTGTATTCATCGGTGAAGAAAGGTTATACATGCTTACTCATAACTTAAGATAGCCACACCACCAAAAGTAGCTGCATAAAAATCAAAACCTCAAAATAAAACTGCTAAATCATTTCAAAACACGAAGCAACTGACTGAGAAGCGCGAAAATATCCAAGTGTCAAGACCGCAGGAGCGAACAAGAAAGAAAAAAAAACTTGCTATCAGTACAAAAGGCAAGGAGTGAGAGTTTCAAATAACACTTCAGAACAACTTCGAAGTTTTGGCCAAACCGGAACCAATGCGTAGACATACTGAGCAAAAACATCAATACAATATTAACAGAACCGAATTAGCTCAGCTAAAACGTGAACCTGAGATGAAAACGGGTAAATTATCTCAGAAAACAAAGGAACTGATTTCAAAACTGTTGAAATATGAAAGTGCCAATGTCGGAGGAGCAAAGGAAATGTGCTAAATTGTCAGAACTGGTTAACCACTGGAAGCGCAGTAACTTTGATTCCTAGAACATGGCAATAATTGCAAAATATTAACCAGAGGCGAGAGCATAAAGGCAAAAATAAATCTTACTATCGGCTCGGACAAAGTTTGTGCTCTGAAACCATACTGGTAACGTGATGAACAACATGGATAATAAAAGAGGAGAAAAGGTCCCATGCAGATTGATACACTCGCCACCTGAGGCAAAAAACAAATACACAGCCAGAATGAACTAGTTCGGTTCGCGAGGTTCGAGCAGTAACAAAAGACGAAGTATAAAGGCGCTGAAAGGAACGAAGAGAGGATGAGCCGAAAGGGACGAAGAACAACCGTGAATCTTTCACTGGTAAGGCAAGCAATATTATTCTCAAGATGGCGCAGAACAACAAAAGTCCTACATATTTTTTTCTGTATGCAGCAAACTTCGAAATTTTTATGCCTATTCACACAAACGTCTATTCCTCTCTGCAAGGATTTCTCGCTAATTTTGTATTCAAAGCAACAGCTCGCAGTATTTGAAATCAAAAATTTCTTTACTATAGGCTCCTGAAAGACTACAGCATTCGCTCGTAACCCTTTATCCGAAATCTCTGGATGAGCTCGATTTTCGCACTGCGCATTCTCGCGCGCCTCTTCCCTCGTAAGTCCTCCCATCCAAGCTCGTCATTTCGTTTCCGTTTTCTTTCCGCCGCAAGCAGTCTTTCCGAAAGCTCTGCCTACCCTTACGCACACAAAAGAATCGTGATGTTTGCATCACCAACCCGAATCATATCCGCTGAGCTTCTTCCCCCGGTTTCTGTTTCTCCACCCTACGCACGTCCAGGGGTTGTTCTACTTCGGCAGGCTACAATCCGCTTCCCCGCCTCATGTCCTCTCAGAGGCGCGTCC
This sequence comes from Haemaphysalis longicornis, assembly GCF_048455015.1. Classification (NCBI taxonomy): domain Eukaryota; kingdom Metazoa; phylum Arthropoda; class Arachnida; order Ixodida; family Ixodidae; genus Haemaphysalis; species Haemaphysalis longicornis. Next base: position 47,809,966 of record NW_027526335.1, on the reverse strand, counting down.
TAACAACGTGGGCTGTCATCACGTGTCGCCCACGCATCGCTTGACGCCAAGAGGCGCGCTGCCCCTTCCTTTCCTCTTCCGTCTTCCTCCTCTTCCTTTACAGCCACCCATTTCCGTCTTTTTCATCCTCCTTGTCCGCTTCCCAACATCAGCACTAAGCCTAACCTCCGCATTCTTCAGCGCAATACTCATCCCACGTATCATTCCTTTTTTCTTAGCTCGCTAGCTTGTGTCATGTAAGCTTTTCCGTCCTGTCGTGACGATTTCGTCATCCATTTAGTTGCGCAACGCAGAGCCACCGAGAGACTATTCGTTGCTTGTGTAATCGCGAAACAGTGATGCGTGCTTTCCGATCACGGGGCATTCCGTTACAACTTGAGGAAATTGCAATCTTTCCAGTGCGCGTGAACTGGCAGAACTATAACGATTTTCTGTTCTTCATTCCTCCTTAAGGTGTAAATTTGGGAGAAAGCAAATGAGGGTTGCTTTTTTAACTGTTATTTGGCCGCAGGGGATAGATGAGGGGTGTCATTAGCTGATGATGAGGATATTTGACTATGAGCATAAAAAGGTTTGCTTCGCGGAAAAAGTCAAGGGGGGAATGATGATGCATCATATCATGAGGATCATTATCTAGGGGGGACGATGATCCCTGTATCCATCCTCAAGGTATAAGCAGGTGTTCAGTAGACGCCATATTTTAAATTGAAGAACCTGACTTGTATTCCCCGTACCACTGCGTGTAGAAGAAGATAACCTGAGGACCCTTGATACCTGCTTCTGATTCTCGCCTCTCTGTTCTCTGCACTTTTTCTTTTTCTCGTTTTTTTTTTGCCAACTCCCGCAATGATGCATTTCTCATGTGCACTTCAACTTACGACTGTCCCCGTTTTGCTCAATGAATGTGCAAACTCTTCTACCCCCCCCCCCCCTCTCATCTCTAGCTGCCAGATGTATAAATAAACCCTCGCACATTTCTTCCCAATGCAGCCTGTTGCCAAGCTGCGAGACACCTGCATTTCAAATTTCGCGCTTTTGTGTGCCCATTTTTTTTCTTATTTCTCTCCTCCGCTGCCCAGCTGTATAAAATTCTTCCCTAGCAATGACTACAGGGATATTCAAGTAAGCTCCTCCACCCCCCTTCCCCCGTCTCTCTTCTTTGCTGTCTCGGTAGGATCAAGCAGTGCGCCGTCAGTTTCGTAGGTTGTAATACTCTGATGACGGCCAATCGGCTGGTCGCTACGTAAATAATCTTCGTCGATGGACATGCTGGTTGTCGCCAGACCGAGGGGAAACTAGTTGGGAAACATTGAGTAGCGTAGCTAAGCGACTCAGCAATCATTTACAATAACGACGGCTAGAAAATGTCTACCACAATAACCTAACTACTGCGTTCACCGTAACTGGAGGAAAGTCATGGCTAAACGCCAGGCCGTCACTTCAAGAGCTCTCTCCAACTACCAGAGCTTGCCACCTCTCAAATGCATGTACAGGCCTTAAACATTTTTATCATTGCATTTTGTCTTTGAATACCGTATGGTCTTCCATGTATTGATGTTTGTTAAACTTTGCTGGCCGAGAACAGTGCTTGCAGACGATAAACGATCCATTGGGGACGCAACATTTGTAGGACTGTAACTACCGCAAATGCAACAACCAAGGCTGCAAGAAAGTTCGCTGTCGCGAAGCGAAGGGTGTACGTATATAGCGCTAACCGCAGGGAGCTAAAACGTTTGTCTTAATGGTCGTTCTCGACGGAGCTGTTCAATCTCCCGGAAAGGATTCATAGCTCGCCGGCAGCTCCTACAGAACCTCCCGCTAGTTCGGTGCAGATGACCGAAAGTTAATGTAATGCTTACTATTCCATATACAAGGGTCCAAGTTTTACGCTTCGGTGAATTTCTTTTAAAAATTAATATGTCTTGTCTTGTTTTGACGACTAAAAGAATCCAAGAAAAATGAGACACTATTGTGGTAGGGTAATAAACTTAAGGAACGTAGTTGGGATAGCCACACATGCGTGCCTATAACTATGCTGCATGCAACTTTTGAAGATTACCGTGCACATAACTGCGCTGCGTGCATTTAGCGCCATCGGAGAGCTCCATTATAGATGACGATCCGCGGAGGGACATTAGGTCTTCCCCATCGTCTTCCAACTTGAGCCGTTCCCCACCTAGCCGAAATTTTTATGGAGATGAAGGAGGTAATAATGAACGGCCAGGCTTAATAACACGATGGGCATGGTGGAGCAAAGTAGGCAGCGAATTCGGTGTTCCTTAATTTGTTGTAGTGGTACTGGTATGTCTTCTAAGACAAAATAGCTTTTTTTATATCGCGATTGATGATACTACGCGCATTCACAACCACGTATGGCCACGCTTCACGGTAAAGGGTTTGTAGAGAAATTGAGGATGTTTATATTAAGATTGTTCTATTAGATTTCTGTTTACAAAATCTTGGTCGCCATCCCGCCCTGTGAAAGTGTATGTCCAGCAAAACTGTTGTAAACCACTACATGCGGGGATGGAGGAGGTCATAAAATGTGTCTCGTCGCCTCGACGGGCTTGACGCCAGCGTTCGGCTAGTGTCACTATGGAGAAGGGCACAGAGTATCGACACTCTTTTCTCGTATTGTTTCATGCCGCCGCAATGATCATTGGTCAGCTCGCCTTACGTGACATCCTTTTACGCTGCGGTGGTTCATGGGGGCCACCGTTTTGTTGGTCATGTGTTTTAGTTGGTCAGCTAAAGCTTAGTAGGCTTAGCTCGGTCAGTAGGCTTAGCTTGTCCTCCCTGCTCTGCGGAGGAGAAGGAGGAATAAAGGTGAATCTAAAGCTGTCAGCCCTGGGGAAGAGTCCTCATTCCAGGACCCCTTGAGTCCGTCCGGCTTCTTGGGCTCGCTGCACCAGCCAAAGCTGGTCGTCAGGGTCCGAGCTGGACAGTGCTCTCTCCCAGTGCTTAGGGGAGGGGAAAGGCAGGGGGGGGGGGGGGGGTTGGGGGGGGGGGAAGGTAGGTGGGGGTTCTTGTCACAGCCCTACATGATATGATATGGTAGAGGGTGCCCGGAGCCTCGCAGAAGCGGCGTTGCGAGGAGTACATGGTGGGGGCCAGATTGTGGACTCTAGTGAGTGGGGAAATGTGTTTGGTTGAATGCCTCAGAGGTGGCGCTCTTGCTTATTGGTGAGGTCTTTGTGCGCAAGAGGATATAGCATTCGTTTCAGACGGTAATGCTGGGTGATTTCGTGGAACGACAAGAGAGGGGAGACCTGCCACTGCTTGCCGAAACTTGACCCACCGGGCAAGCCAGGAGGCTTGCCCGGTGGGTCAAGTCTCGGGCACGCTGATGGGCAGCTTCGTTGTCAGACACGGCGGAGTGGGCTGGAGCCCAAATAATCCTTACTGGATGTCTAGGAGGACGCTGGAGAAGAATTGTTAGGGCAGGTTGTGATATGCAACCGCTGGAGAAGGTTCTACAGGCTTGTTGGCTGTCTGTGATTGATTATTATTTCTGCCGAAGTTTGTGCACTCGCTAGGAAGATGGCCGCTTCCTCTGCCTGCAGAGAATGGATGGTGGGAATAGATGCGCATGTAATGAGGTCTTCCGTAGTAGAAACCACAGCGGTCATAGCTCTTCGCCCGGGATATGAAGCGGCGTCTGTATAGACTGTGGCAGAGTTTCGGCCATATTGATTAAAAATAGCTTTCGCTCTGGCTTCCCTACGAGCCTCGTGATGTGACGGATGCACTTTGCGAACCTCATCGGGAAGCTGAGTCGCATCCGCGTGCGGGTATTGCAGAGGAGAGCGCAGGTTCAGCTGAGACAGAATGGCTCTACCGGTGCGGAGTAGAGCTCAGGCGTAAGAGTTGGCGCTTTGTGCGACTGACCTCGCCCCGAATGCGAATCAACGATCAAGTGTGTAACAGCATTTCAGCAGCAGAAGTCTGTCCACAGATGCGGCAAATGCTGGGTCCTGCCTAGCCTGACGCATGCGCTTGGCGTCTTTGGCAAAAACTGCTCTATTCGGTGACACTAGTCCTGCCTAGCCTTCAAAGATAGTCTGAAAACATCATCGTTACCACGAACACATGCTGGGGGGGTCTCATTGTTCACAGGCGCCTTATCATCCATAATGTGGTTTCGATACTTGTTTCGCGGTTTTCCTAAACAAATTCTGAGCTGAATGCTGAATGACTGATTAGCCTCACGCATGCGCTCGGCGTCTTAGTCTTTGGCACCTTGACGTTTTTGCCCACGAAGATCGTTTTTTCCCACGGCGATGAAACCATTGAGGGGTAGATCTATACAGCTTTGATGTAAAAAAAGAGGGTTCATTGGCGCACCGCAATACTCTACCTTGCGAGCTTTAGTATTTACCAAACGCCCACGCTTTGCTACAGCTTCAGAATCCCGCAATTTAGCGTTTCTCGGACGCAGTTATTTGAGCCACATCCACGCACCGCCCCTTGCGTTCTTCCTCGTCGGTATCAGGGGTGTCTCGTGCTCACGTAGCACTGCCATTGGCTTCCTGTTGCTGCTTCCGCTGTTCAGCAGCCTCGGCATTCTATCACCGTAGTTCCCATTCCATCTTCGTCTTCCGCCTGCTCGTCCCTGCACTCGCTTCACACCCCTTTGAAACTACTCGTCAACATAGTCGAGAGCTGATGTCATGTGTCGAAACGTTCCCAAACGACTGTTCCGCCAGCGGCGCGGAGGCAGCATCGTTGCTGCCTCGGCTTGACGGTACCGTTAGCAACTAGACAAGAAGCATCAGGGAGGATGCGCTGCCGGCACCGCCGCACCGGCTCTACGTCACCGTCTTTACGCGGAGCTTATTGGCTGCCGCTATGCGAAGCCATTTTTCTCTGAAATAATTGCGCTCCCTCTCTCTTTCCCCGCCCATAGCAAATTTCATCCTTGGTTTACAGAACGATAACACCCAATTTTTAAAACCGAAGCTGTTTTGCAAATACTTTTTTTTTCGTGTCCGCAGTTAAAAACACCAAGAAAATGTCGCGCATACCTACATTGTGAGATTGGCCAAGAAATCCGAGCATACCCGCAAGGGACATTCACCAAGATTGGCAAAAAAAACAAAAAAAAAACAAGCATACCTACTTATGGAGATTGACAAAGACTGGACAAAAAATCCAGAGTTCGCCGTAATCGTGGCAACACTTGGTCAAAAATAAACTTTACTTCCTTCCTTCCTTCCCTCAAAACGAGAAACCAAAACGAGAACCAAATCATGGCAACACTTGCTCGTGACAATCAAAGGACGTCATAGCGTACGCCCCCGCAAGGTGATGTCCAATAAATGTGACTTTCCGAAAAAAAATAAAGAAGCTCATGCTTAGAGCAACAAAGATGGTGTACAGGTCCTTGCGGCAGCGGAGAAGAAGAAAATCAGCCGCAATCCTAGCCTTAAACCGTCGGGATGACCGTTATGGTTGTGTATTGCACCCCCCAGGTGATGCCCAAGGATGTTCACTTCCAAAAAAATGAAGGAAGCTCGCACTTATAGCAACAATGTTGGAGTAAAGGTTGTTGCGGCAGCAAATAAGACGCAAATTATCTGCAATCGTGAACTTACACCGTCGTGATGGCCGTGAAGGTTGCGTATAACTTCGCTACCTTCAAGTCTTACGCGTTAGTGGGAGCTACCTTCATTTTTTTGCAGGCATGACCCCTAAATTACGAACGCAGTGATAATTCTCATGTTGGACACAGAAATCCTAAAGAACCTAAGGACACCTGAGCTCTCCGTATGATGTATTGAGTGCGAAAGCATTAGTGTTCATTGTTGAACGTGTCCTCTCATTATTATCGTCATTTTTTTTACCTATGCATTCTTTTTGTTTTTCTGTCCATTGACCCGCGTTCGCATCGCCAAACACAGCTAACGCTTAGTGGGAACGCACTTCGCTACTTATCTAATTTCGACGAATGGCTTAGCACGCTCAAATTACTCACGTGGGCGCCAGTACGCGTCTCCAACACACGTTTCTAAGACGAAGGCCACAGCGCATTCACTACATCCACCTTCCGTCAGCTAGACTCTTCGAGCTGTGGTAGCGTTGGCGCTGGCTCCTAGTCTTGCGTTACGGATTGTCCGGAACCCAATTGCTTTCTCAACTCAATTGCGTGACTTTATTTACAAGAGCTGCTGAGGAGTGTGGCCGAAATGTCAGCATTATCTGACATGTTTTAATATTTCAGTCGTTTGATATTTTGTATGCTACTTCTTGGCCATGACGCCCGATTGTCAACTTAACCGGGTAACTTTGTTTTAGATCTCAGTTGTTTCAAGCTAATTTTTTAGCCTGTCGAGTTGTCGTAACCATGGGCCACCCTGTAAGGTAAGTGAAGCGGAAAAATTTCACGTGACTATTTTAGAACTCGCCGAAAATTAACACACAAGGAAGCATTAGCTGTCTTCCAACTACTCTTTGTTTGTGGGCTTTCTGTTATCACCAAGTTTTGTGGGGCATTCGTGGAAACCAAGCTGAGTTGTGCTACGCTTTGCCTCATATAGAGTTCGCACATCAAAAGTTCTTCCAGTTTTTCTTTTTTGTTTGCAAAGCATGGTATCAAATCACGCCTTTTTGTTCCAGAAAGCTTAACTTATTTACTGCAAATTGATGAAATATACGCGCTGCTTTCCTTTAGACGGGAAGGACACAGAGAACAAAAAACAGAATTGTTCTTATAGCTTAACTACTAGGGCCCCTTTATCCTGCTTATGCCTAGCTGGAAGCTTCGTTCCCCACATTATAACATATTTAAGTTAAGCAAAAGGAGGGCAAAAAGATAGCAAAAGAATACCAGGTTACGGGCCCAGTTTGCTACCTTTCACTGGTCCCAGGGATACCAAGATCCAGGCCCAGTTTGTCTCCCTTTTGTTGCGCAACGAACCGGGTAAAAAAAAAAAGAAACGGGGAAGGAAAGAGTTCACGCCAGATAAAAGTCGTGTGCAGTTTCCACGAGCGCTTGCCAACTCCTTATCGCAGAAGGGAGCTCGGTAAAATAGGCGCATACACCAGGACCAGACCACGACAGGAAGGCAGCCACCAAACGCACACACACACACGCAACGCACACGTGATATGTAAGGAAAACAGGAACAAGGCCCACGCGAGTTTGTTATGTGGAGTTTACCTCCCTCGGCGGCAGCGGGTAATCAGGACTTCTTTATGTTACGAGCGCGGCATCGGCCATTGTTTCCTCTCAGGCTCAGTCCTACAATAGGTGCACCGTGTAACTATGTAACGACGTACGGGGATCGTTAATGCGAAGACTGAGTAGCATCGTTACTCTCTGTATTCTGCCCCCTAGTATCCTCGGTATTGTTTTTTTGTTTCTGCAATCAAGAGTAGCACCGCATTTATGCATTCTTATTGTGTACAATGACTTGTTACCAAACTGCCTGTAAGCTGACACCTTTAGGGTAAATGAGAAAATACAGATTTCCCCACTCACGGGAGACACTCTTGCCATTTTTTGCTCCGTTCATAACGCTTCTTCTTTTTCTTTTTTTCGTATGACACGCTTTTTTTTATGTTTTTTTTCTTCAAATCCCGCTCTATCTCCGTTGTTTCAAATAGTTTCGTTACTCCGCAATACAATTTCGTAAGCCTAGTTAGTCAAAAGTACACCAAAAAAATCCCGGGCCATCTCCACTAACGCAGCGTATAAGTGTATTCTTGGCGCCTTGGCGTTTTTGCCAGCAGAAATGAAACCATTGTGGGTAGAGGTATACAGCTTTGCTGTAAAAGTCTCCTGTCTTTGAAGCAGGAAGCTCTCCAGCGCGGGCGCCCATTTATTTTAAGTGCAGAGCCCTTTAGGCGCTCGCGTTGTCGTTCTAGCTCGCTCGCTCGACCCAAGTATAATATATACAGCACTAAGGCGGCGTCCCGGGGTAACGCTGTTGTTCGCGGCGTACCCCAGAGGCTTCGAAAGCCATGCGGTTTATATAGTCATAAGCGTTCTAAACTCGTGAACCGCTGGCGCATGTCATACAACCCCCACTGTTTAGCCCAGAGAAAACTGTAAGTACATTTGAGCCACATATACGTTATTAACCGGCAGTGCCCGCACTCATTTAGTTAGGAACGCTCGTTGGGTTGGTTTTTGCGATATTAAGCGAATAAAGCGGCTGCGCAAAACAAAATGGCGCGTTTTAAATGACGCACAAAGGCTGCAGCCGCGCAAGAAACAAAATTACGCGTTCGAAATGACGCAAAACAGCTCCAGTATACGAAATTAAAGCAAGTACAAAAAGAACATAATCCCATCTGGCGCAGTTTCCCATAGGGGGCGCGCGAGCACCACGAAGGTGGGAAATTTGAATTGCATGGGGTGGTAGCAGTGAGCGGATAACGGCGGTAAAGCCCATTATGGCGAATCACAGCTCCGCCCTTCCGACAGCTTTCACATTGAGTGGAACGGTTTTAATTTTTTTTAGTACGCGTTAAGAAGCGCTCCAGCGCGAGGCATAAACCAATGTCCCGGTGTTTTTTTTTTTTTTTTTTGTACGCGCTACGTTATAGCGCGAAACGTAAACGAGTTTCCCGGTGCTTTAGTACCGTGACTACATGAGACGATGATTACGACGACGACGACAGGAGACGCCAGCAGACCCAGCCTCTGAGGGACTTCGCCCCTAAAAAGCTTTGCGTAAAAGATGAAACAAACAAAATTCTACAGTAATCGTAGAAAGAGCCGTGAAGGGAGCGGGACTCGTCGGCCCTGTTCGGCGTGTGCCATCACTTCCCCTGCATTCGGTGACGCCTCGCGGGGAAGCACGCCAAAAGCGGGTCATGTCCTCACTCAGGCGAGGAGGCCTGCCTCTGCTGTTCGACAGACTACTCAACGGTAACCCAATCGACAAGTTGGCCAGAATAAGGGCGCTCGCGAATGGTGGCGCGACCATTCGATCGACGTCGTCGCACGTGTCCTAACGAGATCGGAGATGGCATTTGGGCCAGCTCAGCCCCTACGCGGCCGTCTAGGGTTCCCCCCCTTGACCATGAGCATCATTCACTTTTATACGCTTGAGTTCCCCGTGGATGGGTGCCTGTGTGAGTCGGCCTTTGTGAACGCTGGTTTTAGAGAAAGATATCTGCAGTATTCTAGTTTTCGGTCCCATCCCTCAACTTCAGTTGGATGTAACTCTTTTGTGTTCGGGCTTAAGGCGTTTCAAATCGACTTGAAGCAATTTAACGGGAAAATCGATGGGTAGAAGCAAATATGAATTGAAATATTACCCAAAGCAATAACTCAAGATTCCACCAGCGAATTTTTGAAAGCGTGTAAGCGACTGCCGTCCTTTTCAATACGACATTTATATTGGCGCGAGAAATAATGTTTCTGTTGTTTGAGCCCTAATAGCAAGAAAGTCAGGTTTGGCACACAATGTTGAAATTTTAGTACTAAAAAATTCAAGCTCTAAACGAAGAATTTTAAGGGTCGGCTTCGCAGATTCATATAAATTCATCCCTTTGAAGACGTATTTCACGGGCAATATAAAGAGTCAGACAAAAATGTGAAGCCCAAATGACCTTTTATTTATGTTTTATTTGAGGTAGAATACAAGCTCTTTCTTTCCAGCCACTTTTTGATGTGAAAAATGCCGCTCTGCTATGCAAAAACCAGACCTTTTAAAAGGTTTGGCTTTTTGCAAAAAGGCAAGTTATGCGAAAACTGACCATTTGCAAAGTGGATTTCTACAAAGACTTTTGAGGCGCAACATTCACAGGCACACTAAGATACAAGGGCCCTATACTTAGTCAGGGGATCTTGGGGCGGCATGTTTTATGCCACTGCGCGAAGCACTGCACGGGTGATGCGAATGCACCAAAAGTGAATTAAAAAACTTTCCAACAAAACAGGCAATCATACGAACGACCAATGAAGTCATACATTGAAACATAACAGGTTTTCAGAAGAATGAATGGTTGCCCATTTTCTTCCTGTAATTCTTTAGTACACCCGAAAGCAGTTGGCACCGAAGGTGGCATGGCAGCCCTATAGGCACGCTTGTTTATGTTCATTATCTCTTTCTTTTTTGGGGTTTAGTTTGTATCCAAGCCTCACATTAATATAAAACGACTGGTCCAAAAGCGCTGTATTATTAGAGAATAGTTTTTTATGCAAAAACCGCTAAAGCACTTGGCCTTGCTTCTTTTTTCTATTCAGCAACAATTGTGAAACCATACTGCGCATAAAAAAATCAATTTTCTCAGTAATCCACCACGAAGCGGAACAAGTAAGCCACCACGAAGTAAGCCACCACGAAGCGGAACCATAGAACAATGGAACTGTTTGCCCCTATCGATTATGGAATGTACAAGTGTTGATGCATTTGAACATGCCTTGTATAATCACCTTTTGTAACCCTCTCCTGCTTGGGCAGCGATGCTGCCTGCAGTATTTCTAAATAAATAAAAAGAACTAAAAATTATCCCTGCGAACATGTCTGGTCATGTTCTTTCTGTTTCTTGCTTTTTTTTTTCGAATCCCAGCAGACATTCGGCAACACATCCACGTAGCCCCCCTACCCCAAAATATGCATCCGGTTTTCAGCAAAAAATGACGCATGGCACGAGCTCGCTTAATTCATAAGGGCTATCACCATTTACCATGCACTGGATACATAGATGCATCGCCCTACCCTCATCAGCAAGCACATGCAGCCTGTGTCGTTAACACACAAGGCACAGAACTGGCAGCAACGACAATTCTCTATACTTCTATAGAGACTGCTGAGGAGTTTGCCATCGCCCTTGCTGCCACACCAGGCGAGGAATTTCTTACTGTAATCACCGATTCACAGAGCGCCTGCAGAAACTTTTTAATTGGCCGCATCTGTCAACCCGCACTGTACCTTCTTCGTCAAGTAAGAAGACTTCCAGGAATTAATATGATCTGGTCACCCGGCCACCAGTCCCTCCAATGGAACGAGGCGCACTCGCCGCTGCCCGTGCTCATACACACCGCCCCATTTTCTTAGATGGAGAAAACAACGACCCAACTGCCTCAAAGCCAGCACCACTCCACACATACACCGAAATCTTATCCCACTACAAAAACGACCGCCTTTACCTTCCCGCCACCTCATTCACAATTAGCACGTGACGAAGAAACTACTTCCCGGCGCCTACGAACCAATTCGTATCTCCATAACACCCTGCTAAACGCTATGCACCCCTCCCAATACCCTGCCACCTGTAACTTCTGCCGTTGGCACTTTATACCACGTGGTATGGGAGTGCCAACGGACCCCCACTCTAACCCCAAATCCCACTTCTACCTATGAGCAGGGGGTGGAGCAGCTCACCACCTCCCAGCTCTCGTACCAGCGCCGACTGGTTGAACAGGCCCGGACGGCCAGCCAGCTCCAAGGCATCTTGGAATAAGGATGCCTCTCACCGGGTGGAGGCCCTCAGAACTTCCTCCTGCTCATTACTACAATAAATGTTTGCTTTTCTCTCTCTCTCTCTCTCTCTCTCTCTCTCTCTCTCTTGCTGAAAAGTCAAGTCGAATGACTGGTCTTGTCAATCACTGCAAAGGTGCCAAGCCCTCATTCTACTGCCTCTGTTCAAAAGAAAGAAGTCGGTGCTTCTTTCCAGATACCGTGGCCAACTCTAAGTTCCCTTATTATTATTTTTTTGTTACAGTTCTTCGGCTTCATGTTGTGTGAAGCGAAACCATTCTATTTTATTATCTTTGGGCATACGCATTCACGAGGTAATGTTATTTAGATATTTCCTAAGTTTCTTTCCGTCTATCACGTCTGTCTCTACTTGCAGGTGGACTGAAATAAATTATCAAGTTGGTAGCAGCCCTTCGGTGCATCTCCTCTTTCCGTGATGACGTTTTCTCTCGCTGTTTCCCCCTTAACAGGTTGGGGCAGAGAGAGAGCCACATACGTGAGCACTTACGCAAGCTCTGGGAAGTCGGTATGCAAATGGCGTCTGCGAACTTAACGACTATCTGAAGAAGCGCACTTTTCTGCAGGCAGTCCTTTTCGCCATCTTCTCTCGCCCGTGACCAATGGTCATGCATAATACCCCTGGGCACGTTAGCACCTTGCACGCTCGTTTGCACGGCAGACGAGATCGTTTTTATGATGAATTTGGGGCAGTCTCACGCGCCAGCCCGCACTTTGGAAGAACGCAGAAAAACGGACCTGAGTGTAAGTGACGCAAAGAAAAAGGAATGGAATGAAAGAAATGAATAGAACAAAATGAATGAAAAAAGAATATAACTGCGCAAACTTTATTGCATGATCAACGCCCCTTTGTTACTACTTCACTTGTGTGGAACTCAACTTGCGTCTCATGGCCGGTGCTCCATAATTACTATGTGTAAGTGGAACCGCGGTTATCACAGCCAGGAAAGGGGACTTCCACGCAGACAAGAATAAAATAAACCACCACCTGGTGATAACCTCGGCGCAGCTACCGAGCTCGTTAGTATTCTCCTCGCGCGCGTAATGGCGTTCGTTGCTAGGGAAGAAACCGAAATCTCGATTGCAAATCGAAACAGTCTGGGGAGATGAAAGACCGGTGCAGTATTCAAATTTATTCTAATCTTTTTTCTTTATCTGTTGTTAGGTTAGCGCGAAGAAAATAGTCTGAGAAGATGAAATAGCGGTGCCCATGCCACTTTTATTCCAAGTTTTTACGTTAGTTGGCGTAAGGTTGGCGTGAACGAGCTAGTTTGCCCGAAGTGTGTTTTAGGCGGAAGAGTCTTTTTATGGGCCTTTCAGCAGCATCACGCTATTTTCAGTAAAATTTAAAAAATCCTGCTTTCGTTAGGTCAGATTGAGTTGGGGTCGGTTTACGTTACATTGCATTTTGGGTATGCTAGGTTGGGTTCAGGTTAAGTTAAAACCGCCTTTCCTGTACGTGACGCTATGGATAAACCTGCAAACAGACTCCTTTTTTGTAGTCCGCAAAGAAGTTGCATGCCGTATTCTGCTCCATACCGGTACCGGTATGTACCGGTGGTTATATACAAAGTTCGGTGTAATAACTACCCGCCGCGGTGGCTCAGCGGCTAAGGCATTTTGCTGCTGAGCCCAAAAACGCGGGTTCGATTCCCGGCCACGGCGGCCACTTTTCTGATGGAGACGAAAAGCAAAAAAGCGCGTGTGTCCGAGATTTAGGCGCACGTTAAAGGTCCCCAGGGTGTCAAAATAAATCCGGGGTCCTCCACAAGGGGGCGCCTCGTAGTTCAGGTGTAGCTTGGAATCGTTAGGCTCCACAATCAATCAATCAATCAATCAATCAATCAATCAATCAATCAATCAATCAATCAATCAATCAATCAATCAATCAATCAATCAATCAATCAATCAATCAATCAATCAATCAATCAATCAATCAATCAATCAATCGGTGTGATAACTAGCCTCATCATTTGTACTAGCGTTACAATTTACCTCTTATCTAAAAAGACCTTTATCACGGTAACACAAAATAATTCCTTGCCTCTGATTGATATGTCGAGCAGCTTACACCGCTAAGGATATCCCACGGCAGTTCAGCATGATGGGCTATAAACATTACATTTCTCTTGGCTGGTGACACGAGTTGCGTTGATATTTTGTGTAGCTCAGGGAATAGTTTGTCGTCAGCTCGGAGTACAAAGACGCCAGCGGGTGAGTATGCCTAGTTTTACTTGTATCGGACATTGTTTATAACAGTACAGTTTCACGTTTCCCCTCATGGCTCGCGTCGTTTTTCAGTACACCTAATTAATGTGCCCGATCGATGAGCCGGAGCGTAAGTGATAAGGCGTTTCAACTCCGTGTTTGCGCGACTCACTCAATGATATCACAGTCACATTACGAACTGCAGGTGCGTCGTCTATCAACAAGGAGCACTGACTCCATAGCGTTCACCTAAAGGTCACCATTGTGTCGGGGCCGCCGAGGGCGCCATGATTAAGGTCTCCTCCGACAGGCGGCCGACAGCAGCGTCCGGCGCTGCACACTTGAGGCTCCGTCTAGCGTGACACGGGCCAATTACTGTGTCTCAGCCGCTGTTGCCGTGAGCCAGATTGGCTACGGCACACCTGTGGTAGCCGTTGTGCCACCCGCTTCACCTAGGGGGGGTGTAAGGTCATGTAAGAGTGGAAGAATTACGAAAGGCTGCAAGGTGGTCTCAGTACAAAGGAGGTACCCAGCACCAAAGAGGCTCCATGAGCAGTCAAAAAGAGGGGGAAGCATTATTAACATACACGCAGCTTCGAATACCTAAGTGCTTGGCATAAAGACTGAACTGCAAGGCCTTGTGGCATTGGGGGTGATGCTAAGAGGTGCCCGCCTTCGCCTTAATGAAGGTTCTCCACCGCCGTCACTTTTGTTTGGGGCAGCCCGGGGGTTGAAATTGCCTCTTCTCCGAGAGGACGTTTATTTAAGGGGACACCTGACAGGTACTGCGGCGGCCACTCATCACCGCGGGTCGGACAATACACACTGGCGTTGCCAAACAACAGAGGGAGAGAACGAAAGAGAGAGAGACAGAAATATCCGGACGAGAAGGGGCCAGGAAGCACTCCGGTCTTCCCGATACGGGGTCGAGAATTGCTCCCGGAGAGTTTACGGGGAGCGGATGTCAGGATTCACAGAAGGGTAAGTTACAGAAGTAATCAATGATACAGATGAAAAGAGAAACTAAATATAGATATGGCGAGGCCTGTTGTTTTGGGTGACCTAGCTTTGGTGGAAAGCTGGTTGATGTGCTAGCCAGAACAGCGTCTCGAAAGAACACTTACATATTCAGGAATAACCATATAATGTCCACAAAGCGCTGTCAAAGTTATGGTGGCGCGCCCGTAACCACAATTCCACCCAAACGCATAGTATATGACCATAATTTCACCTATTATATAGCCTACGAGAGGCTCTCGGCCTACAATACACACAACTTCTAAGACATCGTTCTGTTCCAAAATGACTACACATGAAATCAACGCAGTTCCCGAAATTTAACCGAATGACTAGAATACTCTATCAATTTTAGTACAAGGTCCTCGCGAACTTTACTTAATATGGGTGTTGGTTCGGCTTTCAATTCATACGTTGGCGCACAAAACGAGACAAAGGTACTGGCACTCAGTCAGCGTGGTAAGACACAGCAATATAGTTTTACTGTCTGAAATGAAGTAATGAATGAATGCACGAATGAATGAATTCATTTAGAAGGGAAAGGTCGATCGCCTCGTGAGGGGAAGGGGAGAGGAAGTTACCTATAGTGGGCGGATAGGATTCAATCCCTATGCTTGTCCACCCTGCGCACGGACCATTTAGTGTAGGTCATTTTTACTAGGTCAAAATTATCACAAAATTTTGAAAGTTTTCTGCACAGCATTCGAAGGCTTTTTTTATTGTTGAAAAGATGCGATGTGATTGCGTCTAGCTTGTACAACAGTCGCCTGACAGGAAGAAAGGTTGGTTGAAAATGTGAGCAGCAGACTGAGACCTGCACGGGACAGTTAGAACGAAAATTCAGCAATAGGCACTGATTGTGATGGTCAGGTTTCCGAAACGACGTCTCGAACCTCTGTCAGGAGCAGTACGAACAGTCGCTATCAGTCACATGAGGAAAAAAATGAGAAGGAGAAGGAGCTGCAAAAAGTGCCGGTTTGCTTTTCGTGCTCGTTGACATCTTGGAACATCAGAACTTCAAAGCGCTCTTTCTGGCCGGAAAACTTAGGGCCCCGGTAAAACGGAACAAGACTAAATAGCTCCACGTGTCACGTTGTCTGGTCATTGAGTTACGTTCGGACGGCGCTTTTTAAAACAATGACTGCCGCATTGCCCTGCAAGTAGCGCGTCCCTCTGTGGACGTATTAGGTAGGAAATGAAAACGAATAGCCTCTGCCAAGCGCACAGCGGACGCGGCCGACGCGTTCATAAAATTGTGCTCCCTGGGAGACGTATACATGGCTCCGCCGTCGCTGCTTTAGCAGCAGACAAATTAAATCCGCAGCCCACCAAGAGGGAAGCCCGAGCGAGTGCATCGACTACGACCCTCCCCATAGCTGACTCAGGCGTTTCCCGGGTTTGAGCCTGAAATAAGGAAGTCTGCCAGCAGTTTCCCTGTGCGTTTCTTCTGTCTGTTTTCTCCGTGCATGCATTGTCGGAATTGCGTGAAAAACCAATATACCGAGAGTAATCGCATGCCGGAGGTCATTTAAACGTGTGCACGTACGCGACAAGATTGAAATGCGAAAGGATGGAAAAACTCGTTTATTTGTGCGCCCTGCCAAGCGCTAACCAAAATAGACAAAAATGGAACAAAAGAACTGGATCCGGTCCGTGAAAGTGTTGCGCCATTCACAAGAAATGAACGTAGGCAGTTCGAAACAAAAAAGAAAACCACAATATATTCCGGCACTATTGTTGCCAAGGCGAACGATAAAACGGTTGCGATTAAACGCGTTGGCTTGCAAGCTTTTTTTGTGTGTGTGGGATAAGCGCGTAATGTATCTGATTTATATTGGATTGCCTGCGCCTTGGCTAAACATGGCGGCGGGAGTAACATTATGGGAACGCGTTGTTTGATGTTATACCCGAGCGGCATTTTCGAAGACCGTGCGTAAGCATTTCTTAAATCTACTCATCTCCGCACGTACCTGCGACATACTTAGCACGTCTCGGAACTACTCCTGAATTCAGTGAACTCGGAAAGTCGTTATCACAGTCAGTCAGAACTACGTAGTAACGATAACTAAGTCGTAATCATAGCTCCGCAATCATAAACTACATGCCATATACACCCTATATGACCCCGTGTATACCTATGCAACTTGTCGTGTAAAATCCTCGTTATAGATCATACTCATAAAATATAGACCTAAGGACATAGCCTTACGTCATTGCACGGTCGTAATCATAACTCATTACTAATAACATAAATGTCATATATACCCTTAACCCCATGTATACTCATGGAGCGCATTTTGCCACGCGATACAGATAGACAGAAAGATTCGAGGAAGAGTATCTTAATATGCTACCGCATCAAAAGCGGCTGCAAAGAAACGCGAAGGTAGGGCTCCCTCTATAGTGGTTTATTACGAAGATGTTGACCGCCCCTGGCCCAAGTGGAGACGCGTGGAGAGCTGGCAGTGCTTACATGATTCATGTTGGGAACGAGTCATCGTTGCGTCCGCAGCCGAGGCCACGCCCAGAGCCCGCTGCTGTGAAACATTGACGCGCTGCTGCTATGCAGAAAATAAAACATCGTCAAGGGCCTCTCTGGGGGAAACCTAGGACTACACCACCAACAACAGACCGTTTTCGCTTCGTACTGATATTTTTTCTGGTGTTGCAGCAGCCAGAAGTTTCGCCGTGTATCATAGGTTATAAATGAGCTAGGGGAGATACGAGAAACAATTAGGAAGGAAGTATAATGTTATAGCTTTTATGGCTCGCACCTGCGCGATGAACACTACGTGTGGCAAATTGCGCCTTTCCTGTGTCATCCGCTAGTTACCCGAGCATGTCTGGTTCAACAACGATGCCATTCCTTCTGGAGGTATGGGAAAAGCCATTGGAACTTCCTTGTTATGAAAAGACACTTGTCTCCTGATGCCATACTTTATTCCTTCCTACAGGAAAGGCTCTACCAAGCCTACAAACTCGTACTAGGCCTACCCCCCTCAACGCCTACGCGTACGTTACTCGAACTAGGAGTACACAATAATTTGGAAGAATTGCCCGAAGCTCATCGCACCTACCAAACCACCCGCCTCAAGCTAACACCCTCCGTCCGAGACGCCCTCAAAGGCCTAGGATATCCAGTTCCACCCTAATAAGACCAGCCGCAATGCGTCCTTCCCCGCTTCCGCTAACACGTTCAGATAGCCCCCCCCCCCCTCCCTCCCCCCCAAGAAAAAAAAACATGCTCCCCCACCCCTCCTCACCTTCACAACAAGGCACGCCGCAAATAACTGGATGGCACATTGACCGAGAAGGAATGCTGCCAAACCCACAACGCGATGCATGGACCATCCGCTACCCCACAAACCCGCCTACGCAGTTCAGGTGATAGACCACCACGGTGACAAACTCGGGTCCCCAAGACATGCAGAACCTCCACAGACGCCAGTGAGGATTTTCAATCGCCCTAGCAGTCACAACAAATAATGATTGCATCACAATCCTCACGAACATGTAAGGCGCAGGCAACGTAACGTTGGTCGCAGGTAGCAACTACCTGCTCGGCCACCTGTTATCGTTAGCCCTCAAGATCGTCAGGAGCACCCGTGACTGGTGACATTAATCACTTCATTATGAACTGCTCCAAAACCAACCCTGAGCGGACGAACTTTTTTCGTGATCTCCAGAAGTTAGGAGTGCCCCATGCTACATCGGAGGACATTATTTTGCCTAGGGACCACTGGATTGTGCGAAGAGAGGTGTCTCATCTCCTACTCGGATTCTTGCAGTCCACAGGAATATATGTGAGGTGTGGTGACATTGTGTGTCTGTTATTTTAGGACTAAGTGAGGTGTGATGACTTTGAGAGTTTTGATATGGCATTGGGGACGATTAGGCGGAGCAATTGCCGGCAGCTATGCAAGGCTAAGTCCGCCTTATTCAACAATACTTACTTACTACTACTACCCGCAGATCCCCGACATCAACATAGTTTGGACGTTTGAACACGAGTTCCGCGCGCAAACGAAGCGGCGCACGCCGCTGCCCTGAGTGCATAACCCTCCGGGCCATTTCCGAAGAGAGACAAAACCCGGAGAAGGCCCCGACACCTACCATAGCAACGCAGGCGTCCTCTCCTACTACAGACACGAGCGTCAGCAGTTCCCGCCACCCCACCCTCACCTTTCTCGAGCCGAGCGACCCAACTCCACCAAATCCGGACCATATCCTACCTCCCTCTCCCCCCACACCTTTTCACATTTCTCCACCATACCCCCCCCCCCCCCCCCCCCACCCACACACAATACTACAGCATTTGCAACCAGGGTTGCCAGGCCCTCAGAAAGAAAAGTCGCCGGGAAAATTGCCTAAAGCAGTCAACAAACTCGCCACCTTAAAGAGTATGTTTCAAAAGGAGCCAGAAAAGTCGCCTTTTTGATGCTAGTAAGTAGTTTCTGATTACCTTCGCGAAAAAATGCAGCAATCCCGAGGAAAGTACAAAACTGCATTACAAATTGTGTCCTTCTGCTGTGTTTTGGGAGAGTGTAAGTGGTTGACTACTGCTTACAAGAAAGCTAAAATATGCAGGTGTAGGTAAAGCATTCAAATAATATCAATGATATTAAACGGGCGTTCGCTGCACACCATGTTTCACGAAGTTTCGCTCTGCTGTTTCCATCCCCATGCCTATAAACGTCGTCATACACACTTCGCACAACTCTGCATGAGATCTCAAGCTCACCGTGAACTACTGTGATTACACTTTAAACCGATGGCGTTGCTTGAAGGCTTTGACGCTATTCATACGACCTCATGTGAAAGGTATAAAAAAGAGCCAGGCAAATTTCGATTTGTGCCAGTAAATTGCGCTGGACGGCGTTGCGTTTACGTTACCGACTTGTTGGGACCTATTCTTGACTTTTTCGCCAATTTTATCAGTGTACCGCCTTATTTTTGTGCATTTTCTGGTTCTGTGTGCGTCCTTTATACCGCCTTTGTAGTTGCCTGGTCACGCCTTGTGTTTTCCCCTAATTTTCTTCCTCTCATTTTCTCCTTTAATGTGTACCGCTGTCCTTTCTTTCCCTTTCATTTCCCGTATCCCCTCCCCCCTGAGTAGGGTAGCCAACCGGACAGTATCCTGGTTAACCTCCCTGCCTTTCCTGTACTGTTCCTTCCTTCCTTTCCTTTCTTAACAAATAACCGTCATCTGCCTAAACGTTCGTTCTGTTCTGTTTGTTCAGCTTGTCTCAACGGCTGAAATACACTGAAAGGTCATATAAGACCTTTACATGAGCGCTTACTATCAGTTGATAGTCGGCGCTTGTGGTGTGTTTTCTGTCTGTCCTGCGTTAAATGTGCGCTGTTCTCACTTATGCGTATAAGACCCCTTTTTGTGAAAAGTGCCGCATCGGAAGGGTCTGGAAATATATAAAATCGCCGATGTTCAAAAGAGCCAGAAAGTAGCCAAGTCGCCCCACCGAAATTTTCGTCGCCGCCAGAACTGGATACCCTGTTTACAACTTCTGCCCCAGGCCGCCACCCTCCGCGGCCTGGAATGGGGAGGCCAACAATACCCATCCCGCACACCCAATATCCGACCCATGGACGAGTAATAAGGGGGCCACGTCTCGACTAAGCGCATGCGCAAAGCGAGGGCATGAAAAGCCAGTGAGTACCAAGACATTCCTGACCAGAGGACGCCCCCCTACACCCCTTTCAGGGCCGGTGTCGCCCCACCATGCACCCATAATTGTAAGTTATCTCTCTCTCTCTCTCTCTCTCTCTCTCTCTCTCTCTCTCTCTCTCTCTCTCTCTCTCTCTCTCTCTCTCTCTCTTTGATTGCGTAAGCAGTGCAGGTAAACAATACAAAGATTAGTAACCACGCGGATGAGTGTGCTCGTGTGGCGTGCGTACTCATATTTGTCTCGCTTTCCGTGCTGCCCAAGAAAGAAATCCCACTGAACCGGCCCTATATTTCTGTTAGTATCCGCCCATAAAAAGCCACATTAAAGAGTAGTTTTTCTAAAGCGCCACAAGCATTCTACTGAAATTCGCAGGCCACGTGACTTCCTATACTCAGACAGAGAGAAATAAACTTTATTAACCTGAATGGGTTAAAAAACAGATTCTGATAGGCTACGTGAGAGGAGGGCGAATTGCATAGACGAGTAGGAAACAACGTTCATGTTTCATTAAAAATATTATGTTAAATAAATGACCACACAGGAAATGAGAGCAGAAATGGCAGGTAAGCTAATCGCCCCGCCTCCTTACATTCGAGATTTCAAGCTTTTATTTTAATCTATCCAGACAACGAATGTGGAGCTTCAACAAGTGTCAGCGCACCGGAACACTACCGCTCCTAGTAAACCAAGCAAGAAACGTGGTCACGAACACCCATGAAACCTAAAGAGATGAAACTTGTCTGGGATGCAGGGACGGGCTAAGCACATGGGCGGAGGAGGAGTAACAGCGGAGAAAAAAGCGACGGTACCCCATCGCCGGTTTAGGTTATCGCTAAGCCTTTTCTTTTCTTTTCTCTCTTCTTCATGGACTGTCCGCGCGTAAGTCCCCGTCTGTCACGCCAGGATTACCGATGTAGACGGCTGTCGTCACCAAAGTAGTGCCTGCCTCCAAGAGCTCTTCGTGTAGTGTTTTCTGCAATCGTTCAATACAGATGACACTGCTAAAGCCTTGCTGGATTGAAAGAAACCATGTATAGGACAGTGACAAATTCGCCCGCCAGGAACGCGCATTTCTACCTGGTGCTAGTTCTCCCCCTTCTATTTGCCTTGGACAGCGTCCGACAGTCCTGCACTATACAGACAAGTATAGTCCTGCACTATACAGACAAGACTAATCCGGGTGGAATACCTTGGTCGCGTTGCATACATGCAGCTGAAAAGTGCTTTGCGAAGGTGGTGACATAAAGGGGTAACGACAGCATCTCAAGTGGTTCTCACAACCAGCTTGACAATAATGAGAATAATACAGCAGAAGCCCGCACCGCCTCCTTTTAGGTCGGGTGGACAGCGGACAAGCTGCTCGCACGTGAAGCCGCTTAAGGATACCCATTTTCTCCAGCTGGCTGCAACGTCAAGAGTGTTAGTGAGGTTTTACACTGGCGTTTGTTCGTATGCCTCCGGCCATTGTTTATTCTCAAGCATCGTCCTTTGATGTCGGCTTAAGACAGACAGGCTTCAATTAAGTATGGGGCGCTGTATTTTCCTGGTTTCTTTTTCTTTCGTACTTTTTTTTATTCCTCTTTGTCCTCTTTCCCTGTGATTGACGCCACTAGACACGCTGGAGATGCTGCAAGAAAGCCGGATCACTGGCTTTTTCTCCAGATTGACCGAAGACACTCCTGCCCTTAACCCCGCTAGCTAAACCGCAAATCAGGGCTGGTGTTTCTACATCGTTTCTTTTTTTACCCATCTGCAGATCGGCGGAAGAAGGTGATCAATCACTGCGAAGTCTTGAAGCGCTCAGGAAGAGTCATTGAAAAGCAATATGAATTTCGAGACTCTCCTGCCAGTTTTCGCTCTTCCTGGATAAGTCCCCATTCGCCTGATATAGTGGAAAGCTTCTTTGAGCAAGACGAACAAAGAAAGAAAGAAAGAAAGAAAGAAAGAAAGAAAGAAAGAAAGAAAGAAAGAAAGAAAGAAAGAAAAACAAACCAACAAACAAACCCTGAATACGTAATCACTATTCGTGAAAGGGAATAAATTTTAATTTAAGAGGTTGTTTTCTTCCTCCTGTGTGTGGATCCCCTGTTTCGGGAAATAAGGCTTACTGTCATGCGTTGTCGAATATCTGAAGGGACGAGCAGCGGGATTTTTGTGGGATGGAGAGAGGGGTTATCTGAGGAGGAGCAGTACGTTGCGGCCAGTGGGAGTTGGATACTAAGTTCCAGTTGACTGGTTCTCTGATTTTCGGCTAGTTGTGACGAAATATTGTAAACCACCATGTCTAAAGCTCCATCCGGCGGCACTCTAGCTCCGAGCTACAGCCATGGCTAGAGCGCCATCCGACGACATTCCAATATTCAACACAGGGCTGACATAAGCCAGAGCGTTCGCCGTTGCGGTGTATAGGCCCGTTCCACTTCCGGCCACCGTAGCGGACGGGCGTGAAATATGATATCTAGCTCCTCCAGTGGAGCGGCGTTGGGGGGCCTTTCGTCCCGCGGTAACTAGTCTTTTGCCAGTGCTAATTCGGTCAACGAGGAATACCAAGTCGTTCTTCTCCACCTTCGCAGCGGACCGACCACCCAGAGCACTGTTTTTACATGGTGACGTAAAAGCCAGGCCTTCTCAGGTCGAAGAGTTCCGGGACATGTTGGTTAGTCTGACACTGCTCCCCGAAGTTATCGCTTTGGGGACGTGTCAGATGAGCTACTTGTGCGCGGTCACATGCGGAAGGAGTGAAGAAGCTGCTCAATGTGAAGTGACTGTGGTGCATCCTCATTGATCCGCAAAATCAAGAAGTTCGTCTGAAACTTACTGGGTTTTTCCCAGTGTTCCCGATGAAGAAGTGCGGACCGCTCTGGGACCCTACGGAAAAGTGACGGAGGCCACCAGAGACCGGTGGCGTGTGCAGAGCTGCACGGCGAAGGCCTCCATAATGCGCCGCTTCCCTCTCAAAACCGGAGTCACCATAGACGACCTCCCGCACCATGTGCGAGTTGCCGGCGAGCAGGCGTTGGTGGCGGTGCCTGGCAGGGCTAGGACGGAGATTTCGCGGAACTCAAAATGGGTGATATGTGCCAAAGCAGGCAATAAAGAAACGAATCCGTTGTGGTAGAGTGGTTCCGTCTTAGCTTCCGGTTACAAAGGGCGGTGGTTCGAGTCCGGCTCCTGCCTCCTTTCTATTCACATGTTGAATTTTTAAACGAAGACGGACTGCAGCACTTTTCTGATATGATCCTGATCGGAGGATGCTCTCGCCGGATTCGAACCGTCCTTGCAATGGATATTAAGAAGGCCTACGACAATGTCAGCCGCGAAGCCATTGTTCGGATCCTAGAGTGGATTAAAGTGCCCAGCAGTGTCTGCACATTTGTGAACGCCTTTCTTCGGGACCGCACCTTCACCCTTCGCTTGGCCGGGAAGGCTACAGGACACTTCACATCACCCCGTGGTGTTCCACAGGGTTCTGTGTTGGCGCCGGTATTGTTAAATATCGCCTTGCTTCCCCTAGCTTGGCGGTTCGCGGAGATACCTGACGCGTATTACATCATGTATGCTGACGACATTACTGTGGGGTCCATGCATCCTGACATCTCTGTCCAAGAAAACGCGCTACAAACGGCGTTAAATATGACTGATTCCTGGTGCGCCCAAGTAGGACTTGAACTATCGGAAGAAAAAAACATCATACATGTCAGTGACTAACAAACATGGCGACGCCGACTTTAGAAACGGCCTGTCCGGTTGTTTATTCATCAAAAACCTCTACAGGAGGTCCCAGCTATTCGTGTGCTGGGCCTTGATGTTGCCTCGTCTGGGTCCGCGGCTCCATGGGTGAAGAGTGGGAAGTATCGTGCCGCAAGGACAATACACTTGATACGTCGAATGGAGACGAAGGCTGGCGGGTCGCGCACCAGCGTTGCTCGCCTCCTTGTGCGGTCAGTGTTGCAACCCAGACTCGTGTACCAGGCTCAATTCCACCATCTCACGATGAGGGACTGGGATCGCCTCAAAGCCATCAACCGGGATGCCATGCGGGCCATTACTGGACTACCCCGAATGACCCCGATACCAACTCTGCAGGGGGAGGCCCAACTCAATACGATTGATGAGCTGGTGCACCAACGCCGAGCTGGTGCACCAACGCCGCTCTGCCCGGGCCTGTAAAATCTCGATGACCGGTGCCGCCGCTGCGCTAGCCCGGTACATGGGGTATGTTGTACCAAGTACCACTGTGAAAGGTTCAAACATTCCTCCATGGCAGCGAGTACAGTTAACAGACAACAAACAATCGGTTGCCTCCGTCACCCGGTACCTTGCCAGGACACGGCCCAAGTCTCTCGCCTACATAGCCCAGACGCGGAGACGGCAATTGCATATGTAGACGCCAGGGTCAAAAACGGCATGGTGCACACTGCACTCATCTGCCCCTAGCTACCAGAGGTGGACCAATGTTGCTCTTATGAGGCTAACCCGATACCACCAGCGTATCTTGCTGAACTAGCAGCGATACACGATGGGATGGCCGCAATACGGCCTATTGTCCAGGCAGGGCCATACTGTCGACTAATAATACGCACAGACTCTACGCAAGTCATCCACGGCATCCGCCGCATAACACAAGCTACAGCGTTCGCAGATTTCATTCACCACTTAGCACGAAGCACTATACTGCAGATCCGCATAGAATGGGTACCCCGTTCAGCTGTACCCGGCAGTAGGGAGGCAGACACGGCTAGTCGCCCGCATACCTTGATGCGACCACTACCACTTTTCCTCGAAGATCCAAGTGGAAACCTGGCACAACAAAAGGAAATTCTCCGGCGCACCACGCTTGCCCTCATACCCCCGTGTGGTTCAAACCTCCCTGATGACAGTCAGCGTGTAGGAGCTACCTCCAAGGCCGCATCTCGTGCATCGCCATGAAGATCCTCGGCCAGAACCCTCCGAAGAAAAGGGTGTCGATTGTCTGGACACCAGCTCACGCTTCCCTCTGCGGCAATGTCTTTGCTCATGAGACTGCTCGAGGTCTAACCAGCCGAGCGCCGCGAGAAAGTTGGCTTGAGACAGCGATCTCTGTAACTTCATACCAGGAGGTGACCCAATTCTACAGGCTCACCAGGCTTATGCTACCCGCTGGCCACCCCTCCCTCAGCAAGGCAGAGGAGCGCTCCTGGCGTCTCCTCCAAACCAACACGTTCCCCCACCCGACCAAACTCCACTTATTCTGGCCAACAATATACTACTCACAGTGCCAATTCTGCAACGAGCCCTGCACCTTGCATCACATGGTGTGGGAGTGCCAGCTTAACCCCTCACTTTCCCCGATATCTAATCCCTCGATTGAGCAGTGGAAGGAAGTGCTGGCCAGCTCTAGCCTCGAAGAGCAGCTTCGGCTGATCCACTGGGCTGAGGCGGCTGGACGCTCCAACGGGGTCCTGAACTGAGGAAACCGCCCGCTTGACTCCTCTCATTAAATAAAGTTTATTCTCTCTCTCTCTCTCTCTCCCTGATGACTTAACTCGCCGAGAGGAGGTTGCGCTGCGGATAATACACGTTGGGATGACCCTTACGCTGTCTGTGACTGCCTCTTGGCCATCGCAGTACCGCGGCCCATACGACTCTACCTGCCCATTCTGCGACTCCGCCGTACAGAATGTGAATGTGCAGCATCTGCTATGGACCTGCCCCGGACTGCATCAGATCCGATTACGGCACCTTCGTGCAACCGGCCTCCACCCTGGCCGCCCTCCAGACCTGCAGCGCTGGGTTCATGGACCATTTCATTGGCACCTGCTGGACTTTATACGAGATGCAAACTTGTTCGTGTACCTGTGAATTGTGCACCGTTATGCCCCAGGGCAAACTTTCGAATAAAAAAAAGCATAATTTTGATGGCCTAGGTAAGTTTTCAGTGGGTTAAATGATTGTTTTTATGTTTGTTACGTTATGTTACGTTAGTTTACGTTACGTTACGTTAATGGAGGGTGAAGTAGTGCCTGAGGCGGCATTTGTTAATCGAAACGACGATGGCATCACCTTAGTGGAGTGCTTTATTACCGACAGACGCCACTATAGACACAGCGTATTGTAAACACCTAGTTCGACAACTAGTGGAGTGGATGTGTTGGTTTGGAATTCTGACACTTTTTAGTTATATTGAGTTACAAAGTACTTGTACGCATTTGCGTCATAAAAAATATAGAGAAAAACAAGAGGATCAGTTTTCAGTTAGTCGCCATGTAACCGTGACAAACTGATACTATATACATTTTCGTTGTTGAATTACAATTGAAGCAACTGGAAAGAGCACAGATCACAGGGCGCTCTTTGATCCCACATATGCCTTCCTCCCCACAGATTAGACCTCACAAGCCGCGAACATTCAGACACATATTCCAGACTACCGGAAACACTCCAAAAACAAGACGTTCTCCTCCAACTCGAAGAGCGAATCCTCACCCCAAGCACGCAACATTTTCAAGAGATGTGCCAGCTTCGGAATAAAAAGGGACATTGACAACGCTGCCCACTCGAGCGTACTCGAGAACGTCGACAACACGGGGTGTCGTTACAGAATTAACGACGTCATAACTGACTTACTTGCACACCGCACTGCGAC
This sequence comes from Haemaphysalis longicornis, assembly GCF_048455015.1. NCBI lineage: Eukaryota > Metazoa > Arthropoda > Arachnida > Ixodida > Ixodidae > Haemaphysalis > Haemaphysalis longicornis. The sequence goes on along the minus strand of NW_027526335.1, from coordinate 47,782,979 downwards.
ACTAAGAATGTTTACATCATATGGGCTTTTTTTTTTTTTTGGAAATGAGCCAGATCCAACTAGCGCGAATTTGAGAAACAAGCGTAAGTTTGTTACCGGACCTAAACGCAATGCCGTCAAAGCTATTATACAATATATTTTACATGCCAGATAGGGGAAGTTTACGGCCACAAGTAAATAAAAATTATGCAGCGAATTTTTGCAATCTTGGGGTGATAAGTTTGGAGTTGGCTCATATTGAAGTGAAACACTCAAGTGGATGCAGCATTCTTGAAAAAAAACATTATTTAAATTGACTTTCAAGCATGTTCCCAATGAGTTTTGATCGAAAAGGCATTAAAACACAACAGGGCTTCAAGAACAGTAGAACTACACATGGAGAGCAGGTGACTCCTCTAGGAACCACTAGCATCTCTTTTCGATTTCTGCTCTGGGTTAATTTTCTTGGGCACGCCTGAAGGCACTCACGAAATAAGCAAGCTCTTCATTGCTTCGCCGTGAATTTCCAAAACGCTTCACAAGAAGGCTGCTCATATCTTCTTCTTCACCTTAATGAATTGGTTCGTACTCTCAGAGGGGGGGGGGGGGGGGTGGGGGGGATTTGCCAGGGCTTGTAAGCGGCGGCAATGAAGTACTAAAATGGTAAGCATGAGAGTAAAAAAGTAAATATAACCAGAGTTGTTTCGTAGGGTAGGGTAAGACGAAATGAAATCCTTGTTTCACATCTCTCAGATTCATTTTGTTCACTTCTTTTCCGTTTACTTCGTGGTTGACATCTGGGGACAGATCTTTCGATGATCAGCTAATTGCCGTCTGAATTAATAAGCCAGCTCCGAAGAGCAAAAAAAAAAAAAAAAAAACTACCGGAAACACCCACGACACAGTCTGAACAGTCAAGCCAAAAGCAAAGGCCCATTGGGCAAATTGGCTCATTTTTATCCGTGGAACAGCAGGACCTGGCTCATTTCCGATACGAACTGCGATCTGCGAACGCGCTTTCATGGCGTTATCTGAAGCATTTTCTTGCCACCCTTTTTTGGGGGGATAGTTGCCGAGTTTTTCTTGTCACTGCAGTTTTATCCAAATTAGTTTCGGTTTCTGGATCTGCCTCATTTGGAAAAAAAAACTCATGTTGCACTGGTTTTTGGTCATATGATGCCGATGCTAACCATTGCCCTGCCTTTACACGCTTGTCTGCACTGAATACTTGTTCCCAATTTCTACAATGAAATTGTCAAAAGCACGATAAATTGAACTGATTGGTAATGCATCACCTGGAATTGCGCTGGGTGTTGCACCGACAAATTTGGCAAGTGGAGAGCGGAGTTTTGCAATCTAGCAATTTGTTTATCTCCAAATACATGAACAAACAGCCGAAACCTACTGCCGAATTCGCGCCATCCGTGTCTCTTGCGATCGCACGCGAGAAGGTGGGGGTGCTGCGGTCATAACGTACAGCCAGGCGTTCTCTTCATTGCAGTCGGTGGCGTGAAGCTGAGAGCCGTCCCACACCGTGGGCAGTCGTTGACCGTAGCAATTCGATGCCCTTCCCCGCCTCCCGTGCACGTGGAGGGACTGCCGCTGGCGTTGCTGCCACCGCCGGTGTCGCCAATCTCGGGACACCGGACTCTGTAGAACCTGTTGAACTTCTTGTGCTCACTCGAGACCTCACAAGCCCGGTTAGGGTGCAACATTGGTCCCAGCAGTGAATGACCTCCGCCACCGCAGCTGGCCGTTGGATGCCCCTCGCAGCTCTTCGGCGTCTCCAGGCGGTAGTGAGGCCGCTGGTGCTGTAAGCTTCTCCAGCGGGTATCGGTAGAGTAGTGCCCGCCTTCCCGCACTGCTTGCACACTCGGACGTGTCTTCGTCGTCGTCGTCCGACAGCAGTCTGTCGCAGAGACCCCCACCGCCGTCGTAGGAGCCCGTCGTCTCCGACGAGTCCAGATTGACGCGACGCCTTCGCCGCCTTCCGTGGCGGTCGCGGCAGCAACGCGCCTCCCTATGGGGTTGCCACAAGACGCCAGCAGCGCGGTTTACAAGAAAACAGTGAAGAACAGCCCAGCTACGAGTCACACTAGGGCGGTCTGTCCTTGGGTCGGAAGCGGTGGGCTTTGGACGGCGGCTGGACTGAGCGAAGCGAGGCGGGCTGTCGTCGTCGTCGTTGTTGTTGACCGGTTGGCGGGAGCATGGCACGTGTCTGCCAGGCTTAGGTGGCGTGTATTTTGGATTAAGTTGCGTCGAACAGCCTAACTTGAGGTATTTGTATGCTTATTTGTTGTTTTAAAAATAAAATTTAACTTTAACAGTTTCTGCGGTTCTAACTATTGTTATGGCGCACATTTTCATTGTTATGTGTACGTTCCCTTATGTCTACAAAGCGTGCTTATAACAACAGATGGTGCCTGCAGGCAAGAGCAAAAACATGCTAATTATTCACAATATGCCTAGAGCGTATAAATAAAAATGTTTTCCCATAACGTTTCGGGAGTAACACGAAGACCCTAAGGTTAAGATCCCGCAGTTAAAGCTACGCAACGAGGAATGCCACGCTGACTCCGCGGCCTCTATTCTCGCGCCCACGATCGCGATCACGCGCACTCGAGAGACGAGGACACTGAACGACGGCCTATCACGAAACTCACAAGAGGCCAGTGTCAGCTACAGCGATAATGGCTGTTTCTTTATTTTTCTTTTTTTTTTCCTTCCTTCGCGTTCGGTGACCGGCCTTTCGTCATTTTGTTACCCATCTCGCTAGCAGGAAATGCTGACCGTCGCACGACTTTCGCGGCCGCCGCCGAATCGCGAATCGGAGTTGCGATGCCTTAGCTTGGCTCCGTACGGCGAACGGCCTCCTCCTCCGAATAAACGGAAACAGCGGCCACGTAAGAGGAGAAGCACACAAGGCAGACAAAAGCACCACTGTTTGTGAGTCGTCGTATACCCATGATGGCGGGGATTAACAAGGATTTCAAAGCATCATAGCGTGGTGGTAGATATCGTCCTTGTTTGCCAAATGGCGGTGGTTTGGATACACCATGCTTACCGAATGTATGTGTTGCAAAGAAATAGCATAACCGGTGTGGTTTCCGAGGACCAGTTTAGGGTAACGGGCGTAAATGAGACAAGAGGTTTCTTTCTGGGCCTTTCCCGATCTCTTTCGTCACGCGGGATGAAAAACTCCAGCCATGTCCCGGTATTCCCACAATCCAGGCTTCCCTTTCGTCGTTGTCTCTGTGTACTTCTCGCATTGCAGCGCTTCACTTTTTTAAAGCGCTTTCCTTTTTAATGTCCCAATTGCGCAGTATATCGTAACACCAAAACGCACTGCAGGAGAGCCAACTCTACATGATGGGTTTTCACAAGGGGAGCATGATGATGATGATTATAATGGTGGTGGTGATGACGAAACGCGACTTCAAGAAAAAAAGGCACTTTCCGTAGATCCCTCCAACCTTGGTCCCTGGCGTATGAAGCCGACGTCTATCCGATAGCGCCATTCCTACTTGGTCGAAGCAGCTTGGAGTTTGAGCTTTGACTTTCTCTCAGGTTGCGTGTGAGACAGCTTCGCGTTTCAAACATCTTTCTCTTAAAAAAGGGGCATAATTTTTTTTTTTCTTTTTTATTATGGAGCGCTGGGCGAGCTCGCTTGTTTGCCAACATTTGCTGCTTCCACTAGTTTTATGTTCATTTTATTTCCTCGTTCTACATCTCGTGTTGGCTTCGCTTGTTCCGCAGTTTCTTTCTCAGTACTAACAAAGCCCTTTCTACGTTCTCTTATTTAGTGCTTTCCGAAAGCTGCCTCGCGAAGTTCTTTCTTGTTGTGAACAACCGCCACTGTTCTTCGATGAGAGAGAACATACGGGAAGCCCATACGGCTTCCCGTATGTGCTTACCGTTACGTAGTAATAAATTAACGTATGGGCTCAATTGACATATGCGCTTAAAAAGATCATCCGAAATACCACGCCAGGCCGGGCACAAATCGCAAACAAAGCAGCGACAAACCTCGTTGAAGCCTGTCCAATCCCTCACGCGTTACTACAATCGATGCTGGGAGCGCGGAACCATACCACCATTTGTTGCATGCACTCACACGCTCACAGGACGACAGCAAGTCTTCGACATCAGTGTCGTCATCGCCAGTGAACAGGGTTGGGTCCCGCTGTCGCGTCGCGCAAGAGCTCAGCCTGATCGCCCCACCTGAGACCAAAGTACGACGCCCTCGCCGATCTCACATATAAGCTCATCAGACTGATTGAGGTCTGGGCTTCCCTGCATCTGACGTTTCTCTTTTCACCATCAGTTACCTAAAAGATTCCCCGTGGTCTTCATTTATACGAACGAATATTGTGAGAGGAAATAATTTTCTACTCATTTGCTCACTTTTTAGGGTTATTAATTTAAGCTATCCGGCGCTTCTCCCCATTTCACTGCCTTCCCGGTCGTCTTATACGACACCAATCCTATTTTGTTCATTCCCCTACAATTTTTCTGTTTGGACGAGTAGTGGTGCCGTAGCAGCATTGCAAAAGTCGCCTTCTGAGGTGAGACTTCATTGGTCAAGCGGGTAATCGCATTGGCTCTTCCATAGTCACAAAAATCCTCGTGAATGTTCGCCCCGAGTCTTCTCTCAGTGAAAGATTGTAAATGTTGTCGGCGTCGGTGGTATCTAGTGGTCAGCATAGCTGCCTTTCTCTACTCTGTGCGTGAAAGTGTACCCCCATTGTGTATGGTCGCACCTTACCCACTACGTAGGCGTATTGTGGTTGGTGTTGGATAAGTTTCACATACCCGAAAAAGTGTCTCACGGCTACTTGTTTGTTTATTTGTTTTTTCAAATTGTTTTCCCCAGATACGTTTTATCATTGGCTCCGATTTATCAGGCAGCCCAGCGGTGACCTCCGAGACTGAACATTCGGGTCACGCCTTATTCTTCTTTTCTTGACATATTTTTGCCATCTAGAGCTTCCTGCGGTTACAATTTACAGATGTCGCAGTGCACCCAGCTGTTCCACGCGGGAATTGCGAGCTAACGCGAGATGATGAAATACAGGAAAATAAGTACTCGTTCAACGAGACCACATTTTCAAATTGCCGAAGTACGAGCATACATGAAGGCCGCACAATGGCACCCAAGCGAAACGACAATCGAAGCCTGCCAGCACTGCGAACGCGTAGATGGACCTGACTTACCTGCGGAAGAGGTTTGGAATCTTCCATGGGCATCGACGTTTTATTCGCAAGGAATGTTCCCTCCCTCTCGTGGGAAACCATTTCAAACAAACATAAAGAAGGTTTCTTTCCCTGAGCGCAAATTTTATAGCGCCAGGGTGGATTCCACCCTGCCTTGACGAGTTTTCACAAAGGTTTGATTATTTCCTTAGTGTCGCGTAGTGAGGAAGGAAGCAAGTTTCTTGTGGAAATAACGTTTACTGGATCGAAGTTGTGCACCGCAATAAACTATAAGGAAGCACAACTGGCGAATAAGTGGTCATGAATGTGACATGCATGACCGAGCGTAGGCAAATAGAATGCCCGAGTGTTTACTCTGCAAGCATTGATTTTTTTCTTTGCGCACTTCTTCTCGCAACAACCGAATTAGGTTGAGAAGATTGTCAATCAAAGCAAAAAAGTCACGGATACGACAGGGTGCAACCCTTTGCCTATCCAACACGATTACCCAATGCGACACACTACAAAAAGAGTGCCAAAGAATAGATATACACGTAAGAAGATACTTGCTCCTCTCCATTCATTGTGATGCGTTTTGCGCTTGATATAGACTCTAATCAATGTAATGCGTTTGAGCGTGTGAATTTTTAAGGACTGCGATAAATATTTTGTCTGATACGTCGCCCGTGTGCTGCAATATGCGATGACTTGCCACGCCTTTTTCCAACATCCTAAGCGTGTTATAAGCAGACATCATTCAGTAACTCTGAAGAAAAGTAAATTAACTAAATCAAATTCAATTTTATTCAATTACTTTCCTTTCCCGACAACATCACAATCACTTAGTTTTAATTGCTTGTTGACTGGTGTATGTTTCTTTCCGTTCTGTTGAATCTTTCTATGTAATTCCGTCCACCTATCCCCCGAAGCAGTTGAAATGCCCGAACTTTGGTTTTAACGTTTTTTTTTTTTTTTTTTTGAAAAACCCAATCTTCGTAAAAGGCGCCATTGTCACGGTGAACGCGCAGCCACTTTGAAAAGAGTCATAAGAAGCGCTTAGAGGCACGGAGTAATATTAAGCAACTCACCAGAAATAACAAGAGTTCAGTTTCCCGGGCAGCGGCCACCAACCGAGTTTTGTATGTCCTACGGGAGCGAACTGATCTCTATCAGAGTTTCAATGGCAGAATCCCAGTCCTCCATCCGGACTGATACTCTATAAATAGCGCCTCTCGCACAGCGAAGTGCCTCGGGCGTTCTACCACGCTCGCTTCGCCTTTTATTGCCTTTCGCATTGTCCCTATCAGCATCGTTGTCCGTATAAAGCGCTATACGTCGTGAACATAACAGGACAATCCATTGCGCACGTACGTTGAAACTAAATGCTGCACTCTAACGCTTTTACCTCACAGCAAAATTCGGCCTATGCAACGCTTCCTGTTACTTTACGAGCCACGGGAAAAGCGAGGGGAGTGGGTTTACCGAAGATAGGCCTATTCCACGTTGTTCGTGAGTTCGTGACCAACCTTGATATGGAAAGACCTTCGTATTTCCATCGTCCGTTGGGTGCTCAGCACGAAGTAAAACATAAAGGAATACAGCTGCGTGCTCCGATTTCACTCATCGAAGCAGCATAGTTAGATAAAACGCTTGCGTGAGCGGGTGCCGACAGCGGTGGGAAGACAAATCAAAACGCTCACACGCCGAACAACGGTTTTTTCATATAACGTTAGACACAAACTTTCGTCACTTGTTCGCACTGAGGCGCGGCATGTACTGAAAGCCACGCGCTCCGTTGTTCGTATTTCAATTTATCACGATAGTACTATGCTTAACCGTTCTTCCCAGCAGCAAATATTCCGGCAAATCGAGCTGATGACAATAACAATTACGTCTTTATGTGTAACCGATCGTATAGCCGATAGCATAGTTTCAAAAGGGAATCAATATCAAAGCACATTTTATAAAGCGCCAATTTGTAGTTTCCTTTGTGGTGACGAGCTACATAGGAAATTTTGTAGGGTTTAACACGCCGACGCAACGCAGGCGATGAGGCGCGCCGTAGTGGAGGGCTCCGGATTAATTTTGACCGCCTGGGGATCTTTAACGTGCGCCGAAATCTCGTACACACGGGCGTTTTTGCTTTTCGCCTCCATCAGAAAAGCGGTACATAGGAAACTTGTCGGCGGCGTTAAAAGCGCGAGCGCGTGAACGCACAGGCCTGCTCACGACAACCTTGACATCCTCTGTTTGGTACCCATGATACTCACTCCCTTCATGCGACATTGACACCTGTTACCACGAGAAATGACAGGATAATACAGCCGACTGCTGATAAGTTGAGGTCGCTAATTTGAATTTTCGGCTAATTGGAAGTAATGTGCTGGTACCGGCATTTTTACACGCAGTCTATTAGAAGAGGTGTCTCAATAATTCCAACCTAAAACCCAATATATCGGTTATTTGGAACTTATGCTTTTTATGAGTCATGCTTTAAGACGTTATGCTTTTAATTGGGATTAATTTTCAATTAAAACAAAGCTGGTGAATGTTGTTTGTCGATGAACTTCAAAATTTTCAAGCGCAAAAACATTGAGTTCTTTACTCACATCTCTGCGCCATCGCAACTCAAGACCGCACAGTTGATAAAGCGGGAGGGCAGTTGAGACACGCGCCAACGTATGCATCCCTGTCTTCTTAGGACCCCCCCCCCCCCTTTTTTTTTTTTTTTTTTTTTGAGCGCAGCGCCGTGTGGTGGACGCTTCAGACATCGATTTTAGCGATCTGCCTCAACTATCATGGCAACCCGTGTAGCAAGCTCGACTTGGCGACAGAATTCGAGATTCTGAACGAAACCAAGAAGGAAAACGTGTCGCAAACTCATAACAGTGCTACTCTTGTGATTTTCGTTCAGGTGGAAGCTCGATTAATTGGAAGCATTTTGCAGTCCCCGTAGTCTTAGCATTAACGTGAGTCGACGATATATCATGCTCGAATACTCGGGAATTTTTCGCTAGTGGAAATAATGAGTTACCAAACTTTGTAACATTACACAAAATCAAAAACTTCAAAAACGAACGTCCTGAAATCGCAATCGACAAACATGCCACAATTCCTCTTTGACCTTCATTCTACATTTAAACAAAAACGTGGTTGTGCCCGTAGGACGGAATATAGTGAAAAGGAGCGTCGGACGTTGTTTTGTAACACTGCATCGCGTTGGGTCTCGGTCAAATTCTGTACAATCTGCCATTAACAGATAAAGATAATATCGCAACCTAAGAGGACGTGCGAATAACCGAACGTGCCTTAAGGCCATAATTAATATCATCCACTGAATCGTGCGGACAACAAGCACAACAGCCAGTTCTTATTCACCCAACCCATCACTGTTTGCATTCCAGGCATATATCAGACTTACTTCAAGCATATTCAAGCGTCCGGTGTTCATACAAACCTTTCAACCTCTTCAACGGGAAATCTCGTACAGCTTGCTCAAAGAGAAGGTAACATATTGAAAAGAGAAAAAAGCGCCCTGCTTATCCATGCGCGAAGTTCTGTCCTGCCTTTGCCGTGAACAGGGTTGCGCCGAAGAACCAGAAACGCGCGGAGCGCGATGGAAGGAATCCTGTTTGAACGCAGAGGACATCTTTCCGCGAGCGCAGTGTGTCATACAACCGGCGCTAATTTGTACCCGAATAATTACAGCCCAGAGTGCGCTAATTGCCTTAGCATCGATCCGACGTCTCTCAAAAAATTGTCGAAGCGAAACAGATTCCGCTCGAATGACCTGCACCTCTCTCGCGTTATCCTCCCCCTAACTTTGCACAGCAATCCTTTTCTTTTCATCATCGTTATCCACAGCTCCTTACGTTATTTATTGTCTTTGTAACAAGATCTCACTGATTCGCGTTATTCCCCTCCCCTAATGCCGTACATTCCAGAGCGACATACAGAGTCCGCTATAAATCAACCAAACACAATGATGACTTTGTTGCGGCCTCAACTTAGACTGACTTCGTTAAAGGCTGGTTGCGCCAACATCAATTACACGCACATGTAACTTGCATTCCCTTCAGCACCACGGCACCCAGAACCAGCTCCATGTTTTCTGGGCATGACACACAGCTTAGAAGTGCGCGCGACTAATAATTACCGTGTCTGCAGCAACCTAGATGGAGCTCGATCTTTTCTACGAAATAACCTTCGTGCGCTGGAGATAACGAATTCGGTAACGCCAAGTACCTCGCGCTGTTGTTTGGGGCCCACACCTGTTTCCATGGAAACGATTCATTGTGGGGCGCACACCCCTTTTTTTAAGAGGACAACGTTTTTCCAATTGAGAATTACGTAACAGCCCCGTACAGGTGCCACTCCTTGCCTAATAGTTTAGGCGAAAAGCACCCTTGATTGGCTAACAGCTCTAACACACCATGCCGCACTTGGACTCGGTCAAGTGGGCATGGTGTTAGTCCCACCAACTGAGTATCATGAAACTGGTCTTATAACACCAGGAAACGCCTTTGTTTCGTAGGTGCACGGGATTCGGCTCTCCATTCAGTGTTTATTGTAAACTACTTCTAATGTGCAAACTTATTGCCACATGCAGGCCCAATCGAACGCCGGCCAATTCTGACACATACCAAAAAAATCTGATGACATCAGCGCTAGTTATTCTTGGTAAACATACGCAACGTAATAAAGAGCAAATACTGTAGAAATTGCTAAGGCTTAAACGGAGAAGAAAGCAGATAGTTATTCAACCATAACTTTAACTGCCTTAGTCTGCAGGCCATAAACTAATGCTTCGAAATCTAAACTTTTAAGAAAACACAGAAAACCCAGTGCAGTGGCTCAGTGGCTAAAACGTTGCGCTGCTGATCATGAGGTTGCGGGTTCGACTCCCGGCCGTGGCGGCCGCTTTTCTGATGGACACGAAAAGCCAAAACGCCCGTGTGTACGAGATTTCGGCGCACGTTACAGGTCACCAGGTTGTCGAAATTAATCCGTAGCCTTCCACTACGGCGGGCCTGACCTCCTGCGTTGCGTCGGCGCGTTAAACCCCCAAAATCAATGAATCGTCAAGAAATGATAGAAACCTTTTGGTCGGAATTTTTATGTCCGTAGTTCATTCCGTGCGAACTCATCGGCAATAATATTGCAGACTTTCACAAACGTTGCAAAAAGTGTGCGACCACGCGGGAGAAAGGGGAAGGGAGGGAAAGAGGTACACTTTGTTTCCTTTGGCCCTGGAATTACTTAGGTGCAGTCGCCATAAAATTCGAGAAATATTGGTTGTAAGAACAATCATATTTTGGGAAACGGGCAATTGCAAACAAAACGATTTTTTGCTGAGAAAATATTACGCCAGTAAAGAACTCTAAAAGACCGCAAGAAATTCTGCAGAAATTCAGGGAATTATCTACTAACTCGCACCATTCTTAGCCGCTTGTCTTGAGTGTGAGTTTTTTTTTTGCCAATTTTTTTGGTTTTTCTGAATCCTGTCCGACAAATTATGTCCGCTCGCGCTACTATAACGTTTATAAGTGGAAATTTCACGAAAGCTGCATTTTTATGGAAATGCAAAGCGTTTCATGGTTGAGCCATTTTTCCTTAATTTTTTTATACTTTCCTGTTTTTCTTAATGTTTCAAAAATTCTTTCTACCAATTATATCATATACGCTAATATAAGTATTAAAAGTGAAACTTTCTCGAAATCTGCACTATTGTGGAAATGCAGGTCGTTATACGATTTGCCATTTTTTGTAGTTTTTTTATTTTTTTCAGATTTTTTAGTTTTTCAAAATTTTGTGCGACCAGTTATCTCCATTTACGGTACTATAGCGATTACAATTTTTGTGGAAATGCAGGGCATTACATGGTCCTGGCGGTGGGGGTACTCGGCAAAGAATGCTATGCATTAGTACATTTTCCACCGTTTGTCTTTAGTGTACGGAGCCTTGCTTTCCCATTTTTTTAAATAGAAGCTTTATGGTTCTCACTGATGGCGTATGTAACGCGAAAACGCCCGGCAGAAAAGCCAACTTTCCCTGACGGCGATGATGAATGATCATGGGTGAAGGGAAAGAAAAAAAAACGCTTTAATGGCAGTAATCGAACTTGGGTCCTTCGCGTTGTGAAGCCGGCGCCTATCCGATTGCTCTGTTTCGATTTTTTTATTGCCTTAATTGCTACGTTTCGACATGGTCGAAATTCAGTCGAAACTCAGACTACAACAAATACAATCCTTCGCGAGAAAGCTTCATGTTCAACCATAGTCGTCGTTAGACGAAAAGGTGCACGTTTTCTGAATTTCCTCTTTTTGTTCTCTATCGTCTCGAAAGCAGCAATTTCTCTGCTTTTTTTGCTGTTTCGTTCCCAATACAAAAATCAAGCTTGACATATTCATTAAAAACGCAAAAGAAGAAATTAAAGAGCTCAGCCATATGGAGTGGTGTTCTCAGCATGTTTTATCTCAGTTTCCCAAAAACACCTTTCTTATGCATATGTTCTCTGGTGTAGGAATGGTCACGCCAGTCACCTGCCGAGCAAGAGTGATGTTTTTAACAGTGTTACAAACAGCATTACACAGAAATGTAGGTTTTCTTCTTCTTCTTTAATACCTGATGGAAAAATAGGAGAGGTTGACGCTTTATAGAAGCGCCGGCTACTCCTTCTCGCGAAAGTTAGTGTTCGTAATAGACATTTCAAGAGTCTCAAACTCACTGGCCAGTTCGGCAAAGGCAGCTCTTGCGGGAGAGTTCTTGCAATGATTCATGGAGTCAATGGACACAATATACTGCAAACACAAATGTGTCCCTGGTGTCCCTTAATAGGAGTCAGCACTATGGTAGACACTTGATGGTGGTTAGGGGAAACGTCACACACAACAGGAGATCACAAAGCACACAGAAGATTACAAACAAATCACACACTAAAGAAGTCACAATGTGCAGTACAGAATGGAGGAAGGAAAAAAAAAATGTAGGTTTTTATTTGTGATAACTCCGTTAACGATTGTGAAAACTAAATTCTTGCACAGTGGTATGCTCTAACTGCGTTGTTCGTGAACCCGTATGCTTCGCAGCCTCAGTGTAAGGTTCTCCGGAACTTGGGACAAAGTTAACAAATATAGGCGACGTACCTATCACGAGGACTACTACAAAAATATGGCTCTGAGTGCGATGCTTCTGGTGTTTGAGGCGTTCATACCTGCGAGCACACTTATACTCAAAGCCCTACTAGTTTCGCGGACAAAGTATAGAGTTTTTCTAAAGGAAGTAGAACCTGAAGCCCGCCCACAACATATTGAACTTCTGAACACAGATGACGCCAATTTATTACAAACCTTACAAAGATTGGTGCAATGATTTGAGCATACACACTGCGAGAATGCAGTGTGTATGGTCATCAACAAAGTCTAGGTAGGCCATGCGTTGTGCTTTTTCTGTCAACTTAAACTCATCCATTAACAAGAAAAGCGCGCTGCGAAGAGCCGTTTCTCTCTCACCATCCACCCCGATAATCTCCCAATGTTTTAGTGTGTTTGTATTAGGTTTAACCCGCACAACCTGAGCATGACTACAGAAGATGTGAACCATCCAATGGGTGAACGTCGAGATTTTGAAAGCTGAGATTGCCAAAAAAAGAAGAGTGTGAAAGCTGGTATGATGTAATCACGGTAGTCGCGGTAGTCGCACCAGTAGAGATTGGAGCATGACTGTTTCTTTTTTTGTTCTACCGACCACAACAGAAAGCCTAAGTCTCCAAACGTCCGTCAAACAGTCCAGTACTGGAAAAGATACGTTTAACTGACTGCGGGATACGGCTTCGTCTTTACTTTAGTTCTGCTAGCTGAAGAGCGATATATAGAAAGGGAAAGGAAGGACACTCAGGAAGTTTAAAAAATGCGTTGACACGAAAATGACACGTCAGCGACACCGGTTCACGGCATGTGAAATGAGATGGCAAAAAAAAAAAACGGAAAACAGACATACGCGTGCTTTGCTTCCATATTCCGCAAACGTCATGCACGAGGGGGAGTGTTTGCATTGCCTGCCGTCTCTCACGGATGTCGTCGAATCAAAACGAGGCCAAACGAAATCCGCCAAAGATGCCGCACCTTCTTGCCTCCGCGCAGCTCAGCCGGGGTGAGGTTTCGGAGAAGAAGCGGTTGCAGAGAGATGCGAGAGATATGTGGTTTTTCTGCTTTGTTGTTGTTCTTGTTGGTTTCTTGTTTTTGAGTGTTTGTGTGTGTGTGTGGGTCACGAACATTGTTTGCTGTGGAAGTGTCAGCACTAGTCCGGCGGAGGTGGGCGAATCCGGAAAGGATGTGATGTCTAAGAGACCGGGACGCTAGGTTTGCTCGAGCAAAATGCAAGAGGCCCCAGTGCGGAGTCGAAGCTTCGAGTGTGCTCTCGAACACTGTTGGGCTAAAAGCGCGAGCTTTTCGAGGGCGGAATATTGAGAGCGGGCCTGAACGCCACCCACGTACACTCCGCATAGGTTATGCCTTCACTCCATCTAAGGGACTTCGTCTTCTCCTGCGTGCCTTACAGCGTCGCATGGTCGAACGGAAACGAAATTTTAGGCGACGTTGACTTCAAATTGGATTGAGTTCGGCTAAAGTAGCAGCTGGGGCAAGGAGAGGCAGTGCTGTCGAAATAAGCCGACGTCGGTTGCTTATGACACCTCTCAACGTGCATGTTTTCCTCGAGGGTACGGCACACTGCTCTAGCTGACGCTTTTGGGCCACCGGAGCACTGTTTATGAGGATAGACGGTGCACTTTGAGGGATGTACAGATGTCCGCTAATCCATGACTGAATTCATCATGATATTTTTCCCGGGCCGTCTGAATTAAAGGGACCCTGCAACACTTGCCATCGACTACTAGTACTGTATTTTGGGATAAAGTCTATTGTCCCAGAAATCTCCTCCCGCAAGAATTATGAAAATCCGTTCACAATTGACGAAACTACGCGCGATGAGAAATCGCGCATAATCGTTCCCTCTCAACTCGAACGCGGACAAGGCGACGAAAGGTGCGCGCTCTCTCCCGGAGAGGGGGGCGGCTCGCGGCGTTCTCTTCGGCGGCCTTCGATATATCACATGCCGGGTAGTTTTCTCCTTTTCTCCGCAACGCGGAGGGGCCTATTTCCGGTCTGGTGCCACAAAAAAGCAGGCATGGGTGCCTGCTCGCAAGTGCGCGCTCGGTCTGGTAGGGCGTTTTTGAAGCAATAAACGTTTGTAGTAGAGTGGTCCCGTTGAAAGGGAAGTACTGAGCTCGTCACTCAAACTCCGCGCGCACTCAAAACACAAAATAAACGGCAAAACTGTGCCTACAGGTTCAGGCATAGAAGAGGTTCGTACACAGCGATGACGACGACGGAAATGGGAGAATCTAGCCGCGAAGTTGACCAGTGACAGCCGATCGGGCAGCCATGGCCTATGTGACGTCCCTTAGGCCATGCATAATGAGGACAACTGAAGAGAGAGCGGTTTGTTTTTCCGCGTCTTTCACAGCGATTTGCGCGCTCACCGCTTCACGTGAACGTGTAATATTTGGCTCAGGTATTCCTGGCAGTGTAATCTAAACGTCGCGCAGGGTTACTTGTACTGCTCAAAGAGTGTTGCAGGGTCCCTTTAAAGCGACCGAGGTCATGGGGTTCCGGAAGTATGGTCCCTAGACATTTGGCTTGTCTTCCTCCCAAAAACATTCAGCGGGGTTCTTTTTCTGATGAGAGCTTCGGGCAGACAGCACGCTGGTCCACTGCAGCACCCTGTCAGTAAACTGGCCATTTTTGCCATAGAGTTGCATACCAATATATGCTAGAGAGAAAACTGTCGCTGCAGTCGCATTCCGTCGTGCAACGAGCGAGCGCCGAGCGACGAGCGAGCGATGTTCCTTGCCTACTTGACTTGGCTATCCTAATAGCTTCTTTTTGCTTTTCAGCCAAAAGGGACAACGAATGTAACTGTTCGTTCAGCATAAAGCTTGATTGTGGGGTTTAACGCGCCGACGCAACGCAGGCGATGAGGCGCGCCGTAGTGGAGGGCTCCGGATTAATTTTGACCACCTGGGGATCTTTAACGTGCGCCGACATTTATTACACACGGGCGTTTTTTCTTTTCGCCTCCATCCGAAAAGCGGCCGCCGCGGCCGGGAATCTAACCCGCGACCGTCGTGCTCAGCAGTGCAACGCCTTAGCCACTGAGCCACCGCGGCGGGTCAGCATAAAGCTTATAAATGATCCTTGACAAGTAAATGTTGCTGGAACTGTATTTTTGTAATAATTCACAACATTTACTAATCTTTTGCAATAAAATTGATGCTTTTTTATTGCACCAGGCAACTTTTCAGCCTGTTCATGAGCCATTCCAAGGAGAAGTAGAACGCGCCTCCCCAGTAAATGATGAAACGCTCCCTGAAGGGCGGTTCGCCTAGACAGTGGTGCCAGATGTCCATCTAGTATATATTAGTATGAAGATCTCTGATTTGCTACTAAGAGTTAAAAAAAAACTATGTGATTTTTTGATACCCTCTTCTGGCAATATTGATTCTTTGCACCCTTCTTCTAGTCTTAATATAGTAATTTTTAAACTGTGGATCATCCGCTCACCGCAGAGTGCAGACGACGACATCGCAAAGTGGCGTGCAAGCAGACTACGCTAATTTTTCAATTTTAATTGCTAAAAAAATAATACAGGCAAGAAGAAGTATGTAAACAAAACATTCTTTAATAAAAATTTATTCTGACAGCAATTTCATTCTTAAAAATGCCTCAATTGCAAACGCGGTGCTCGCGTTACAAGATGCACTGAGAGGGCGACATGGTCGACCGGTGTTCTGTTTTTTTGCGCGCTTTCACTCCTACGGTGACACACAGTATTAATGCAGAACTGGCGTAGACGGCACACTAGCCAAATCGCTAGCGACTGTACTAGAACAGCAGTCCCCTCCGCCCGCTGCGGAAGTGGCACCACAGCGGTACTCCGGTCTCTGTTAAGTGTCAAGGTGAGTCAGACGCGCATCAGTTGAGGACTATGTAGAACCCTTAATGCTCCCAGGAACTTGTGAAATAAACTACAGTAATCCCTCGTTATAACGAAGTCAGCGGGATGGCCAAAATTTTGTTATAAGCAGTGGTTCGATATAAGCGACAATTGGAGAAAAGCTGAAGTGTTTGAGCTTGAATTGCGCCACAGCTGCGAGGAATCAAAACACAATGTATTCCGTGAAGCAAAACTTTATTATTATGCAAAAAAATTACGCCCACCTCCCCTCGCGGGAACCCTGGTGTGATGCGACGCTGAAGGGAGTTCCATTGTGCGTTTCCGTTGGGTCGATTACTCCAATTGCGTGAGCAATCGTCGGGTAATGCGAGAGACAGAGAGAGAGAGCAAGCGTAGCGCGGACGACCGTCGACTGAGAGACCGGCCGGAGCGTGGCACTCCGCTTATATGCGCAGCGCGCCCGAAGGAGAGAAGACCGCGGAGAGAGAGGGCGCTGCACATGCGAAAAGCGCGCTTGCTCCGCGCGGAGCGCCACCCACCGGCGGAGTGAGAGTGCGCTGCACCACGCGCCCGAAGATGTTGGGTGAGAGTTTTCGCTATCAGAGAGAGGAGAGGGGGTGAGCGGAGGAGGGACGCAGCTGTGCGGACGCGGACGACGACGACGCAGGAAGGACAGGGCCGCCGGCAAGAGATGCTCCTCTCGTCGCATCTAAAAGGCAGCGAGCTTTGGCTGTTTCAAGCTCTTGCTGGGCGCGAGCAACCGCTGCTCTAATTCGGCCAATCATTGCATGACGCTGCGGTCGCAGCACATAAAAGTGGCAGTGGCAGTGGTCACTTTTATTGGGAGCGTGCAGGCGTCACGGAACGCAACGAGAGTTCCGCGCTGGAAAACGGCGCAAATGCAGTGGCTCGAGTTTGAGGTTGTATTTGTTGAGCCGAAACACGATTAACCGCTCATTGTGGGTGCACAACGCAATCATGAAAACCGACCGGTTTTACACTAGGGGCTTCGCATGATGACTTGGCAATTTTTCTCGAGCTGTGCAGCCGTTAAGTTTGCGACACAAGAGGCCTGCCGTCACTGCTCATTTTGTGGAACGAGTGTCGGTGTTCGGGCACCATCTCGTCCACGCCATTGACCAATGTCCAGGAACAAAATTCAAGGGCCATACCACGCATTTGGACCGTTTGTCTAAAGTCGGATGGGGTGAATGGAGCATGACCGGCTCGAGAAAATCTCCGGGGAAACACCAGCTTGCGTTGACCCGCCATGTTGATAGCCTTACTCCCGCAGAGTCGCCGCCGCTCGGCAACGCCTCCGCTCGCCACTTCCCTCTAAGCGGGTGAAGCTCTTCATGCTCTTCGATTAATGCGGCCTAAAATGCATGTGTTTCGGTTGGGACCAGAAGAAATTTCGAATAAAGTGATATTCCGAGTAAAGCGAGTTTGTTATAACCAGGGATTACTGTATACTTATTGCGAATGGTCGCCTGCCCAAGGCTACATTTTTAAAGACGATAGCCTTTCTTGGGCTACTTAAACGCCGAAATTCTGGTTTGTCTCCATGTCTGTTGGTCTGTCTCTCTGTGACTCGTTTCAGCCAGCCGGCCAAAGTAAAACAAAAGCTGCGCAATCGTCTTATACACCCACAGCCAAATCTAAACGTCTAAGTCCGGTGTCACTGTTCATACTTGTCAACCTTGTTGGAAAAAGCAAGCCATTACGCAAAATATAAGGCAGAAAATCAATACATGAGCGATAT
The DNA here is from genome assembly GCF_048455015.1 of Haemaphysalis longicornis. NCBI lineage: Eukaryota > Metazoa > Arthropoda > Arachnida > Ixodida > Ixodidae > Haemaphysalis > Haemaphysalis longicornis. The sequence continues at coordinate 47,765,029 of NW_027526335.1, read as the reverse complement.
TTACAGTGTTCCTTTATAAAAAATTATGGATGCTTGATTTTCGCGAAATGAAATACTACATCCACTGCATAAAACAAAATTCACTCCATCGCCTTCTGTCGCTCGCGCCACCATAGCATCTGGCGGCATTTTAAGAAATCAAGCGGCAACAGATACGAAAGGTTCCACTAGATAGGTTACACGTTCTGCTTGGAACGCACGTGAAGTAGGGAAACGTGGTTCCATAAACGTTGAAGTAGGGCGCCTCGATTCACGCGCGTCTCCGCCGTACGGCAGCGCTGGCATCGAGGAACCCGGCTTGGAGCAGTAAAACGCGGTAAATTTAAATTGACTTGAGCAAACCTTTAGTGTGTTTACCTTGGGAAGAGCGCGACGGAAGAGGAACAGCACGAGGGGTGAGCGGGAAAGTGAAGGAAGGCATTTGGCAAATGTTGACGAAAGTCTATCGTCTTTAGTCGACATTTGCAATGAAAGGAGCAGATACGCGGCCAATTTTCTTTGCCTTGCATGTCTCATGCCTTGACACGTCTGGCTAGCATCAATCTTGAGCACTGAGTAACTTTTATAAAAGCAGAATTAAGCAATGTTTGTCACCCGAGCAATGCTTGACACGTGTGCTTCAGCAATCGTGTATATCAATATGCAAGGGCAAATAGCTCTGGAGTGAGCTTATACCCCCGTCCATTCCACAGAACTCGCTATCTGGACTTTCCAGGCTACAGCATTATGTGCTGCTGTTTGTGTGTTGTCATGGGCAGCCCGCATCGACTTCCTAAATGCGCTGTCTTGCTGCGAGCAGCTTCCACCGTTACACTTACCATAATTTATTTTGCATTCTTTCCTTGTATAGGATATCAACGTTAAGCGTGATCCGGACTCTGCGAGATATCTATTGTGATCCAGGCTGGATAACTGCATTTAAATCAGCAGATTACACAGCCGTCCTCGAAGCAGAACTTTTATTCATGTTTGTTCTCAAAAAAAAAAAAAGTTCCTAGCTCCACTCATGTTATTTTTTTTAACTGGTTGTTTCTCCCTTGTTAGTACGTTTGGCGAAACTGCCCAATTCATTCTTCTAAGAACTTTTCAGGCCTTTTTTTTTTTTTTAAGAGCACATATTGTCTATACGCGTTGCGTTGGTTCCCAGACACTCAGTTATTGTGCTAAATGAGACTGAATTCTTTAAGCAGCTTCGTTTTAGTTGTCCTATCACGCGTGTGTGACCAAGCGTGATATTCATGACGGTGGCACGCTTTAGACGATATCCTCTGCTCAGAGGCCAACTCAACGCTGTCCTGGGTGAACCAGAGCATGCGTACTTAAAATTGATGCTCAAGATATCGTTCTACACTTTTCGCCAGTGTGAAGTGTTTTAAAACGCCCTGGAATGCCGCCTTCCTTAATATAAATGATATTTGAGCGCGCGTGGATTAGCATCAACACACGGTTGCCTGATTTGCAACTACCTACATCCTAGAGCCTTGTTTTTTTATGTAACCGCTTCTCCTAACAGAAAAAACATATCTTGCTATTTGAACGCCTCGGTCTGAAGCTAAAAACTGCCGTACTTCTTTCTTTTTTTTTTTTTTTTGCGCCAGCAGCCTAGGCTCGACGCCGGGAAAAGTTTACTCCCTACTTTACTACATCCCGTCTGCCTCAAGAAGTCTCTTTTTTATAACGTGCTATTATTTTTCTTCTTCGCCCCTACTGACTGTATTTGGATGTTGTTTCTATCTTTCTTTGTCTATTTTTATTTTTATCGATGCATTCTCATTTAAACAGCCCGTTCTCAAGCAGTGGCCAATTTCGCTCAAATTCCACCACTGCAAAGAAGCAGTAGAAGAAGAAGTAGAAGAAGAAGAAAAAGAAGAAGAAAATGAAAGTTAAAACATGCCACACGAAGTATTGCATTAGCGAGAGGCATCATAATCGCACATTTGTACGTCAACCACTGACACTGTAGGTCGTCTCGCCCTCGGTGTGATCATCTAAATTTTTTTTCGCATTGATAAGAGATTTCCGCAAGTAGGATCAGAATCAAAGTTTTCTAGAACTTCGTAAGCCAATAATACAGTAAAATGACATTCTGAAGCTCAAAACAATAGAGATTTACTTTTCCTATTCTTTCGCGATATGTTGTCTTTTTTTTTATTTTTCCAGCTTTATGCATCGCCAGATGAAGATAACCATTCGCATAATATAGCGCGGTTGAGCAGTCCGCCCCCCACTTCGAAGTGATGTGTCTCCCTTTCAATACGGGCATTTGTCCTTCGCTATGTGATCCCGGCGTATATAGATATATGCGAGTAAAAACACGTAGATCGATATAAATCGCAGATACGTATGGGGAGTTTTTCTCGGTCTCCACCCTCCTAACAAAATTGCTTTCGCGGAATCAACGAAATCGTTATTGATCTTCGATATTTTTAACAATGAGCCACTTAAAATGGGAATCAAAGGATATCTTCCGGAAAGAAGACAAACCTGCTTCAACCGAAACTTTAGCCACTTAAAATGTATCAGGGAATAAAATTCAACTAGAATAAACTCAGAGGTTGCCGGTTGAATGCTTTCGGGAAGATCAGCCGTAAGAGCAGTGCTAGTAAATGGAGGGTCGAATGGCTTTGCACAGAAGAAAAGCTTTGTTTGCCTCTTAGTTTTTTTTTTTTTTCGTAAATTCTTTCCCTGAGGGGATAAGTGGGAAACATCTCGTCGCGCTCTTAAGGAAAGCCTCAGTTCAGGTTGGCATTTCTTAGTGTTATTTGTGCTTTCTTTTATGTACGCATTGCGCCAGTTATGATTTCAAATGTTTGCTTTTTATATTTGTGGTATTTTCAAACAACACATTGTCTTACGGTTTAGTGAAAAAATGAGCGCGACCGGTACTGTTGGGAAAGTACGGCGAAGACCTCAAGGTCGTGCTCCTCCTGCAGTGGTAGGATAATATTAAGAAGCGTGATTTTAGATGTCACATTAAGTCTGTCAGTGAATCAGTATGAGTGTTTAAATAAATATGCTTTTTTATTCGTTCGCATCTATGTCAATCCAAATTTTTTTTTCCACTATGCCATCCAATATGTAGCTCTCACCAAGTTGTGTTCCAGTAAAGAAGTATGCCGTAGGCGCTTTTGTTCCTGAAGGGGGCGAAAAGGGCTTTATGCGAGTAAATTCGGCTCAATTTATTTTTCCAGACTGCGCACTAACATTTGCTCCTGAATTGTCTATTCGTCCCGGATAATGAAATCTTCAGTCTGTACCTCAGCGCCAGGCCTCAAATGTGTTTCGGAAAAGCCTGTCCTCCTTACTCTTTGCACCACGGCAGCGCAAAACAGTAAGCGAAGCATCCCTAATCCGTCACTCACCATAGCAGGAAATCGAGTCCCCACCGCTCCCCACCTCCGCATGCTAAACCTCATAATCTCACAAAACGGATCAGGTCTCTATAGCACTAAACCGTTTCAATGAACACTTTCCCAAGTCATTCACCTAGTATACCATGTTTCAAATCGCAAATTAGGCCTGCATGGACCTGATACCTTACGCATTGTAAAATTCACACCCATTCGCTGAGACGCCTTATGGTGTACCATAAACGGCACTCAAAATGACGGAAAAAACAAAGCTTAACATTGGACTGCGCCAGGCATGCAAAACTGCCTTGGACGCACCTCCAGAGACTTCGACGAAGAATTTGTTGCAACTACAAATTCACGTCACCTCTGAAGAGATGTGAGAGGTACATCGCATTTCTCAGTTTCGACGCCATTAACACCCGCTACACCAGCCATTCCGCAAAGTTAGGGTACGTGACCAGACCTTCCAACAGTGCAAAGAGCGCATCCCTCTGCACATGAGACGAGCCATTCGTGTAGCCCAGTTCGTAAAAAAAAAACATGCATCTGGCTCACCCTCAGACTCGGCACAATGATGAGGCATGCGCAATAAATACGGCGATAGCCAAACTGCAGGACCCACCGACGCGTACCCGCATCCTCTTCAACCAGCCAACCCGTATGTAGCATGGCAAGAAATGTCTGCCATCACCGTACGCACAACATTTACGCAAGCCGCCAAGGTAATCCTAATTGCCCTGTATATCTGCTACGACATGTAACGAAGCCATCGCAGTTCAAGGCAAACTCACATGCAACCTGCCGCAACTGCATACAATAACGCATCTATAAAACAGCTCTTTGCATCTCCAAGACCACCCGCCAGCTCCACAAAGTACACCTGGCCTGTGTATTCCCTCACACAAATCTCTCACAAAAGACCTTCACGCTGGTCATTATCAAAGAAAAGACAACTCGACTTTTTGTCCCCCCCACCTCCCCTCCGCGAGAGACCCGCTTGTCAAGTATGCCGACATTCTAGCCCACTATTGTCTCAATCCAAGAAAATGCCCGCCAATAAGATCGGACTCCAGACACTGCAGACGAATACATATTGCCGCAGCACCCCTTGCCACACCGTTAACCCAACGCAATACCCCTCGACCTGTAATTTTCCAATGTATCCAGGCGCCCTCTACCATCATGAAGAAGGCACCAACAAACTCAACATTTCACTCCCAATCCTGTCCTAGGAGCAGAGCATGGCATGTCCGAGCAGCTTGGACGCTGTTGTAAAACGAAACTTGGCGACGAGTGCCCGGACAGAAAGTCGCAGCCGGATGCCCGAACATCTGCACCTGATGCTCTCCCAGTAAAGACATATCGATGGGTTCAGCGATCGACCGATCTTTTATATCAACTACACGAACACAACATTTCGGAAGTCTAACCTCTTTCCAAGTATAGCAAAGTCCGGGTGAGAAGGTGAATCATTATTTTGGTTAACTACACTACGATTTATCAGGTTTTTGTTCGGATAAATATGTGGCCTAAGAAAAACTTTCATTTTGGTGTCGCGTTTTGTAGATCAATCTTGATTTATATGACCACCATCAGCAATATTTAGGCCAGCCTGTATAAATACTCCTAGCTTCATCCTTAGCACTGTAAACTCCACTTTGTAAGTATGTGCCCACTAATTCTGAGTACCGAAGACTTAAAAATTAATCACAAGACCCCGCCGTCAACGCAGAAACAAAAAACAGCTTTGGCTTTGTTTTATTCCGCCTGTATTTGCTTTAGAGCTGCTTACGATCCATTACTCGCCCCCAACCAGCCATCCCAAGCTCATAACTTTAGCCCCTCACATGACAGCACGGCACACACAAGAAAAGACAAAAAAAATGGCCTCAAAGGATGCGAATTCCAGGGAATGCCGCCACAATGAAGTCGAGCAGGCCAAGTGGCCTTGACATTTGTTGGCGCCTCAACTCTATTCTCCTTCCAGCTCCCTGAGGGGAGTGAGAATGTTGGGTCAGTGCCCGACTCGTAAAAACAAATAAAAAAAAGGGGACTGAGCCAGCCATGCGACTAGATGATAAAAGCTATTCATCAGACAAGTCCTTCGTTTGTCCCCTATCAAGTGCAGTTTAGAACACTTGGTCACGGTGGAAAAGGTGAAAAGATGTGTTTTAGTAGTAAGCAGTTTGTCGCTCCTGGCATAAGCGGGATTTAATAGGAACTTGTTAAGCAGCCGAGTTCTATAGCTCTTTGCTCCGCTTTTGCTCTAAGTCACCGCCCCACCACTGACGGCTTTTCGAACGGAACGAACTGTAAGTTAGGTTGGCTGCGATGATCCAGGGTGCATTGTTATCTAAGCCGCTTAAGATATACAGCCATGGGCAAATTACACATGACAGAGACAACACGAACCAAGGGTCAAGACTGGCGAGGTTTTATTAACTATTTCGGCCCTGGTGGTGTCAATTTACGCCGCAACTTAAAAGTTTTTGTAGCTCACGAAGAACGAAACCAAAACTGCCAGTTTTCTCGGAAATTGTTCTTCAAGAATGCCTATTGCGATAGAAATCACTGTATTTGCGGTTTAGCGCGAGTCGGATGCTACAAAAAAGAAGCTCCGATGTAGACCAAATGACGATATTGGTGCTAAAAAAAAACGGGGGTCCTAGATTTATTCCAAACTTTGTAAATCGATAAATACGTGCACTACGAAGCTCATTTCTTGTTTGTAGTGTCATGTAGTCATAAAGTCTAGGATATACGTAAAAAAGATGTTTCTGGTAGTAAATACGAAAATTTTAATTGTCATACGTCCTACTCCCGGGCAGTGGGAATGTGCGCTGACCAGCTCGGACCTGGAGGACAAGCAAAACCTGATTCAGCGGGCCACCCGAGCAGCGGCAGCACGCGGCTACCTGAACTAAGGCGGCCGCCCATCTGCTCGAAATATGCAAAATAAACATTTGTTCCTCCTCCTCCATATGTCCTAATTAAATGCCTGATTAATAAATCAGTTAAAATTTGCACTACCAGCGCTGGTTTTTGTTTGTAGGCTTATGCGAACTTAAAATTAATATGCCACCCAGAAAACTTTGTTTTGCAAGAAATAAAAATATCAGGGCTTAAAGCGTTAAAAAGGAAGCCTGGAAGCACGTCTCATTCGCAACGTCACAGTGCGGTAACCACGTTTCCTAAGTACACTCGAACACTGCCTTAATTTACCCCTTAAACCAATATATGGAATTATTGGGAAATTTGGCGTACGTTGTCGTGTTTGCCATTCATGTGCTCTAGACTGCACGTGCAACTAATGACGAATTCCATTGGGCGAACAGGAGCAAGTGGAGCGAGCAGCCGGAGCAGCACACGGGAGTAACGGGGACGTATGCTTTCGTTCCGCGAATGAAACATTCGCGCTGCTCCGGGAGCAGTGAAAAGAGGGGGAGGGCGACATGTCAAGAGTCATGTGACCAAACGTTACCCGCGCTCGCTTCCCGGAGCATTTCGCGCGCTCGTGATGTCCGCCCGCAGTTATTCCTCGCCAGTTTTGCCAGATACGTGCCGGTGGTTTTGTGTCTGCCTTCCGCATGGCGACGAATGAAGAAGCCGAGCGGATGTTCATGTTCATGATAAAGGGGTCACCATCGTGTCTCCCAAAAATTAGCTGCGAACGATAACAGCGTCCACCGTCTTTTCCAGACACGACTCTACCTTCGGTCGCTGCTCCGGAGGGGTGAACAGGTGCTCGAACATAAACTCATGCAATGTCAAATCGTCGTCGTCGTCGCTGCTGCTGCTGTCCGATGATGAGCTTGCGCTTGAATCTGTGGTGCTTTCATCATCTAAAAGTAGCAGCAATTCCTTGTCCAGACGGCCGCGCTTAGCTGCGTACGCACTGAGCGACTACCGCGGCTGCTGGATTCCGCCATTTTTCCTCCGCCACCCGGGGATAAAACCATAAGTGACGCAAAAGAGGTCATGTGACTTCCTCGGCGTTCCCTGTTACTCCGCCGCTGGCGACAGAGCACCGAGAACTGCCCTCGGCTGCTCTCGGCGTCAAAAACGTGCTCCTCATCGACCAATGAAACACAACGCCCCTGCTCCTGCCCGATTCCCAAGCCAGCCAAACCTCTCGCACTGCCCAATCTACGACCCATCTCGCTCACCTCCTGCCTCGGAAAACTTTTCGAACACGTCATTTATAATCGGCTATCCGCACACCTTGAAGAACATTCCCTCTTTCCCCCCAACCTCATAGGCTTCCGCCCCGGACTGTCCACACAGGACGCCCTTCTGCAAATTCACCATGATATTCTACAACACCCCCCCCACCAGAGACTATGCGGCGATCCTCGCCTTAGATCTCCATAAGGCATTTGATCAGGTAGGGCACTCCGCCATTCTTAGCTCCATCAACACACTGCACCTAGGCGATCGAACATACACCTAAATACGCAATTTCCTCACCGCTCGCACCGCCACTCTCCGACTGGGCACCGCCAAATCAAACATTTTCGACATGCCCAACAGAGGCACCCCCCAAGGGGCCGTTCTTTCGCCTCTACTATTCAATCTCTCCATGCTCCCTCTCGCGAATGCTCTAGAAAATATACCGTCCCTCCACTCGACAATATATGCGGACGACATTACACTTTGGGTCACGCAAGGTAGCGACGCCCACATAGAGGCCACACTCTCAGCAGGGGCTGCCACAGTCTCCTGTCTTGCTGCACAAGCAGGCTTGACTTGCTCGGCGTCTAAATCAGCACTCCTACTCCTTCCTCCACCTAGAATTAGACCCACTCCCCTGACCACCATTCAGGTAATGCTGGACGGACAACCAATCCCCCGGGTCTCCCAGCTTCGCCTTCTCGGCATGCATCTCCAAGCCAACAGGAGCAGCACAGACACCATACATCTTTTGCGCACTCACACCATCCAGACTATTGGTCTCATTAAACGTATCACGTCTAGGAAACATGGGCTAACGGAATTAGAACGGCTGCGAATTGTGCAGTGCTTCCTGGTTAGCCGTTTTTGATATCACCTCCCGTACGCACAGCTCACCCCCTCTCAACGTACCTCCCTCGATGCCTTACTTCGGAGAGCCTATCGCTCCGTGCTGCTACTGCCCCCCCACGCACCCACCCAACGACTCCTCGCGCTTGGTATACATAATACCATAGACGAACTAATCGAAGCCCATCGCCTGGCCCAGCTTACGCGCCTTTCCCAGACCCCGGCTGGTCGGCAGATCCTCGATCGAATTCATGCCAACCCCCCGCTTATACTAGATCCTCCAGCGCACATCCCCTGGCTTCTCCGCAGGCGTCTCCAAATTAAGCCGATCCCGCGAAATATGCCTCCAGCTTACCACCGCGGACGCCGTCTAGCCCGAGCCCAAGCACACCTCTCCCGCTACCCTTCCTCTGAGCATACTCTCTACGTAGACGCAGCGGCCTACCCCACCCATCCTGCCTTCGCACTCGCTGTAGTAGGCGCTTCTCCAACAATCCCTCAGGCTTCAGCTACAGTCGCCACCACCTCCTCGGTAACTGCGGAAGAGGCAGCCATTGCCCTTGCCCTAACTGAATTACCTACCCCCCAGATCATTTTATCTGACCCCCAAACTGCCATACGAAATTACACAGAGGGCGTCATTTCCACAGCTACCTTCAAAATTCTTCTTCAGAATCCCCGTGCCCACCCCGTGATGCTGCTGTGGAATCCGGCCCACACCGGCGTAGGTTGTAATGAGACGGCACACCAACACGCCCGAGCTTTGATATCCCGGGCTCCCGTTTCTTTTACGCCTACACACGGCATCCCCGAAATGTCCCACGCGTACCTACTTACGTACAGGGACATAACTCAACATTACCGCCTCCTCCGCAGGAACCTACCTCCCCCGCACCCTTCACTTACTCCGCCGGCAGCGCACATGTGGCGGCTCTTACAAACCCACACTTTCCCACACCGCACTCTCCTTGTGCACACTCACCCACACCAATTCACCGCCCCTCACTGCCCCTCATGTGGCGCGCTGGACACTCTCTTCCACACGCTCTGTGAGTGTCCGCGCGACCCCTTCCCCCCTTTCCCCTCCTCTTCTCACTGGGAGCAGGCTCTGGGGAGCTCTGACCTCGCAACGCAAGAAGCCGTCACGGACAGAGCCCTGGACGTCGCGGGGGCCCTTTGGGCCTCCGCCACACCCTTACCCTGAACCCAGTGTAAAATAAAGTGGCACTACTACTACTACTACTACCACTGGAAGACGCCAGAACTCGCGAGAGCACTTTGGGTGCCGTTAGAAGTGCTCCTGTTCGCCCAATGGAAAGGGCTATAAGTCTGGCTACGCCGAGCAGAGAGTGTCTAAAGTACGACACCCATGGTAGCCAATGACAGCTGCTTATCGTCTTCATAGTTACGACAGCACTGCATGAAGAGAAGGTAGACGTAGAAAGGAAAATGTACGCCGGCATGAGCCTGCGCAAGGCCAGATTCTTAACTGGGAGGGTATTTTATATGTACGGGTAAAAAATTAGGTCGAACATAGAAATAAATGAGCTGATTTAAGCAATTACATTCTTCGTCATATGAAGCGTTCAATTGAATTATTAAAGTACACAGTAATTGTAATGATCAAGATATACAGCAAAAAAAAAAAAAGATACAACCCGTCTAAAGTTACTACGCTTAATCGACCAGATTTAGGGGAAATCCCCAAGGTGGAGTAAGTTTCTGCGAAGGAAAGTTTGACATCCACCTGAATGCAGCCATACGGCTACAAAGGAAAGCTATACGGCTTCCTCAGAAACTTCGCAGTTGAAGAAAAATTTGTCCTGGTCCAGGATTCGAACCCAGGACCACCGCTTAACTGGACCAGTCGCTCTACCAACTGAGCGGTGGTCCCGGGTTCAAATCCTAGACCAGGACGAATTTTTCTGCAACTGCGAAGTTTCTGAGGAAGCCAAATAGCTTTCCTTTGTAGCCGTAAGGCTGCATTCAGGTGGATGTCGAACTTTCCTTCGTTATCACGCTTTTTTTATTTGTTTTTTTTACAATATTTTCTTCGCCATCATGAGCTAACTCGCCCAAAGTAACTAGTAATGAATTGGTCAACTTTCACTTTTAAATATAACTTCTCGTAGACAATACAAATACAGCTGGGCTCGTACAGTTTAGCCTTTTTATTGGTGACGTCTTTCAAAAAGAAACGATACCTGGCTTACCTAAGCACTAAATTAACTCCGAACATAAAAAAATGAAGGAAGCTCACACTAACGCTTAAGACTTGAAGGTAGCGAAACTGTACGCAACCTTCACTACCATCACGACGGTTTAAGTCTACAATTGCAGCCTATTTGCTTCTTCTACACTGCCCCAACAACTTTCACTCCATCATTGTTTCTAAAAGTGTGAGCTTCCTTCATTATTTTGAAAGTGATAATCGTTGGACATCACCTTCGAGGAGCGTACGCTATGACGTGTCTTTCTCTTTCCGAGCAAGTGTAGCCAGGTTTACAGCGAACGCTGGAGATTTTTTTTCCACAATCTTGGCCAATCTCCCTCAGTGGGTCTGCTTGGCTTTATAAACATGCACCAGGCACGTTTGGCGGTCGCCGCGAGGCACGCGCTCGCGTGCGCAAGCCATTTTTTTGCGATTTTTAACTGCGGACTTTAAAAATAGCGTTGCTAAACAGCTTTGCTGTAAAAAAGAAAAGTTGGCATTTATTAGCCCAACGTGGTCACGTAGGCTCCCGTATGCAACGGAGATCAAAGACATATACACGACACCTTCCATTACATTTAATTTTTGTCGCCTTGCACACCCGATTGAAAACTCTATTGTGTGAGCGTTCTTGTCTCCATAAGGTTATTAACAGAAAACGACAACTTTTTTCGTGTTGGTTCCGCAAACACCAATGCGCTGCAATCAGGGAAACTAAAAGAGGGCAAAAAATAATTAAAGAAAAACAATTTTTGCACTGACTGTCGCAGTGGACGCATTTGTACGCACCCTTCTCTAGTTATCCCTTCTGTTTGACATCTCTTTGCCATGTTCTTGGCTTATTTTTGTCTTGTTGTATCTTGCTGTTCTTTTTATTTTTTTTTACTTTGCAGGTGCTCGCTTCTGAAAGTGCTCACTTCCTTGCTCCGCGCAAAAAAACGCGAGGTTTTCTGTCGGAGAAACCAGGACCCTGTATTCCCAACAACTTTCCCTCTTTGCTCCTGTCCCAGGCACTCGCGACCCGCGGTTGTTTTTGTTTGCCAGGATACAACCCCCATCCTCCATGCCTGTCGTGCGCGAGAAGCACCCCAGTGGCAAGGGGTCGCCACCTAAGCGTCCCCCACGCATCGCTTGGCATCAAAAGAGGAGCAGCGCTCCTCCGGCGTCCTTACCCTTTCTGGCAACTATTTCCTTCTCCCCACATCCCCACCAAGCTTCACACACGTGTCTTACACATCACTTATCTCGCGACTTTTCCTTTTCCTCAATGGTGGCTTCGTCTAAGCCCTGGCTTCTCGTAGTTCCCCTTTCATCCCTTTTCGAATCGCGCAAAAGCAGACGTCGCGCAAAAGCAGACGCAAGAAGCCACTGTCGACTGTGCGTGCATACTGCGAAGAAAAAAAACATACGAAAACCTCTCTTCCCCTGTGCGAGCGCAGTTTGCTTTCTGGTCGCTCCAAACACATTCTCTACCGAACGACGTTTTGTTGCTTTGGCCTTTTTTTTAGAGCCTACCTTGAACGCGAAGAGAGAAGAGTGAAACTGCGTTGCTTCAACTTTCAGCCACAACGGCGGCTTCCAAGCGGGATTAGCGGTTGTTTGCTGCGCCTGAGCCCCGAGATTAAACTGGGCATGCCAGCTCCTGATAAGCTTGGAAAATCGAGAAATACTTTCTTTCTAGCTTTGAGTTTGTAACGTCGCAAACCCCTACTACGCAATGCTAGAAGAAAACATTTTCCTCCTCCACGTTAGCGGTGTAACTCGTTGTATCTTGTACAGCGCAAAGGCCGTTGAGACAAAAAGGCGTATAGCTGTGTTCGGAATACACAGACTTTTTTTAAATTCGGAGTTCACCGAGAAGCCATTGCGGGACATTTTAACGCCGTTCTGCATTTTCCAACATTATAACCTTGTGGGATTTTGAAATCCGGGCTTTTTAAATATAAATTATACAAAGCTTTATATAAAGCTTTATTTTGCTTGTTTGGTGCTTCGCGAAGGGTAAATTGGATTAAAAAAGGCTGGCTCCTTTTGGTCAGTCTGCAGGGCACGTTCCTTAACGGTGCTGTATATGCTTAGTATAAAGATAGCAGAGCACTTGAGGTTGTTTTTTTTATCCTCTTCGCTGCATCACTCAAGCAGATTGGGAAGCGAACGCTGAGGATGACAATTGGTAGTCTTCAAATTGTTAGCTGAATTTGATTATTTCTGTCAGGACCCCAGTAGTCTAATCAAAAGCTGGTGGGATATTTTACGCGGAACACCGAGAAAAAGTGCCAGACCGAATTTCAGCCCTGACGTAGAAGCAGCCCTTCCAGCGTCAAACCTGAAGCGCGGGGGCTTGCGCTAGCGTTCATGACTTGTACGCATTGGCTTGAGTGAAAATCTTAAGAGCTGCACAAAACTGTAATTCAATGTATGGGAGCTCACGACAGTTACTTCTTGAGCAATACAAGCTGCAGCCAGTACTTTTAGCTTAGCCTGCCCACAACAGCATCCCCTACCAGCTGTTTCAGTTTCCAGCGTGTCTGTTTGCCGGCAGGCACTGTTCCGGGATCATGTAACCGTTTTCCACGAGTTGCACTGGTAAACATCAGCTCTAACGAATTCGCGAGAGAACACTGGAGACGACAATATGATGTTCCCAATTAGAATTCACGATAGAGTACGAGTCACCCTAAAAAAACAACTGATGGTCTCCCAAGGGCAACGCAACGGGGAACTCAATGGGCCACCCACACAACGCAACGTATGAACAACGCAACGGTATCTCAAAGGTATTGATACAAGTTCGAATAGATTTCCAAGGATAGCACAGCAGCCGCCGTGGTACTTGAATTACAGCAATACATTGTTGTAAGTCTTCACAGATTTTAGTTGTCATTATTTCGCAGGTAAAGGATATATGCTGGTACGAATAAAATGCTGCTTCATTCGCTTTAATGACGTGTTCTGGGTAAAACGACAATGAAGGGGGAGGGCTAAGCTGTTCTCCTACAGCTTAGAGCTCGCAGAAACACGCGCAGGCGTGTTTATCCCCCTTACCGCGGTCGCATCAGCTGCCTAGGAGCGCCATTACAGGCACTCCATTACTGGCACGGTTCTGGGAAGGATACAGCGCACCACGAAAAAAGGTCGGACGAGGGTTGGCGACACAGCCTAGTCGCTAATTGGGGAGCGCCCGGGGAACCAGGGATGCGAGCGGGGCACCCAGGCGGAAGGCAACCGCTGTATACACACGGCCAGAAATAGAAAATCTGACAAAAATAATAAGGAGGCCCTGGGGGGCCCATTATTCCAAGTGTGCGTCCTACACTAGCGGAGGCTAACCACGACTGTTTTATGCCACGAGCGTGATATCGGCTATTGTTTTCGCTGTCGCCTTTGTTTCCCCGCTGGGCACGTAGTTTAACGATGCGCTGGAGGCATCGTTGAGACGACGAGGGCATCGTTATTCTCGGATATGAGAGCGCTGTGGGAGCTAGTCTGGTGTTTTTGCTGCTTTTATTTCTGTTCGCGTCGTAGAGGACAAGTTTCTATTGTCGACTGCACTTCCATTGGTGGGATGCCCTTGGTTAACTGTTCCAAGGACGCTCTTCGATTATAGTTATTGACATTCATGTTAACCCTGATGAAATAGTTTTGTTTTTGCGCCTATTTTTGATCGGGTATCGAACATCTCCTTGCCTGGCCGAAAAAAGGAATGTACATAGCGTGGTACATTACAGTTTGAATCGTTGTGTTTAGGTATGTTCGAGTTTCAACAAGAAGGCACATCTTCATAAGACTCCCTATGTGCCGTCGCGCCAAGCCAACCACCGTGGAAAATAACAATAACGGAACCTTTCGCGCAAGCGTGTGCTAAACGTAACATATTTGCGTTAAAGAGTTACCGTACTTGGATTTGGATTCATGGTAGTAAAAAAATTCCCCGCATTTCCCCGAGGGGAAGAATGTGAAAGTGCGAATGCACGAGTTGAATTTGCGCGGTTCGGTAATGTTCGCGAAAGAGAGATCACACACACACACACAACTACAAAGAAAGAAAGATGCATTTATTCACAGACACCTATTTGTGTTGTCGTTGTACTTGATTGCTAGAGCGGATCTCAGCTTTGAAATTTCGTGTCAGTACTCCTTTAAGCAGGTGCATTAGCCCTTCTCACGCCCGATTCTTGGCCAATCCCCCACGTGGGTATGTGCCATGTCAGCGGCCAGGCAGCGCGCGCCCATCTCCCCCCGTTGCCAAGGAAGACGAGGAGATTCCTGGCCAATCCCCCACGTGGGTATGTGCCATGTCAGCGGCCAGGCTGCGCGAGCCCATCTCCACGTGCGCGGACATCGCCGGTGGACGCAGGTTCAGGGTCGCTTAAGAAGTGCATTGCACTTAAAAAGTACAGCACACGAAAGCTTCTCATCCTCTAATGCTGTCTAAACTCTGCTCTAAGTTATTTAGATTATTTTCGTTCTTTGCAGAGAGCGCGAATTGTTTTTTTCTGAAAGTCAACATTCGCGCATGCATCTTGAGAATGCGTGCATCTTTGGCTAAGAGCTGACATAGCCACATGGATATAAGCAGAGGTCCCATATCGCTGCAAGCTAATTTCCGGATAATATCAGGCAACAACGCTGCGGTCCCGGCTACACGATGGCGTCCACGTCTTGCTCGGACTGCCAGTATTTTCGGTGAATCCACGTCTGAATTTGCTAAAATACGCTCCATTCTCAAAGGCAAATTACAAGGCCCACCTGGCCAGATACCCGAGCCCATTTTTCTTTTATTTTGATTAGTACCAATCTATTCTTGTTAGTACTTTTTTTTAGTTATTTTCCCCTCAAATTTGTTGTAGT
This sequence comes from Haemaphysalis longicornis, assembly GCF_048455015.1. NCBI lineage: Eukaryota > Metazoa > Arthropoda > Arachnida > Ixodida > Ixodidae > Haemaphysalis > Haemaphysalis longicornis. The sequence goes on along the minus strand of NW_027526335.1, from coordinate 47,749,594 downwards.
AACCGAATAATTGCATAGGTTGCAGCGAGAATTCAATCAGGCTTCGTCATTGTCCTGCTACTTTCGTGCCCTTACGTTTGTTTTATTTTTGATGCCGACCCCAAGTGCGTAACTATTTCAAACGCCTTTAATACGAACTAAATCTAAAAGCAAAACAAAACGGTAAATATTAAAAAAGAACAAAAGAACAAAAGAAAGGCTCAAAAAGAAATCTGCAGAAATTCAGAGAATCGTCTACTAAGGCTACATCTACTAATCATCTTATGCCGCTTGTCTAGGTAGTGAGTTCTTCACAACCACATTTTGTGGTTTTTCTGAAGTCTGTCGTACCAATGATCTCCATTTATGCTCTTGTAACAAATGCAGGAGCAAATTTTGCGAAATCTGCACTTTTGTGGAAATGCAGAGTGTTACACGGTACTCGGAAAAGAATGCTACGCATTAATACGGGCACAAGTGGTTTAGCCAACGTGACACTCAACTCTCCGTGTACACATTAGGAGTACATTACCTTTAGTGCTGAAATATGTAGTTCAACGTACATAATTAATTATTTTCCGTTCAGTTGGGGTCTAGATCCAAGGCTATCCGTAATGTTTGGCATGACAAAAAACCGGGCAGTCTCCACTAACATCAAACCCGGGGAGGGGTGAAGCATGCAGTGTATAAGTGTATTCTTGGAATTTTCGCTGACGGAGATGAAACCATTTGGGGGTAGAAGTATACAGCTTTGCTATAAAAGTCTGATGTCTTTGAAGCACGAAGCGTTCTAGCGTGAGTCATTGGAAAACAATCGTCCCCGTGGGTTCTTTTAGTACGTGGTTTTGACCACGGAGATAGGCATCGGAAAACGAGTGTGAAGTGTTTTAGTACCGTGACAACATGAAACGACGAGGACGACAGGAGACGCCGACAGCCCTAGCCCCTCAGGGGCTTCGCCCCTAAAAATTACGTGGGTTGGTTATAACTTTCCAAAAATGTTGACGCGAAATCCCAGCTGGACTGGCTGTTGATCTTCTTTTGGCCTTTCTGTCGAACTTTGCGGCTTAGCCGGTAACCACTTGACCAGCACCCTCTGAAGCTGGTTCCGCTCGCTCGTCGTCCCCTGTATAGCCTCCTGTTTTCTCCCGTCAATACATTTACCTCGCAAGGCGGCACGTGGCTAGCGGCCTAACCTCCTTCACCACAGTTGTTTCCCTTTCTCCGTGCACGTTATGTCCCCCTTTCTCAGAACCCTACTCCGAAGCTGGCGTTTCCCTTTCTCGGATCTGCGCGATTCTGCATATCTCACAACAATTTTCTGTACCGAAAGCGTTCCATAAAACACAGATATCAAGGCTTTCGGCTTAAAGCACCACGAGTCATTCGCGGAAGCTTGACCAAATACCGTTATGACGTCACACAAGTTTGCAATAGGTTCTGATGCCCTAACAGTAGTTTCGTGATTAATATCACGAAACTCGTTTCGTGATTAATATCGACTTTTGTGTTCAACGTCCGTTTTAGAGACATCAGTGTTTTCAACGTGGGTACGTTGAAAGCTTCCTATGGGACCACGAGGACGCGGGTTTGATTCCCGGCCGCATCGGCCGCTTTTCTGATGGAGGTGGAAAGGAAGAACGCCCGTGCGTACGAGATTTCGGAGGACGTTAAAAATCCCAAGGTGGTCAAAATTAATCCGGAGCCCTTCACTACGGCGCTCCTCATCGCCTGCGTTGTGTCGGTGCGTTAAACCTTAAAATCAATCAATCATGCTTCATATTGCCCATCGGTCAGTCGACCTTCAACTTCCTTGGGCGAATCAATGTATAAAAAGAGATTCAACTTCGAAAAAAAAAAAAAAAACACGCGAATGCTTTCATAGCCCGCGCCGTTCCACAGCGCAAACTTAAACTCGGCAGTATATAGCGAGAGGTGGCCGTCCACGCCAGCAGACCGCTGATTAAGAGACCGGAAGACTGCAGCCGAACGGGCGAACATACACGAGCGAGGAGGAAAGCGGAGAAAGGTACAGCGGAAACAGGCGGGAGATTTTAAACACAGGAGGAGAGCTGGGAACGACGAAGCCCAGCGCTGCATCAGCGTAGGTCTGTAGGCGGCGGATAATAAAATTTAGGTGACGTTGTTGTCCTCCTGCCTGTCCCGGAGCCGACTGCTTAACCAAAGCCACAACCCTTTGCAAGGAAGAAAGCGCATGTTTCTATGATTTTTGCTTGCACCTGTACATTATATACAGGGTGATCAAAGTTAGGTCGACAGGTTTTTTTTTAAATATACTCGCTTAAATGTACGTGTAGACCACCTGTACAGGGAGGTTATGCACATAGGGGGACACAAAACTAGGTAGTGACTATTGATGTCGGCGGCTTAATTACTAAAACTGAATAATTACTCTTTAGTGGCTGCAGTAAGCAGGTATGTTAGTATTGAAAAGTTAGATGCAATCGTGTTTATACGCGGTTTCATTTGGAGGAATTCTGCTAGCGCATCCGTACTTCGAAATATCGAACTGCGAAGCTTAATTGCTGGTCGTATGATTACGCATGCAAGACAGCGAGCACCGGCGTAAAGCTGCTCCCTTTTGTGATGTAGTACCTGTGTACGATGTTTAGTTCGACAGCGGGGTGGAGGCATATGCAAAAGTGACAACTGGCACCCATTCAATCTTGGCCGGCGCTATCGCAATATGCAGTACTGGGAACCGCTATCGAAACACAGAACAAAAGGGAGGAGCTTTGCGCCGGTCTTCACTCTCTAGCATGCGTAATCATGCGAACGGCAATTAAACGTCGCAGTTCGATATCTCGGAGTACGGATGCGCTAGAAGAATTCTGCCAAATGAATCTGCGTAGAAACATGATTGCGTCTAACTTTTAAATGCAGAGCATTTCAGTAACTCACGATGTCACCCGCGTTGACGTCCGTCGTAGTCCGCACCGTCGTTGTCCGCATCCCTCCCCCTACACTATATAAAAAAATACTATCCGGCGCCTGGTTTCGATCCCTCGACCCTGCGGGCGGAACGCAATGTACATGGTGCTCTACCCACTGCGCCACAAAGCCGACACAGAATGGGAGGCTACGAACGCGCCTTATATCCTTGACTCATTCAAACTACGTCAAGAAGCTGCTGATACAACGCATTCACTACCACCAAGTCCCCAAACACTAAACGTTAACGCAATACACCCACCCCCTATGCGACGCATTTACTCGAGTCCCCATCGCGGGGAGATGGGCCCAATTTTTTTAATACAAACATGCTTGCTTACTGCAGCCACTCAAAAGTGAAATAATCAATTTTAGTTATTAAAGCCACCGAAATCAATAACTACCACCTTATTCTGTGTCCCCCTGGGCGCATAACCTCACTGTATAGATGGTTTTTACGTAAATTATGCGCCTAATTTAAAAAAAAAAACCTGCCGACTTAATTTTGATTGCCATGTGTACGCGTGGGCGTGCGTGCGTCTGTTCGCATCATCAGTCCGCAAAGTGACCTTCAAGAGACAAAAACCAACCTGAACTAACCCAGTCAGAAGACAGGGAACAATCTCTTGTTACGCGTTTCACGTCGACCCTTGATTGCTCGGTGCTCACTCGGTCGGCGTTTTTTCCGCGATGCCTACGGCCTGTGCTAGCAACGTGGCTCCCCAGCTGGCTCCCAATGGACATGTTAGCGCGAAATGAAAACGAATAGTCTTTGGCAACGGCGCACACAAGGCGGCAAACCGAGCGAAATGCAGCCCGTGTGCTGCCCAATACATCATGTCGTCTTCGCTATTTTGGCGGCAGGCAAATTGAAACTGCCACTGAGCCGCGGAATATAGGACCTTTCTTTTTTCTCTCTCTTTGCTGTTAACTGAGGCGTTTCTTGGCACCTCGGCTGAGTGAAGAGGCGCCCTCGGGGTTTCCTCTCACGCAATTTTTTCTCTGTTTCTCCAGTAACCGAATGAAGGTTAGGAAGTTTTCGCGAAAAAAGAAAAAAAAAACAATAAGCCAGCAGGAAATGCCTGTTAACGGTGACTGATACCTCAACGTATATGCAACACACCGCAGAAACAAAAATTTAAGTTGTGATTTGATTCTTCATGGTCTAAGAATAAAATAAAACGAGACAAAATTAGAAGCTCGTTATTGCGGGGAACGCTTTCTGCGATATTGCGAGGCTAACGTCGGCGATTATATTAATAAGCATACCCATTGCACTGAGCGCCTTCTTTTGCACTAAAATAAAGTAAGCGCCTTTACGTCCGCGTTCGGCAGAAATGTTAGGGGACTAGAAAGAACTGTGAGTCGCTGGGCGCCTGGCCTGCTCAACTCTTGACTAGTCCTCCACGTGCATTGCGCTCGGGGCAGGGACAGCCTGAAACTCCCCAACAAAAAAAAAGCGAGCATCCATGAACTTTTTAATTAAGCACCACTGCAAATGACACTTATGCATTGATTCGCCGCCTAATATTTGCGTAATGTTTTGTTCTTATTCAACAATGTTGACAAGTATGAACATTGACACCGGAGTTAGACGTTTAGCTGTGGCTGTGAGTATATAAGACTATTTGGGCAGCTTTTGTTTCGCTTTGGCCGAGTGGCTGAATCGAGTAGCGGACAGACCGACAGACCAGAATTTCTCCGTTGAAGTATCCCAAGAAAGGCTATTGTCTTTAAAATAAATTCCTCGGCACCGAAGTTACGCTTACGAGCTTTGAGGACGAAATCCTAGCGATTACGAGTCCCCTAGAGTGTTACATCGAGTTTGCTTATCTTCGCTTTCGTTTCTTCGTGTTTTGAGGTGAATTACTCGGGTAGGGAGAGCGGCCGCCATTAGCGCGGCAGCTTCCCCGCAGACACCGGTGCCGTCACCGAGCACATGTTCTACTCACGTGCCGCCACGTTCACCAGCCCCGCGGCACACACCGGGTTAACTGTTGTCTCCCACCCCCTCCCGGCAGGGTGTCGGGATGGCGCAATTTGATGGGATGGCGTTCGGACCCGGGTTCAAATGCCACAAGAACCGAAATGTGCTTTCATTGAAGCGAAAGCTTTCTTAGTTGGATCGATACCGTCCTGTCAAAAAACTAATGCATTTCCTCACTGCTGGTTGTTCGAGCGAAAAGCTCTGATAACATCTCTGGACACGCGCGGTTCGTGCGTGAAACCGGGATTCCATTTTGTCAAAAGGGTTACTTGAAAATCGCGAAAAAGGATTGCTTCTTGATGCGAAAATACACGCATCGATCATGACGAAGGGGTACTACAGTATACCTTTATTTCAGAAGCCATGTGGTATACATTGCGCCCTTCGTAGATTCGTTTGCTCAGCGCGTGAGAAATCGTCGAATAGGTTCGCTCTTCGTTTGCAATTTGGTGTATTGAAGGCGTGACGACCGATCGGACGCACTTTCAGCGAAGGATGGACGCGCTTTTAGCGAAGGTTTTGTCGCAGTTTTGACGCAGTTTTGATGCGGGAGAACATTCGTTCTTTTCTAACTTTCTTTAGGAAAACATGGTACAGTTTGTTTTATTCATTTGCCGGCGGCCATTTTGGTGCAATTCGTGTTAACGCCAATGACGGCGACGACGGCGGTCACCCTTCGTGTCTGATGAGGCACCCAACGCTTCCAATTTATAAGGCCCTCTTATGCCGCCCGAATTTCGAGAGAAGTTTTTAATGGTACTGGTGAGAATAGTCTTTAATTGTCTGGTACAGGGTGTCCGCACGTCTCATGGCTGACGACAAAAAAAAAAGGGGGGAGGGGGCGCCTGGAGGCTCCATGACCGTAGCTGAGCTTTTACTGTCTTGGGGAATCCTGATGTGTTCTCAGCGCACTCAACGCAGCTTCTCTGGCCCCGTGAAACCCCGAACAAGATCGTACAATCGCGGTATCCCTGCGTCCCTCTCGGATCAGGTGGTGCAGCTCACCGAGATATGGTGTTAGGGCGTCAATATACCAAGGGATAGCTGGGAAAATCAATGTGCCAGTCTGAGCCTTTCTAATGGCATCCTAACCTTTTCGTAGCGTGTAGAGAGGACTGCAACCTATGTCTGCTTAGGTGTCGGGGATTATTGGTGATGTTGAGAGTGTGTGGAGTTTCAGATTAAGCGGGGCTTTCACGTAACAAGGACATGCGAATAGTTCTTTTTCTATTGCAGAAATAGCCCTCGTAGCCGCGCCTACCCGCGCTCGTGTTAACAAACAAACACCCACGCGCACAGAGGAAGAGATCCTGATTGGAAGAATTGGCTTAAAGAGTGTGAACACTCTTTTTAGTTATTGGGGCCGCTAAATTTGCAAACGCGGAAGAGATCTGTTCGTTTGCAGCCTGATTGCTTGTTTGGTGTTTGTTGTACTTCTATTCGGGAAAGCCAATTAGCTACCGAGAAATCTGGTCGGTCTGTTTCGGCGAAGGATATCCTCTGTTTACTCCCCAGAGGAAATTCGCAGTGTCGTGTCGTTGCAGGAGGAAAATTAGCTCGGTGTGCAATTACAGGGAGTACTGGTCCTTGGTTGTACTGAAGATAAGCCCAACGAGTATTTTGTAGTACCCACTGGGATAAGCTTAGAAAGAAGATTTTTTGTTCTTTTCTATGGGTATTAGGATAAAATTCAACGAGAAGGGTCTCAGCTGTTTGGCGCTTCATGCACATGAGTAGAACACGTCCACGATATGCACGTGTTGCGAAAAAAGAAAACAAAGGGTGAGTATTTGGAATTATTGATTTAACTCCACGGGGAGAACGAATAGCTTTACGAAAATGGATAGTAAAGTTTACCTCCACACCCAATGACTCGACAGTGAAACTGAAGTGCGCATGCGCCATACTTTACAAGTGCAGCTTTTGGTTCCGTGTGTTTGTCGGCCACACGGAACTGTTAAACTGCTCATGGTTTCTTACGAACGCCCCCCAAACGCCCTCTCGACAGCATTTGTGTTCTCCGGTCATAGTCTAACAGAGAGAGCGTTTGTAGTTGTCTCAGATAAAAATGATATAAAAAATACCAAGACCATTATCACAGCACCCTGTAATCTCCACGCTATCAGCGTGAATATAAATATAACAGGAAGCAAAACTTTAACGCAATCACATCGTACTACCATGGCATTTCTCCCCTTCAAGTGCGTGGCGTCGTACGCACGTCGGCTTTCCACACGGTCCTTCACCTTTCACAAATATGATCACGAGTATGCAAACTTTTTTCTATCCGTCGAGTTAAGGCCACCACAGCACGTCTTATCATTATTTTGACTGCTTACGTCAACAAGGAGAGTCACTGGGGGTCAGGAAGGAGCCCTCAATACTAGATGTGTACTACCTGCACGGCCACGTGGCGAGCATGAGGACCCGGGTTCGATTGCCGGCCTCGGTGGCCGCTTTTCTGATGGAGGCGAAAAGCAAAAGACGCCCGTGTGTACGAGATTTCGGCGCACATTAAAGAACCACAGGTGGTCAAAATTAACCCTAAGCCCTCCACTACGGCGCGCCTCATCGCCTGCGTTGCGTCGGCGCGTTAAACACTACAACCAATCAATCCATCAATCAATGCAGCGCCCACGACCACACCGCTGTCGTCAGTGGAACGCGAGCGTGGGCCGCAGAGCGGCGCAGAGGCACGCCAATATACGAAAACGGCTGCCACTCTCGTTCTATTGCCACGGCCCATCGATTCAGCGACAGCCTAGAAAGGAGCTGTACACTGAAGACTATCAATGCCGCCAATCCCACCACAGCACGGAACCAGATGCGCGTGTTCTGGCGCATGGAAGTGAAAGAAGACGAAACTCATTTGTGCGTGTCCCGCTCGGTACTGGCATCGCCATTAGCTCTGTGATTTAAGCCTAATTCTGGCATTAAACTAATTGCTTACGAGTAGCGAACCCCTACATAACGCTACACTATTACAAATGCAGTAAAATGGCTCGCATTACCGCCGCTGCTGCCCGGAACAGAAGTCTCGACTCCACGCGAGCGGTGTCCGGATGGCATTGCAGCACAACCACGCCAAAGAGCATCTGCTGCCAAAACACGGGATGTGTGACCACTTTAACTGCACTGCTGATCGTCTGATCATGCAAACCAATATACTCTAGGTAGACAGGAAGCCCCGACGGCATCGCTTCCACTGCACGCGTGTCCCGCCATTTTAAGCGTTTCTGGATAAGCAGCGAATTTGTGGTCAGTGATGCAGTTAAACAATTTTTTAAATGAAATAGCGTTATAAGGCTCATTTTCCATTTTTCCGTGCTGTTCGCCATCCGCTCTCAGCCGTGCGCATCAAGCGTGCGCATAAATATGCCATCGCAATCAACCGGAAGCTAAACCTGAGGCAGGCAGATGCGAAGGCTTGCCTGAATCTGGAATACGCACAGCACCAACTGAAATGCGGAAAGAAGGGCAATGATAGAGCCGCCGAGACGAAAGAGAACATACGTGAATTGAGCAGGTGCCGCGCCGGCGCAGTGAAGTTTGTTTCACGCTACGCCGGTGGTAGAAAGCTCCGCAGACCGTCGCTAGCCGTGCCCATAACTGACATCATCATACCAAGACGGCTCTCCCATCGTGACTTATGCCGGTACCAACATTGGCTCACCTAACTAAAAAAATTGCGCCCACCTCCCCGCGAGGGGAACCCTGTGTAGATGCGACGCATCGCGGGGTTCACTTGGTGTTTCCGTTGGATTTATTCTGAAATCGCGTGAAACGTGTCAAGAACGAATATGATTATTATGTTTTATGATTATTATTATGTTTTATTGGCCAATCTTGGTCAATCTCTCTAAGTGGTATGTTTGGGGCTTCGCTGTCGCAACGACCTTTACTCCATTATTGTTGCTGTAAGTGGGAGCTTCTTTTCGTTTGTTGCAAGTGTTAATCATTGCCCCATCATGCGTTGTATCAGTAGCATTTTGACGTAGTTTGAATGAGGCAAGGATATAAAGCGCGTTCGTAGCATTTGATACTGTCTCGGTTTTGTGGCGCAGTGGGAAGAGCACCATGTACCTCGCGTTCCGCCCACAGGGTCGTGGGATCGAAACCGGGCTCCGCTAACTATTATTTTTTTTATATAGTGTAGGGGGAGGGGCGGACGACAACAACGCCGACGACGCTGCATGGACAAGGCGAGTGAATGAGATGCAGTCGCATCTAAAAAGGGCAGAAGATTATCCCCAGTGCCTCAAAAACCAAGAAAGGTCTAAATTAGGAGCAGAATCGGACTAAAATGTATCCTACGAAGGAATGAAATTCACTATATAGCGCTTAAAAACACTACATTTTAATTCACTTTTCGAATGTTCCGTGGCTCCGTGACCGCTGCAAGGTGTATAGGGCAGACGAGTGGTGGCTCCACGCGATCAAGATAGAAACCGCTCGAAAAATATCTAAGGATGTCATCGCAGAGAACATACTCACTCAAGAATTCTCGGCATGACCCTATATCTACTGAAAAGCGGCCAAGCCGTTTTCACAATCGAAAAAACACAGAAAATCTTTGGCAAATTGGGCCGCATTGTAAAACACCCAATCAGGGAAAAGCAGGAATGAGGTAAAAAATAGAATATATTCGTTTACTTACTATGGGCCGGATATCGAACAGCGTGCCGTACCACAAATTACTTACACTGAACAAAACCAAATATAAACATCACCATGTAGGCAGCCCTCAACATCCTGGTTTTCACGGTTGCCGAAAGGGTCATCTATATTTGGAATGCGTTTGAATAAAGACATCAGGGAAGCCACTCTCCTCGGCCGAAGAAAGCGGCTAAGAAAAAAAATCGGGACGGGCTGTCGTACACAAAATAGGCTCCCCCCCCCCCCCCCCCATCAGAAAGAAACTGGACGCCATGATGCACATGTCACTGATCCAGCGGCTTCTCATAAACATTAGATCCAAATCTACACAAGCACAGGAGAGGAGCCCGGATCAAATTCATTCGATTAAGGCACCCAAACCACGTTAACACAGTATGCACCAACGCCGGAACGTAGAAAGTACGGAGGAAACAATCGCCCCAGTTCGCTACCCTATACCATATTTGTGAGTGCATGAACCTCTCCCGCATACAGGAACGGTTGAAGCGGAAATCGGAGCCATCCTCTAGGAAATCTAACTACCGAAGAAGCCCAAGCATCATTAGAGACACTCATTACAGCAGTTCAAACATTCTTTCAGGCGGAATACCAAAACGGTTCGGAAAGATTCTTCATCCACAAAGACGGAAGTTCAAATTACATGGCCAGCAGGACGTAGGGGCCTGGAAGGGATCAAGGCTGCTATCGGAGAACCACGCGAACTTGCATACCGTGCTCCTTGCGACCACGACTTACCCACTCCCCAACCCGGAAATTATGAAGAACGTCTCCTCTTTCTATGCCTAGGAACACGATTCTTCGCGTACCACGAGGGGCTCTCAAGGTTTCAAAATCGCAAACTCTGTGCTGCGGGATACAAATCATTCTATATATTAGCAAATCCAGATGGACGAAGCTGTTTGGTAGGAGAGAGAGAGAGAGAGAGAGAGAGAGAGAGAGAGAGAGGAGAGAGAGAGAGAGAGAGAGAGAGAGAGAGAGAGAGAGAGAGAAGAGAGAGAGAGAGAGAGAGAGAGAGAGAGAGAGAGAGAGAGAGAGGAGAGAGAGAGAGAAGGAGGAGGAGGGAGAAATGTTTATTTAAAAAGATGTGCCGCGATCGTCCTACGCGTGGCGCTCTCCTTCCAGGATCGCAGACTCTTCTGCTGCTCTCCAGGCTCACAGAACCAAGCTCTCTAAATCCTAGTGTCGGATCTGGCCAGAGCTGCCACCAGTAGCGCGACCGTATTCGTTGTTCGACATGGCAAAAAGCTCACTACACGGGGACAGAAGTAAAGACAGTGACACGTGACGAGCGCGTCACTGTCTTTTCTTCTGTCCCCGTCTAGTGCGTTTTTTTACCATGTCGCAGTCCTATCACCAACTATCCCAAATTTCTGCGTTGAAGAGTATTCGTTGTGTTTTCTGAAGGCCAGATGATAGCGCAGGCCCATGTTACATGAAATAAGTTGGAAGGGTTTCTGCATTTATTGCATACGTTTTTGTGTGCTTGCTCGTGCACCTCTTTGGATCGTGAGGCATCCTCCAAAGCCGCTAGGGAAGGAGAGGGGGGGATCTGTAGAAGGTTAGCACTGTTAGCCGCGTGGTTTATAAGACTTGACGCAGTTTGGTCAGCCCTCTCGTTTCCCACGAACTCGTGGTCTGGAGCCCAGATGATGGGGTGGAACTGAATCGGTGTTCTTGGCTGTAGTTTTAATCCATAGCATTCTTTGCAGAGTACCCCCACAGCCAAGACCTTTTAACGCCCCGCATTTCAATAAATATGGAGATTTGCCGAAAGTAACACCTGTAATCGTTATAATAGCGTAAATTCAGATAGTTGGTCGCACACAATCTTGAAAAAAAACTACAGAAATAGAAAAAATTAACTTTTTAGAAAAAATGACAATTATCTGCATTTACGCAGAATTTCGCAAAACATTTCTGAATTCTGTCATTTATGATATCCGGCATAGCTGTTTTGGAATAAATGACTATTTGGAGGCTGTTCATTTTTTGCTGCACATACCTTATTTCCAGAAGAAGAACACCTGTTTTGGCTTTGCCGGCACTGGTGTGCTAGCGTGAGGCAATCGTTGATGGCTCCTTCGGTATCGAGTGTAACGAGGGAGTTACTGTTGGAGGCAGCCGTGTGAGTGTAGATGACGTTTTTTTTTTCATCCCTCCGTTAATTTAAAACTGCTCTAAACGCAGAAAACGTTCACCCTCTTCCTCAAAACCAGCCATGTTCAAGGGTGTGTTCGGGGGAGAAGCACTCAGGGGAAAGCTCAGGGAGAAGAAAGGTAAAATCGGAAGCTTTTGTGCAGCTTTAAAATGTTGTCTGTGTATGCTAGCTCGATCTGTTATCTTTATGCCTTTACAAATGACGGCAGCAGTGGTGTTTAATGTTTTTCTTTTCGTGTGTAGTGTAACAATTGCTTAATATCGAATATTTTGCTGCGTTGTTCTCTTTACTCGTGCATTGTGTGTATGGAACATCGTGCAGCGTGCGAGCAAAATTTAGTGGCATTCTTATGTTGAACAAAGTTGTCACGAGGCCATAAAAGAACTTGTTTAGAGTTATTTGTTCTTCAGGGCATAGCAATGTTCGATTGTTTTTGTATACACTGCTCATGACCCGACAAAAGCAATCAAAAGTATTCGTACGTTCCGTCCCATAGCTTAATGAGTGGTTTTCGCAATGGGATTGTTATAAGCTCTTACCTGAGCCCGTACGAATTTTTCTCTTGGTAAGGATAAAGAAAGCATTGCGTTGATTTTCCTTTTTTTTATTGGCACGTGGGTGGTGCGTCCGTTCTACCGTACTGTAGCGGCGGAGACTACACATGTCTTTGAATTCGCTGGTTCACTGAAAACTGCACAGATGACGGTCCCTTCGCCCAATGGCTCGGGACATCATACACGATAACTGGATTGTAGGTTGGATGGTCGTACACGCGCCAAAAACCAAAGAAAAAAACGTTCTGATGCGGACAGTGTTTGTTGCTCCGAGGGTGCTGCATCGCTTGCCGGAACGCATCGCCATTGAAGCGTACTTTGGTATAGGTATTGTTAGTCCGGCGAGGCGTTCATACGTATCACCGTTTGAAGATCGAGGTTCATTGACATATTCAGGGAGCACGTCGTGGAGTTTAGTCGTCGCTACTAAAACCTAACACGACCTCTGAATACGAGCAACGCTGATAAAGGCTACTAACCGTGGTCACGTGTTATACTTTGTCAGTGATGTTGGATAGTCGGCGGCCGCAAGTTAGGCGTTAGTGAAGGGACGTGAATACGGGCCAAGATGTGCGTATCATACGACTAAAATCCCTTCAGGCCATTAACAGAGCCGCAATGCGCACCATCACCTGCCTCCCTGCAATGACCCCGATACCATCTCTCCAAGCTGAGGCTCAGCTGAACACGCTTGACGAACTAGTCGAACAACGTCGCTCAGCCCGTGCACAAAAACGTACTTTTGTTGCGGAAGCAGCGGCCTTGCCTAGCCATATGGGCTGTTCCCTACCTGCTTCACCAGATCGCCCTGTAACCAGGCCGCCATGGCTGTACCACCAGGTGACCGACAATCGACCACTGACTCAAATTCACACTCGATCTACCGGAAAAATCATGTGCGAGAGGATCCCTACTGGCGGTTGCGACACAGTACGAGGTGGTAGAGGCCTTCGTGGACGCTGGGGCCCAGTATGGCATTTTATCTACTGTAATACAGTGTCCCGTCTATCCTGACGCCTCTCAAACTTGCCTCTACCAAACCATCCGCACCCTGCCATCTCTACTGGCGGAGCTCACAGCCATCCGGGATGGCCTACGGGCACTAACGCCGGCCCTACAGCGCGCCCCCGTGGGGGCCATCCTACATCTTTATACGGACTCCACAGCTGCGATATAGGATTTACGCCAACTATCCAACAATTGTACTATTTCAAGGGACATCCACACACTACTAGACACGTACCCCTGCCCTTTCAGGCTGCTGTGGGTTAGGTGGAGTACGCTCCCCGCTCACATTGCAGCGGATAGGGCTTGTCACCCTACGTATATTCCTCGGCCGCTGCCAATGTTAACAACTGGAACGATAGAAAGCTTTCTCTAATGGAAGGACGATCAGCGTCGTGCCACACGTGCCGTCATCCCACAGTGTGAAACGGACCTCCCCAGCAGACTTGCCCGTTGGGAAGAAGTTTTGCTGCGCAGACAACGTTGGAGTGGCGCTTTCACCTGCTGTGACCCGGGCGTGGCCACCACGCTATCATGCCCCGTTCGATGACACCTGCCGCTTCTGCGCAGCTCCTGCCGAACAAGCTGATGTGGGCAATCTAATATGGGTGTGCCATTCACTGCACTCAGCGCGAAAGCGACACCTTAGAGGCACAGGCCTCCATCCTGGAAGACACCCCGACCTCCAGCGGTGGCTCTGGGGACCCCACCACCACTCCCTTCTTGACTTCCTCGGAGAGACGGGTGCCCATCTCTATCTGTAAATAAGTTATTTTTATGCCAACGGGTATCCTACTGCATATAAAAAAATTACAGACTGCGAGCGGTTGCACATATAAAATACACGGAAACATGCCTGTTGCACAGGGACCCACCATGGAATATCCAGTCCATGTTAGCAGCCAGCACCGCCACCTTTACCAGGCTCGGGCTTGTATATAGCACGCCTGAGCCCGTCACGCTGTTAGTGACGGCTGTTTCAGCTGCAGTCGTAATCTTCGTGCGCACAAGTGGGGCCACAGCGGCTCATCAAAAGAAAAAAAATACGGAACTCTTACTCTCCTTGCCGAGCGCAGTGGGCAAATCTACACCCACGTGTATCTATCTATCCATCGCCAACTGGAAACAACAGGCTCCTAGTAATACTGCCCGCCAAAGCTTCGCTTGAGCGAATGTACTGAGAAAGCGTCCATCGGCGGAGTCGAACGCAGAAAAAAAATGGCTAGGAGGACTGGTGCGGCAAATTCCCCCGCTTTTCCGCATAGTACTGCAACGGGAAGGCGATGGGTGCTGCCCCCGTCATCAGTAGCACACAGTGATGAGTTGGCCGCTTGTATATGATTCATGTTGGGAACGCGTTCAGTGCCACGCCAGCAGCCAAAGCCACGCCCAGAGCGCCACGACACTATGAAACATTGAAGCCGTGCCACGGGGTGGGAGCATAACAACAACCCACCGTCCACGAATCTACGAACGCTACCGGCGACCGAGCGCAAGCAACACGGACCACCACGGGGAACTTCCAGCGAAGAAATATATATATATATATATATATATATATATATATATATATATATATATATATATATATATATATATATATATATATATGGGTTCGTGGGTTCGGTTGTGGGTTCGGTCCCCACTCTGGGCGCGTGTTTTTCTTTCTTTCTTTCTTCTGTATATTAAAAAAAATGTTTACTTCATTAACCGTAGTGAAAAAGAAAAGAGCCTAACCACACCCCTATGCCTCCTTTGGCGTTGTAGACTGCTGACCTATCTTTCTGTATATATATATATATATATATATATATATATATATATATATATATATATATATATATATATATATATATATATATATATATATATATATATATATATATATATATATATATATATGTAGCGAATCAGAATAGGAAATGAGGGACTCGTAGAAATAACACAGAAATAAGGGTTGGCAGTCAAGAACACCTCGGAAAGCAAAGGGGAGGTTGTGTTAGCTCATTGAAACAGATAAAGAATTTGGAAAGAAAGAAAGCGAAGAAAAAATGCCCGCCAGGTGGGATCCGAACCCACGACCTCCAGAATACCGGTCTGGTGCCAACCCTTATTTCTATATATATATATATATATATATATATATATATATATATATATATATATATTACTGAAATAAGGATTGGCAGTCAAGAAGACCTCGGAAAGCAAAGGGGAGGTTGTGGTAGGCTATTGAAACAGATCAAGAATTTGGAAAGAAAGAAAGAAAGCGCAGAAAAAATGCCCGCCAGGTGGGATCCGAACCCACGACCTCCAGAATACCGGTCTGGTGCGATAACCACTACGCTACCGGCGGGGCGATTTTCTCCCCCGCTTTCTGGGGTATTTATGTCAATGTAATTTTGTTCCTGTGCTTGGGGGTGGTAGCCAGCGCCACTCTGACTTCTCGGGGTGAAGGGGACCTTCTTTTTAATCCCCGCGCCGTGACTCGAGTGTCTACGACATGTCGAGAGTGGTCAACCAGCGTTGAACCCTCTTAAGCTCCCTATGGCACCAAGACTGCCAGAACAGAGGCCCTCGCTATGCATGTAGCGAATCAGAATAGGAAATGAGGGACTCGTAGAAATAACACTGAAATAAGGATTGGCAGTCAAGAAGACCTCGGAAAGCTTTCTTCGCTTTCTTTCTTTCTTTCCAAATTCTTCATCTGTTTCAATGGCCTACCACAACCTCCCCTTTGCTTTCCGAGGTCTTCTTGCCTGCCAATCCTTATTTCAGTGTTATTTCTACGAGTCCCTCATTTCCTATTCTGATTCGCTACATGCATAGCGAGGGCCTCTGTTCTGGCAGTCTTGGTGCCATAGGGAGCTTAAGAGGGTTCAACGCTGGTTGGCCACTCTCGACATGTCGTAGACACTCGAGTCACGGCGCGGGGATTAAAAAGAAGGTCCCCTTCACCCCGAGAAGTCAGAGTGGCGCTGGCTACCACCCCCAAGCACAGGAACAAAATTACATTGACATAAATACCCCAGAAAGCGGGGGAGAAAATCGCCCCGCCGGTAGCGTAGTGGTTATCGCACCAGACCGGTATTCTGGAGGTCGTGGGTTCGGATCCCACCTGGCGGGCATTTTTTCTGCGCTTTCTTTCTTTCTTTCCAAATTCTTGATCTGTTTCAATGGCCTACCACAACCTCCCCTTTGCTTTCCGAGGTCTTCTTGACTGCCAATCCTTATTTCAGTGGTATTTCTACGAGTCCCTCATTTCCTATTCTGATTCGCTATATATATATATATATATATATATATATATATATATATATATATATATATATATATATATATAGACTGAAAAGATAAAAACTCACACAGAGCGCGAAAAAAATAAGGTTAGTAGAGACAGAGACAAACGAGAAAGACTTAGAAAATAAAAATAAGTTTACTGACGTTTCAGGGAGAGGACTTATAGGACTTATAGGACTTATAGAGAGGACTTATAGGACTTATATATAGGACTTATAAATATATATATATATATATATATATATAGAGAGAGAGAGAGAGAGAGAGAGAGGGAAAGGCCAGAAATTTATAACGCCAAGTATATACGGGAAGTATTAGTCTTCTTTTTAATACGATTAGTGAAGTTAAAGGGACCCTGCAGCACTTTTTGAGCAGTAAAAATAAACCTGAGCGACGTTTAGATTACACTGCCAGGAATACCTGAGACAAATATTACACGTGCGCGTGATGCGGTGAGCGCACAAATTGCTGTGAAAGACGCGGAAAAACCAACTGTGCTCTCTTCAATATTCAAACCCCGTCATTGCGGCCATGGCTGTCCTATTGGCTGTAGCTGGTCAACTTCCTGGCGTTTCTGTTGTGTTATGAGTGCGCGCGGAGTTAGAGCGACGATCTCTATACTCCCCTTTCAACGAGACCACTCAACAACAAGCGTTGATTGCTTCAAAAACGCCCTACCAGCCTGAGCGCGCGTTTGCCAGCAGGCATCCATGCCTGCTTTTTTGTGGCACCATACCGGAAATCGACCCCTCTATGTTGCGGTGAAAAGGAGATAGTTCCCCGGCCTCTGATATATCGAAGGCCGCCGAAGAAAACGCCGTGAGCCGTCCCCCTATCCGGGAGAGAACGCGCAGCTTTCGTCGCATTTTCCGCGGTCGATTTGAGAGGGAACAATTATGCGCGACATCTCATCGCACGCAGTTTAGGCGATAGTGAACGGATTTTCATAATTCTTGCGGGAGGAGATTGCTGGGACAATACTTTCCCCCAAAAATATATTCCGAATAGTCGCTGGTTAGCCCTGCAGGGTCCCTTTAGCATCTATAATATTTTATTGAGGAAAGAAAGTGAAGAAAAATAGCAGCATCTCCACTCCGTGGATGATGGCGAGGGTGCGGAGTACGGGGACTCGAAATGACATCCAAGTTGCGCCCCGAGTGGCATCCGATTTGCGCCCCGACCGTCATTCGATTTGAGCCGTGAGTTGGACTTTCATTACTCCCTAACTGAAACTGCCACTTACGGCTCAAATCGAATTTCGCTTGATTTTCGCTTGATGGTGATGTGCGCACGGATGGACGCGGACGGACATTGGGAAGTCCTAAGGTACTCCAGATCGTTACAGGCGAGAGAGTAAGCTGTTTTACTCACGCGTACTAACTCACGGTCGTAGCCCAATGGGTAAGACGACTGAACTCTGTCTGGCCTACCAGACACAGGCTGGAATCCTGCCGGTGCCGTGGGATTTTCAGCGATTGTAAATGTTATGCGCACGGACGCGGACGGACATTGTGCGGTCCTAAGGTACTCCGCACCTAAAACATGCGTCCATAGCGGGGACCGAACCCACGCCTTCCAATTAGATCTCGGATGCCTCACCAATTCAGCTATCTGGGCGACTGTGTTCTCCGTCACTTTCCGTCCCGTTCTCCGTCATTTCCCCTGTGCCTCCCACATACATCTTCCCAGATAGCCGACTTGGAAAGGCTTCCGCCCGAGATCTAACGGGAAGGTGTCGGTTCGGTCCCCACTCTTGCAGAGGGGCTTTTCTTCACCTTGTTTCCTTAAAAAATTAAATATGTTAACCACATCTCTCCCACCTGCTATGCACCCAACTGCTCACGCTGCGACACTCCCAACACGACACTGCACCTTGTCTGGATGTGCCCACTGAACCTCCAACCACACGATCCCCCCTCTGTAGAGCGATGGGAGAACGCGTTGCGCAGTTTCCAGCTCAAGGACTAGGAAGCCCTGATCTCTCGGGCGAAGGCGGCGGTGACCCTGCGCGGCCTATCGGAATAAGATGGCCACCCACCGCTCCTAACCGTCTCTCTTCCCTCCCCTCTCCCTTTTTCTCAATAAGCCTTTTCGAACCAACCAACCAACTTCACTAATCGTGACTTCTATAATGTATATATAAAAACCGTGACTTTTATATTTAATAAACCCCCTGGCAAAAGTCGAGACAGGAGCTATCGCGGAATAGCACAGTTGGTAGGGCACCGCACGCGTTATACGGAGGATGTGGGTTCCATTCCCGCTTCCGGAGAAATGGCGAATTTTTTCTCGACTTCTATTTTCACTTCTTTATCCCTGTATCACAAAAATGACAACCCTACCTCATTCGCCACTATAGAGACGCCTTCAAAACCGCGAAAAGCACTAGCCATAAGGACTCCAACTCTCATATGTGGCACGAAATCTTTCGCCCCATGTGTGTATGTATGTATGTATGTATGTATGTATGTATGTATGTATGTATGTATGTATGTATGTGTGTGTGTGTGTATGTATGTGTGTGTGTATGTATGTATGTATGTATGTATGTATGTATGTATGTATGTATGTATGTATGTATGTATGTTATTCGGAAGAAAGGTTTCTGGCTATAAACTTATACGATTAAGCAGTCACAGCGAAAACCAATATTTATTCTAACATTACGAGCGGAGACCGGTCTTTTTCATACTATTCCTCGTAAGCAGAAGCGGAATTTTACACGGCAAGCAAAGCTTTTGTAAGGCTTTTGTGACAGGAGAGCGTGCCTTTCACCTCGCATTTTTCCGCGCTCCCTCGCACTCCGACTAAGTGTTTAATGCAGTTAAATCAAAATACATTGCGATAGCAGTGAACATTTACAGCATTGACTTTATCATAGGAGATTCTGACACTTCCAGATGCGTTTTTTTTACCGCGTGCGCCCACGCTTGCGTCGGTGCGCGTGTGTGCGCATACGCGTGTGAGTTCGCGTGCGCATGTGCGTTGTTATGAAAATTGTATGACAAGGCGGAATTTCTTTCACAGCATACTGGGCTTAAACAGTCTCAGCTCATTTACGCCCACTGGCTGTCTGTTAACTTGGTATTGTTTAAGTAGTGCTGGTTTTATTTTACAAGCCATCTCAACCCGGCTGATCGCAGATTAAATCCCTAGATATCTCAAGACTTTCGGGACGAGAAAACTGAGTGCTCGAGGAATCTACATTTTTGTGCATCAGAGTTCGCAGGACAAGCAATTGTTTCGGGCTGATACACCTCTGTCCGATAGAAGTTTGCGCCCAAACTTGAACTAAGGCGCACTCACACTTACCCTTCCTGTTTCCTTAGCCCCGTTATTATATTTTTTTGAAGATAAGCTTCTCAGCGACCCTTGCAGAGACTTCGTAATATATGCTTCCTCTTTGCATTCTGCCCAACTTTAATAAACCAAGTCTAAGCGCGGCAGTATAGAAAGCCAGTCTTCGCCCGATATAAACGACATCGATCTATCAATCTTAAGAAGGTTCAAGGCGTGTTTCTTTTTCTTCCGTGTGGCTTGGGGCGCTGCGGGGTATGTGTGCATTTCAAGCGTTTGCGGCTAGTTTTTTGTTCGTTCGCATAAAGTGTATGCATGGCCACCATGACGCGGAAAACTTCCCCGCATGGCAATTTCAGGTCTGTCCACAAAGCGGGAACTTCCGCGAAAAAAGAAAAACAACACGAAAGAACGAAGCAAACACGGGAGGTTGTGCGAAAATGGGTTGGCAACAAGCGAGAGTCCTTGGCGTTTTGAATGCGGTACGTCGTGGAAATTTTCGGAAAAATTTGCAGCAAAATATCCAGCTTGAGAAATACTCTCTCGATGCATGCGTGGATTGCGGCCGCAGTAGTGCCTTTCGTAAAAAAAAGTCCCGCTTCTAAGCTTCCCAAATGTGGGAGCAGCACGAAGAAAGTGAGTGCACATTATTCATGTACGGTTGAGTTTTAGGCGTAGCAGGTTTTATACGCTCAAAGTGCGTGCTGGTAGGAGATACTCAGGTGGCAGCGCAAATTAAAGAAAGTTGTTTGCGCCGCTTGCAAATCACTTTCTTATGAAAACATGGCATCTGATTACAAGGGTTTATTGTTTTCACGAGCATGACCGCTTGCCAGCGTGCCTACTAAGCAGTCTGCCCGCTAAACAGTATGCCAGCGTGTCGCGTGCTTGTAAACGTTCTGTGGAATCCTCAACGTTCACCAAAGGATCAACATGTTGCTCGACGAAGCGCTGAAGGCGAACGCAACAGTCTCCAAAAGAGTACTCCAAACGAGATAGACCACATCAGGGAAATGGCCTGTTTCCATTCACACAGGGCAACAGTCCCACACGGATGCAACGCATGGCAACGCAGCGGGAATTTCCAATGTATCGAGAATTTCCGGATTGGTTGGGATTGGCCGCAGGACAGTTGCGACCGGTCTTGAATTGCCGTTACAGATGGTTCATATAGCACTGATTCGAGTTCGCTGCAATAATTGGTATCGCTCAGTCGGCAACGTGGTCTACATGTGCTAAATTTTGCTCTCAATGCGCCCTTCAATGCTTTAGCATTAAAAATAAAGTTGCAAATGACATCTACGTTTAGTTCTTAAGAGGTACGGCACGATAGCATTACTTCGACACCCAGAAAGCGTTGTGGAACAGAGTTGCTGAGTTTACGATCTATGCTTCACGAGCACCCCGGAAGGCCAGCGAAGAGATACAGACTAGCAGCAAGGGATTTTAATCGCCCTGGCAAAGGAGGCCCTCTGAGTTTATGTGGCTTACGATGTGAGC
The DNA here is from genome assembly GCF_048455015.1 of Haemaphysalis longicornis. Lineage (NCBI taxonomy): Eukaryota > Metazoa > Arthropoda > Arachnida > Ixodida > Ixodidae > Haemaphysalis > Haemaphysalis longicornis. The sequence goes on along the minus strand of NW_027526335.1, from coordinate 47,728,185 downwards.
GTGAAAGGTTCCGCCTGCGGGGTGTCGGCCAGTTTGAGCGAGAAAAAGACAGTTTCATTGCTTCAAAGCGTCCATTCTACCTTTACCGGACTGAACGTTTATGCTTTTTGTGAGAGATAGAGAGAGAGTGTGAAGATTTTTGTTGAGGAGGGAATAACTGGTGTTGAGGAAAACGGGGTAAACAGCTGAAGTCTAGAGCGCAAGATGCAGTAGCTCCTTTCCTTCCCATTGGAATCAGCTCATGCTAATTTTGAAGTAACGAGCTGCTCAAAGCTGCTTCTCATGTCACCATAGAAGTGAAATATGTAATGGCTGAGTTGTTCTCCCCTCAGCATATGTTGAACATGGCAACGTAGGCAACGTATACGGTGGAAGAAAGTGTATGTTTCACCGAATTTAGCACAGTTTAAGTTAATGTCTACTGCTCCCACTTAACACCTTCGCCCACATATACTTGTGGATACTTGTATTGGCTTATCCTCCGCAGAGTTCGTGATTCTTCGGCATTGAGACCATTTGTGGCACGCGGAGGACTCGCGCCCGTAGCAGAGATGAGAAGACGTTCTTAGCGTTTTTCTTGGAGGGGAGTGCGGTAGTCGTGGTCGTAAGAGTATGTGAGTTCGCGCGCCTCTTAGTTCGTGCCTCGTTCATTTTTAGACCTTTGCGTCGGAGTGTCAAGGTGACGTTGCTAACATTTTTCATAGTGTGTGGGAGTAACTCACCGAAGCGTTTACGTACTCTACGTGCAGCCAACAGTATGATGACATTAAAAGTCTGTAATGACGTTTACGCTTCAATTCGGTACTGCCAGTCAGATTTCCAAGAGGATGGCTCCAACTTCGGCTTCTTGGTTCCCGTATGTAAGAGGATCATTCAGTCTCAAAAGTTGCCACAGTAGTCAACTAAGGCAGTTCTGCTTCATACATTCGTACATCTCGGAATCGGGGTATACTGTGTTCTCGTGATTTTGGAACTATACTCGAATGAATCTGATCCTTCCATATCGCCTGTCCTCGTATACGGTTGTACCTATGGTTTTGGTAGGGGAGAACTTTTATGCGGAGTCGCTGGATAGGTGACATGTTCATTATGGTGTGCAGCATTCTTTTTCTGGGGCGGGGTGCCCATCCCGATTTTCTTTTCCCAGCCGCTCCTTTTTGGTCAAGATAGTGGTTTCTCTGATTTTTTCAAAGGCTTTATAATGACCCAGTTCGAGGTTGTTTTTATTATCATCATGATCTGCCTATACACGTCCACTGCAGAAATGAGACCCCTCCCCTTGACCGTTACCCTTTCCTGCCCTTCGCTGCCTGAGTCCATTGTTTGCCTCGGAATTTTCTTATTTCACCCCTCCATCGACCTAATGGCCCTTCCCTTCTTATACACCCGTTTCTGCGCATCTCTTTGTTACCCTGATGACCCACTGGTTGTGAGTTTTTCGTGCGGTAAAAACTGTGAGACTATTGAGGGCTGCCACATTGGTTGTCCTTATGATGGTGTTTTTGGTTTTCTTCGTTGCGTGTAAGCTTGCGATAGGGTGGGCTAGGCGATACCCAGCTCATGATTAGTTTCTGCACGTGTCTTTTTCTTTGTATTTTATCCTTGCTCTTCTCTTGATTATTCGTTCTATAATGTAGCCATTTGGATAAATATTTTCTCCATTTTGGCTATTGTGAAATCTACTCAGCCGCTTGACTCCAGAGGCATGTACGTATTTTCGGTGACGTTATTAACTTTTAGAGGTGTGGAAGAGAGTATCTTACCGAAGCGGTTAAGTATTCTGGCTGAGGAAAACAGCGTAATGGCCTTTCAGAGTCTGTAATTATGTTTACGCTTCCATTCGGTACTTCCGCTAGTAGGATTGCCAAGAATATATCTCCAACTTCCGTTTCTTTGTTCTCGTACGTAGAGGGGTCACGCAGCCACGAAGATTGCCTAAGAAGTCTAATACGACAATCGCGGCACCCTGCTTTCGTACATCCCGGAGTCGGTGTATACAGTATATTGTGATCTCATGATTTTGAAACTTTCCTCGAATGAACTTGATTGGGCATATCGCCTCTTCTTGAGTAGTATTGGATATATATTTTTGGTAGACGAGAGTTTTGTACGGAATCGCTGGATCGGTGCCACGTCTATCGTGGCGTGCATTAGCTTCTTTTGAAAGGGGAGAGGGGGATGCCTGTCTTCTATTGCTTGTATTGACTAGCGAGGCGCGCATGCAGGCAAGCGTGTGAGTGCGCCGTCACTCGTTACGTCGGGCTCCGCGGATGACGGTACTTGTCCGTGCTAAGCACATGACTGTGTTGCGCGTTAACAAACTCTACCTCACCGAACGCAAAGTATTGCCTCGATTCCAATGTGAGTGCGATTAATAACATCTCTCTTGACACCACCGTTGAGAATCGGGTTGAAACGGAGCAGGCGACGCACGCCGGCGTTTTTTCTTTTATTCGGCGTGCGGGCGCAGTGACCCAAGCCGCGCCATGTCCGTGGCGCATCAGCCACGTCTGTGGCCGTTTCCAGTGTTGCCTAGAGAATAAATTGGCAGCTAAACTGTTCAACGAATATCACCTATACGGCGGCTCCAACCCGATTATGTTTTTCCAGCCGCTCTCTTATTGCTAAGAGAGTGGTTTCTCCGATTTCATGAAATGCGTTAGAAAGACAGTTTGACGACATAATCATCACCATTATCACCAACATCCTATTTAGGGCTCCTTTCCGGCGCTTCTCGACTCCATTCTTTTGCTCCTAATATTGTTGTTTTATCTGTACATCGACTCAATGGTCTTTCCCTTCATCCAGATCATACTATGCATGTCCATTCTGTTACCTAGTGTTCCACCCGTTGTTAGTTTGTCACACGGTCAAAATTGCGAGGATTAGGACTGCCTTATATACTGCCCTAATGACGGTTTTTTTATTTTTACTTTCTGCGGTGTGGATAAATTTGCGGTTCAGTAAGCTGCGCAATATTGGGCTCTTGATTATTGGCAGCATGAGTCTTATCGTTTCTTCTTCTCTCTTTCCCGCCCTTCTCTCGGTCAGCCGTTTTATTTGTGCGCAATCGGTTAAAAGGTTTTTTGACGATTGAGAGTTTGGCACTACCGCTTGTCTCTAAATTCACGCCGAACATATACACGTCACCGTTCTCTTGGAGGACATCCGTACCTATTCTTAAGATGATTTTTATCTTGGCCGCACGGCGCCATCTGTCGTTTACCAAGCGCATTTTTCAGTGGAGACAGAATCGTGGGAATATTGAAAATTATGTGATTATGCGCGATGTAGTGGGTTTTATTTTAGCTCTTTCCTGTTTATAACCTACGCCTTTCTTCATTTTTGAGAGACTGGGGTTAATCCATTGCCGCCTGTTTTAGTTAGGTGACGATGTCGGTGGTGGCAAAACTTCCGGGGGAGAACACGCCGTGATGGCTCAGTGGGTAAGGCGTTGCTCTGCTGGGCACAAGAAGGCGGGTTCGATTCCCGGCCGTGACGGCCGTTTTTCTGGTGGACGCAGAAAGCAAAAACGCACATGTGTCGAGACACTGGCGCACTTTAGAGATCATGAGTTGGTGGAAATCATTCCGGAGGCTTGCACAACAGCACGCCTCGTATCCGAGTTGTAGTTCCGCTGCGTGAATTACCGAAAGTTTATGTTTTCTGTTCTTCTGATGGAAACACGCTTGCGTGCGATGGCGTAAGCTGCGTGCACGGCTGCCGACCGCGTCTGCCGAGCATGCCACTACCCACAGGGCGTAGAGCAAACTTCACCGTGCTGGCGCGTCCCCTGCTAAAAACGCGTGTAATTTCTTTCGTCTCCGCCGTAGTATCCATGTCCTGCTTTCCAAACTTCATTTGCCGATTCCGATTTCCAAATTTCATTTGAGGTTCAAAAGGACGTAGAATGGGGCTAGTTGGCGATGGAATTGCGCTACGTATACAAAGACAAATAGGACGCCAACAGGACTGGGACGAGGCGCAAATTCGCACCTGTTTATAAACAAGGCGCCAGAAACGGCGTACACCTAAATATACACACAAGAGCGACACTCTGCGCTTGCGTAACAAAAACCGATAAAGGTTTAAAAAAACAACAAGAAAGTGTAGAAACAGACCTACTCAGACGACAACAGTGCACGAGAACACTGGTAGGGAAATGTGGGAATCACTGTTTGCAATATGCTATCTTTCTCATCGTGGTGGCTCTCTATGCATGAATTTTCATTCCTCACTATTAAGCATGGTTGACGGAGTGCTTAGCACCCTTCCGCTTCCGTGATTATGTGATAGACTTCTGTGATCTCGCGCGTTATCCTGTCTTTAGCGCGTGCCAAAATGTGCATGTTCTGAAACTGCATTAGCAGCTTCAGGGGAGCCCTAATATCTTGCTGCTTCGGTCGTAGCTTCCGGGTGGCAGCGGTGAGGTATTTCCGCGGACACCTGATAAGCACGGCTTGTAGCGGACGGCTAGGAGCCCCGGGGAAATCGAAAAATGAGCCTAATAATGCTATCGCGTTAAAGCTACCAACTTACATACAAGGTCAAGTTGCCGAAGAGAGGAGAAGGAACAATACGGAGGGTTGTCTTCGCTTCTTTCACCACCTTTGGCATTTTTCAACGTCAGAGTTTTCCGCGCCAAAGGGAAAACAACAGAAAAGGAAGCTTTCGTGCTACCCGGAGAGGCCAGTTAGAAAAACATCTCGCAATCCACTTTATTGTTATATCCTTTTTCATGTTTTCCGGCAGCCTGTTGGGTCAGGCTATATCGCCTAGCCTCGGATGCGGGAGCGAAGATTCAAACAGGCGTATAAATAGAGCCAGGAAATCGATGCTCCCGTCTCACGAGGAGTGGCGAGATGGGTTTGATGAATCGCTGCCCGCTCAATGCATAGCCAAGAAAGGGCGCGCGTCTGCATGCAGACACCCGCAGCCTCTCGGAATGCGCCAACAAGGGCGAAGCGGTCTCCGAGGGATGTACGCGAAGGCGTATCGAAGCGGCTCTGCAATACAGCGCAGGGAATGCTGTGGGTCCCGCAGCTCATCAGCGAAGTCGACGAGAGAGGCGACCTTGCCCCGAACGCTGCTTGACACCACCTACTCAGCGAAGCCTGTCACGTAGCAACGGAGAACGCAATGTTCTTTAAGTAAATAATGTTTACTGGAGTGAACGCGCGCTCCGAAGTAAACTAGATGATGGAAACACGTGCGTCGAAGATGCAGTCAGAAAACTGATGTGCACAGTCAAACTTCGGCGAACGGAACGGCGCGGCGTTTGTTCTCCACACATTTATCTCCACTGCTCTCTGTTCTGCAAGAACCGAATTAGATGGAGAACACTGTCGATCAAACAGGAAGACTCTTGTACACCACCGCCAGACACCAAGCCCACCAGATTGCCTGTGCGGCCAACGAAGGGAGAGGTAAAGGGCGCTTCGCTTGAAACAAACGATAAGATATCCGGGCGCAGCCACGCGCTAGCAACAAAAGATAAATAAACAAATCAGAAGGCATGGTCCACGGCGATATTTACAAAAACTGCTCTTGCTGTCATTTTTCGCACGCGCTAATCAACCGAAACTGTTTTCTACGCGAAGCTTTTCTTGTACAGACTGCGCAGGGTTCTAGGAGTCAGAGTTTATCTTGTTTTCTTTTTATCCATTGTCTTTAAGGCGTCGTTTCTTTCTTTTTTTGTTGAAAGTTAAATTCAAGTCATCGACTGTGATGAAGCGTGTTGGCGTTGCATTCTGTTGAGACACTGCGATATTTCGTATCCACGAAAAGTTTCATGAAACTTGTTACGTTAACAACGTAAATAATGACAGTTTTAAAAGGACATGATATTCTTGTTGCGGGCCGCTTACAAGAATGTAGCCTGTTGGACGGGGGGGGGGGGGGTGCGAAAAGAGATGGAAGTCTAAAATCTATAACAGGGCAAAATCTCATGGGGCTGAGGTGGATAGAAAATGTTTGTAAACATGGTTAGAAAACGACGTTTGTTTGGCATTCGGTATGTTCGGTGTGGTGAAGGGACGTTTTCCTTTGTGCACACTCGTACAGACCATATTTTAACACGAGGCCGGTGATGATAAACTTGTATTATAGCGCACTGGCTTGTAACACTGTCATACCATGCTTCACAGACCTGCTTTTCTTAAAATGAGATAAATGAACTATCTTTTATTGTGGATACTCCTTGCTAGGTTGAGAAAATGCGTCATTCACGTTCCTTGAGCAGCCACCTTAGAAGGATCTCCTTACCTTTTAGTTCTTTACAAAACGGCAGCTGAAAGTGACATTTTGCCAAAATGTTTTTTTACGCCTGTGTTTATAATGATGATGTTGGGGTCCTGTGTAATAGTGTGACGTTAAGTGTGTGGTTCACAATAAAAAAAGCGGCCACAACAACAAAATGATGAAAATGAATAAATACGCGGCAGCCTTCGATTATATACACTTTCAATAACATCCGAAACCATCCGGTTAGAAATCTGTTCGAAAATATACTTCCCACGCAAAGCCGCTGCGTGAGCTTATAAAGGTTCCAGTAAGCTAGACGAAAGCATATACTCAAAATGTGGGGTTAATTTAAGCAGAAGTATGCTACTGCCTAGTTCACCATTTCTGGGCCCAATGTCGCTAACCGGACGTAGCAGCCAGGTTAACCGCCGACCCTTTCCCCCCTGCACTTCTCTGTGTTCGTAGATCAGCTGCGCTTGTTCGAAAGGCCAACTGCAACGAAAGTCTACCTGCCCTAAATTCTGCTTCAATGTGTGGTATGCACCTCTAAAGTCCCTTGTGACTTAATTTTAAACTCCACAAACGCACAGTTTCTTTTATTAAAACCGTTCGAAAACACGCCACATCAGCCGACGCAGCACCTAGCGGAGTGTCGCCGCAACTTGTCGCCAGTGCGGCGGACTTCCGGATGTGACGTGCCAGTCAGGACTCCCGTGCGGCCGTCGCCTCTCCTCAGTACCACTTTTACGTGCGGCCTCACGCGAGTGAGCAGCGTAATTCGGGCCTCTTGCATGTATAATTGCGTTCACGCATTTCTGTAATGCGAGAAGCTGAAGAAACTCTGGGTTGACGATTCATAAAGTGCAAATTCGAAAAGTGCCGGGGCCGGTCTGCAGCGAATACGGCAGTAGCACAACGGCCGATTTCGTGGTCGCGACAGCGGCAGCAGGCTCTCGGTCAACTCGACGAGCACGCGAAACACGTGTACGGCCTACGTGAGGCGATACGCAGTGTAACAGGGATAATATACACAGAAATGGTACTTCTGGTGCTTATATTAAGCAACCAGTTATGTCAAAAAAAAAGCAGAACGAATCCGCAAAACACAGAACACAGTTTACCATGCAGTTTACCATACAAATCCAGTTTACCACCCCGCCAACTTCAACGCGATTCTCGCCCATTAGACCCTCATTCACCAAGGTTCCTATGCACTTTTCTAAGCTTTCAATTCTCCAGTGGTAAGCCTCAACACGCATGCATATGACGCGATTATGATGATGATGATGATGATGATGATGGTGGTGGTGGTGGTGGTGGTGGCGCTGGTGGTGGTGAGTTTACGATACACAGGTGCGGTGCGCAAACATACCTGTCACTTGTATTGCGTTCACAATGTCCTAAATGTACAATATGCGCTGATACGTAACTGACAGACATTTATTACTCTGACGCACAGCCACAAACTTGGTTTTTCGCAAATTATGTACTCTTCTCAGTAACTGCCTATACCCTAAGCGTGAAAGTTCCCCGCGCCGTTTCTTTCCTCCTGCCAACCGATAGTGCAGCCCTCTGGCCGACGAGAAGCTGTGGAGACAACGGAGTCTGTATAACTTAAAGAAATGCACACAGTTGCCAGAGGCTTTCCTTCGCGTCACTCTTCCATATGGGCAACGTCCGGCCGTCAGGCTTCATGCGGACAAGTTGTACGAAGATAAATGAAGCCAGTCTTTCACAGCGTTCCCCGCGAGTGCAGCAGGGAATAGAGCGGTGCGCGTATCGGCAAGGGACTCCATGGGAGGCCACGCGACTTCGACAGCGCTGCTCAAAGCCGGCGCGCCAATAATAATATCAGAAGCGCCGAGGATCGAGTCGCGCGGGGGAGTCTCTAAGCCCGAGCCTCGGTCTCTGCTTGAGATGCGCAGCTCATGCATCGGCGGCGATGTTTGTTCCGGTCGACTTAATGTCAGACGACGGCTGACATGGCGTTAGCTTTTCGCAGCGCAAGGGAAGTTTGAACGCGAAATCACGGCTCGTGCCGACTTGTGCGCTCTCCTATGTCAGGCTCTCCTTAGCTTTGTTCACTTTTGTTGTAATGATCTTTTTCTCTCGCTCTCTTGCCCGTGTATTTTTTTCCTCCGGGCGTGGAGTTCACAGGGCTGTTTGAGGTCAAATGAGCGGGGCTTTGAAGGCTTGAACTTTTTCGGCGAGCTCTGACATTTTATCGCCCTTGGGCATACTGAGGACGCTGCTGTACACTGGACAGAGAACAAATAGACTAACCGTCCATTGTCTCTCCCGGTTATTTCTGCGCGAAAAACGTGCTCACTGGTACGCAAGAGTGCACAAACTTCCAAATAACTAAAGAAAGCTTTCAAATTGCACGAATTAAAGTCAATCTCACTATATAAGTGCATTAATAGTGGCAAGATATTCAGGTTGCTCCGGAGGGCAGTGTATACTGACACGCAAGGGACGCATGGAACTGCTTCTAAAAGTTTTGTCGCTGCTTGTGAACGCCGGACATTTTATACATTATTTTGGCTTTTGTTTCAGCGTCATTTTTTGTTTTCATTCAATTGCCTTGTTAGGTTGATATGGGCTCTAATTTTGTTCCTTCTTCTATTTTACTGCGGTTTCTTTCTATGTACTAAAAAAGTGGGAACCGTAGCCGAATGGTTGTTGTACTGTCTTCAAAAGCAGCAGCGATCGGTTTGATCCCAAGACTCCCAAATTTGTATCCTTTTTACCAAATTGCATCCCTATTACGAACTACAGTAGCCAACCGTTTTTCCGAATCGGACTTGCTGGATATACCGGACTTTCTCGAGGAACCGCTTGGTAACCCATAGGAGGAATGAAAATGAACAACGGATATTTCGGACAAAATAAAGACGAACGTTCGATTTTCGGACAAAATGTTCCGCGACAGGGCCACGGTGCGACTCCAGGACGACGCCACTTTGAATACCAAACCACCTGGCTAGCTTCGAATTGGATGGAGATTGGCTTGACTCCCGCCGGGGCAACAAACTTCCATCTTGGAGACCATAATTATGCATGTAGTCGCAAAGGCCATACGTTTGCATGGAATTTCGCAACCATCAACGCAAGTAATTGCCAACGCTTTAGAGTTTTTGTCCAACGTTTACGAAGAAAACGTCACGCTTGCCGAGACGTTCCAGAGATACAAGGAGATGTTCTCACACGAAGTAGGAATTTAAGGAAAGGAACCATTCGCGACTTCCTCGGTCCTATTTAGATGAAACAAAGTTCGTTTTTGTGACTCGGGGATTTTTTGGACTGCTCTTTTATTCGGATTATTTTTTCGTTCCTCTGCAGGTCCGAAAATCGGTCGGCTACTGTATATGCCCTGCTGTCGCTGTGGGTACACACAGTAATTGAAACAGCAGAAAGGAATCTTTGCGTCATGGTTCTATTATAGACAGCCAAAACAGCGCTGTAGCTGTAAAATGAAATCGGCCAGAAGAAAGCGATATGTACAAGCCGACATCAATCGAGCTTGTACTTAACCGTACGTTTCATCTTTTGTAGGTTTCGCGTCCCGCCAGAGACCCGCAAAAAACAATTGCTCTGATACAGTACTCCGAATAACGGTGTGTAACTCCTTTCTTTAGGTATCACGTCCGTTTTGTTAGTCTCTATTGTTTTACTTACGTTTATAGTTTCGCGCTACTTTGACCACTTGTTGCCATGTTTTTGTTTTCTTTAATAAAAGCTCACGGAACTGAACCGAAGAACGAAGACAACTTTACAAGATTCTTTGAAAACATTCTCGCGCTCATTCTGTGTCTCAAGACAGGTACAGTAATGTTGGACAATTGATTTATATTCAATGTACGTATAAGATATCACTTATGAGTATGTAAGAATAAAATTATAAAGATTTTCTCAGTCTGCTGTTTCAGTGCGTTGAAATTTCAAATACGGTGGCGGATACTTGGTGTCTGTGGAGCGTTAGCAGACAGAGTGGCCAACAGAAGTAACCTCTCCATCCCTATAAAGAGAGACACATTTTAAAGCGAAAGCTTTCTTAGTGGGGCCTAAGGCGTTCTCTCAAAGAACTAATGCATTTCTCTATAGACCGACTTGTCTATAGAGCTTTAAAAAAACGATAGAGCTGTAGAGGTCTATACAGCTCTATAGAAAAGCTCTGACACCTCTGGACACACAGCCCGGTGTGAAACCGGGCTTCCATTGTGTCAAAGCGCTTACTTCAAAATTGCGATAAAGGAACGGTTTTCGATAAAACAATACACGCGTCGATCATGACGAATGAGTATAATATTATACCTTCATCTCACAGACAACCTATTGGTACCCATTTAGATCGTTCGTCAATGAGTTCGCTTAGCGCGTGAAGAATCATCGCATGGGTTCGTGCTACGTTGGCGATTTAGGTTTTTAAAGGTTTGATGAAGACTGAGCGCACTTTCAAAGAACGTTAGGCCGGGTTCAGACTGTTGCCGCAACTGTCGTATTAACTTTAAAGATTGACGTCATTTCACGTCTCAGCCAACCGAACTGCGTGACACGCCGTTTTTTACGTCAATAGACCACGATTTGGCTTTTGTGTCGATAGTCTGAACAAAGCCTTAGATGCACTTTTATCTTTCGCACTTTTACCAACTTTCTTTAGGAACGAATGGTGATTTTCTTTTCTGCTGTACTTAAGCCAGTAAATATAGCCTAAATATTTCCGATCGCACTTATTCTGTTTTAAATACATTTTCTTGTGGTACAATGCGCTACCAGTCATGAAAAAGAATACCATCGTTTTTAACGGTCATGCTTGCCGTGAATGTCCTCAATGCCATATTTTCAACCGCTAACTATGCACGCTATACATACGTGCTCTTTCGCAATAACTGTTTTGCACATATTTGGCTTCTGCGATCTAACATATGTAATGATTGCAAAGTAATTACTGCTGCTCCGCTGCAACTTTAAAACCATCCTCTAGGCCAGTTGTTCTCAGCCATGTCTGCCCCGAGGACCCCTTTCGGGATTGCGAAAGTGGTGGGGGACCCCACGATTGCCATGATTCCAAACAATTTGTACTTGCAGCTTTCTTCGCTCACACACTTATCTAATGCCCGCCTTTTCTGTTTGACGTTAATGACGATGCGCCTCATAATGGTACAAAATTCGCTCTTGAATCTAGAAGTCTTGCAAACACCGATATACTGCCTTTCATGTGTCCGTTTTTTTTCTACTCAGAGCTGGGGTGTTGTGCAAAAAGAAGGTGTTAAAATATGTGCTACACGAAGAAACTAAGCGTACATGTAATGCGGCGAAGCCACGTTTTTGCACTGCAAGAAAGTGCTGGCAAAATCGAGAAAAGAGTGGCGGGTGGAAAAGCTTTGAGGGAAGCTCGCGGACCCCTCAAATGGTCTCGCGGACCCGCTGAGGTCCGCGGAACCCCACTTGAGGACCACTGCTCTAGGCGAAGGGAAATCGACACAAAGCTATTACACAATACACAAAATATACACAAAGATACACAAACACTCCGTTAACACTAAAAAGCAAAACTGTACGTTTAAAAATTCCGTCAGGCTAAGTCACATCGCATCTATGCGTCGAACACTGTTATTGCACGCCTATCACAAATAGGGCAGGCTTACCTCAAGAAACGACGGCATCTGACTGCGAAGTGCGCGCACTACCTTCGGAACCTGCAAGAGAAGAAAAGTTTCCGTGGGGCTTCAGAACAAAAGCTACACTCGGTCTAAGCGACACGACATAGCGTTAGACTCGTTTCATTTAGAATGCCTGGCCGAGACACCTGCACACGGAGCTTTCTTTTCGTCTGCATCAAAAAATGGCCACCGCGTCTGAAAAAAAAAATAATAATAACTTCTGGCAATGTGGTGAGAAACATTGCGTCTTTGCCCCTGCACCACGACGGGGAGTAAGTAGCACAGTGGCGAACAAAAGGAACAGGAAGTGGAATGTTATTTAGGAACATACGAAAAAGTGTTTACACTTATACATTGTTGTCCGTATATAGGTGTGTTTTTACATGTGTATACATCTGTCAATTTTACGTATATACTAGCGTGTGTGCGCTTTTTGTCGTTGCCAAACAGATGCTGTGTTTACGGGCTGCCAGGCGCCCTTCCAGTGGTCGCTGACCGCTTTTTTCGCCTGGTGGACCCACAACACTCTAATGTTGAAAAATAAACTTGAAACTTGAAACTTTACACCCAGCAAAAAAAAAAAAAAAAGAAAACTGGCTCCAACCAAAGCGGTGAAGGTGGGTGGAAAGCAAAGATTTAAACTACACCCACAACAATAGCCCATGTGACGTCACTTGAATTCACACACGTGGCTCTACAGAGAGCGAAACCAGAGCTGCCTGCCGTTACCCAGAATTCGCAGGGGCGGCGTCCCGAACGCAGAAGCGTCGGCCACGGCCGGGCTAGAGCGGCGGACGCTGCCGCTGTAGCCTCGACTTGCGTCGGCAGAAAGAATAAGGCGCGGAGCGTCATTTGAAGGGTGAGACAGTGGAACCTAGCCACCTCCGTGCTACATCACCGCGCGACAAAAGCGCGGACACCTAAACAATCCGGCATGTGAGCTTAGTGATTCCTATTTATACCGATTTAAACTAGTTAATTTAAGTTTGAGAATTGCGAGAAAGCTGAGGCAACTCTTATAATTGTTTTTGTCAGACCCAGTTGCTTCTTTCGTCTTTTTAAACACTTCTTAAAACACAACCGAATTTGTATTCACCAATTTAGAAAACGGTGTCCCATTCGTGGCAAGCAGTGCGCAACAGATATCGTTTCTCTAGCGCCAGATGTCTGTATGTGCTCTCTACATTTTGTTTTCGTGACCTGCAAACCAATCTTTAACGTATCGTTGCAGTACGACCATTTAATTCCGTCGTGTCCGGGTTACTCAGGAGGTGCTGTCGAACTATTTAATCAAGCCGTGCGAAGGAAGCGCGCAATGGACGCGAAGCTGGCCTTAAACAGACCAAAAACAACCGTCGCTAAAGCAGACGACAAAGCCGGGTCGCGCCCATGTGACCGCCGGCGTGAGCACGCGGGGAACGCTGGGTAAATTCGCCGCGCCATCTACACTGTGCTTCGTGAGTGAAAACCGCCTTTCCCTCCGCAGCCGCGTTGGGAGTCACACACCACGACAGAACCGTTGGCTGGTAAAGGAAGAAGGCTTTGCTTTAAAATACTGAAACAAACTGCTTACCCTCGGGCGAAATTTTCCCTGCTCAAAGGACACGTCTTCTCAATATCCCGCCGATAAGTAGACAGAGCTATAGTTTAACATGCACTCAGCGCAAAAAATATTCATATTTATTCAATATTTCCGTTTGTTTTTGTTGATGACAGGACCGGTTTCTTCACTTCCACTGGCACTCTTAACCAAGCAGCCACAGTGAACGCTGTCGACCATTCTTTGCTGCCCCATTGAAGGATAAAAAAAACTGTGATCCTTACGGCCTCATATTTCTTAACGTCGAGACGTAGCTCCCGTAGCAGGTAACCGCACGATCAAGTGCTTCACGGAGTGGGGACGCTAAACGTACTGTGAGAGTGCGTCAGCGTCTCAGCGGAGCCCTCGTACTCGTTACTATCACTATGCGACCATCATTCCGGCCGTGGCCTCCGCGATCGGCTGCCTTTTGTCGGAGGAGCGAAGGTGGCACCATTAGTTCCTATATTGAATGCATGGAATGCGGCTGTCCCCGATTCTACATACCACTCCCCACCCGGAGTCGCCCGCAAATTTGCTCAAATTGAACAATTTGCTTCAGCCGCACGACCAAGGAAACTGACAAGGTGCAATATTTGAAATATATTGTGTACACGTCCAGTGTCGCGTGCTATAAACACGCAGTTACTGAGCCGGGGTCCTTGAAGGGGACGACCAGGTCAGTACAAGCAGACGGAGCCTTTTGGGAGACCTCGAACACAGGGTTCCAAGCGCGAGCGCCAGAGCTCTGAATGACGATGATGAGTGAGCACGCGCACTCAACCACTTCTGCGTCCTCACAGTCGTCTCTTGGCGCCGGTGTTAAGAAACACGTGATTTTTACCCCCCCCCCCCTTCCTTAGGTAACGTAAATAAAAACTTTTTAAAAGAAATTACTCGTTGGGAAGCCTTCGTTGTAAGCGCTCAACATGTGAATGTATGTTTTCTTAATCTTATAAAGCTTAGTGTGTCCTGCAGCTTCTCCTTTTTTTGGAATCAAAGTCGAGCGTCTCTTACAGCACTCACAGATTCAACTCATCCTCGCCGGGAAGCTTGCAAACTGGGGCTATGGCGAGCGCATTTGTATCGCGGTCGAATGCAACAATTATTCCAATTAAATAAAATATTTAATGGGGTCGCCGCAGTCGTCAGTGGCTAAGATGTCCTGCTTAGCCAAAGGACGAGGGTTATATTCCCGGCCGCCGCGTCCGCTTATAAAACGGAGGCGGAAAGCGAAAACGCCTGTGAGTCCAGTTGTCGGCGCACGTTAAAGATTCCCATGTGGTCAAAATAATTCCGGAGCCTCCAAGTGCTGCGCGCCTCATGAGCTCAGGTGTTGGCGCGTCAAACACCAAAACTTGCAAAAAATATTGCACCGTTAACAAGTCCGAAGGTCATTGATCTGCAAATATTTCTGTCACGTCTATCGCCTCTTACAAACGCTGGTTGTTACGGTTGTAGCGCGAGTGGCGGAAAATATCCCAGATATTGCGGCGTAAGGTTACGTAGCGACGCTGAGAATATCTTCAACCTGTCCTTACCTTCCAAATAAATTATTGGCTCATGCCGTGTAGTTTAAGTGCGCGCCCGGCCATTGTTCATCACCATAATCAGAGTGTTGACGAGCAGCGGGCATTTAAAACGGCGAGTATCACCCCAGAGGACGTGCGGAGTAAGGTGCTTGGCGTGTACTATCGTAATGCATTGAAATATGAGCAACGGAGCGCATGACTTTCAATAACAGCCGCACATCTTGTCGAAGAACCACGTATGCGCAGTAGGAAAGAGTTACGAGAGTTCACGACCAACCTTTCGTTCGCTGTGTGAACATTTTGGTTTGCCTTTCCGTCACGTTCGCGCTTGCTCACGGGAGCGTTAAACTTCGCCGCTGCGCTGAGTGAGAACGGCGCACGCAGCTATACTCCTTCAATTCTTTAATCTCGTGCCGAGCGTCGAAGAAACTATGGAGTGACGATGGTCTTTGCATACCAAGATTGGTCACGAACTTGCTCGTACTGCGCATACATGTCCCGTCGCCAGTATGCCCGACTGGTACTGAAAACCACGTGATCCGTTGTTCGTATTTCAATGTATCACGATAGTACACCCGTGCCCGCAGTATGGCGGCTCCCACAGGCCTGATGTGGATGCGCATCTACTATGCGTGTAGCTTTATGGCCAAGTCAGACACCCGCAAATGTTACTTGGTCCCCCAAGCGCACTGCAAGTGTCACACCTCGGCAAGCGCAGGGACTGGCTGGAGGGACTCGTTGGTTTAGCAAAAAAAAAAAAAAAAACGAGTATACGGGGATATGCAAACATATCATAATAATAATCATCATCACCATGGTCGCCACCATCATCATCGTATTCATCGTGGTCAGCATGATCTGCCTGTATCAGTTTAGCATGAACGCCTGTCCCCTTAACTTCCAACTGGAGAGCGAGAGAGACGCGGTGTTGCAACTATAAACGCGCGTCTTTAAATAGCTTTGTTAAAGCAACTACTCCGTTACACCTTAAAATATATTTTGTTTCAAAGTTGCATAGGCGGCAACAGGGTGTTGTGGCTTTTAAGCAATCCATTAAAAGCATGCACCCCTCCGTCTAACGACGACGATGGTTGAACGCGAAGCTTTCTCGTGATGAATTCTTTGGTTGGAGTCTCACACTGCGAGTATGTGCTAGTCTGGAGGTACGCACCCTTTTTTTAAATACCCACAGCAACTTTGGATTTAGGGTGTGCGGCACGAATAGGCACTCAGTGAGCATTTTGTTTTTGTGAATGCCGGGTTGAGGTGCACGTTCAACCCTAGTACCTAGTATATGACGTTAGGCCTAACGTCCTAAACCTCAAAATGGGAAGAAGTTAGGCCATTATGGGAAGTTAGGAAGTTAGGTTTCGAGGTTTTGGACGTTAGGCCTAACGTCTTGTGGCTAACGGCCTTATGGCGCGTAGAGCAACCTCATTCTTCTCATGTCGGATTCTTTGGTTGTCGTCGTCTGAGTTTCCCGAACCGCTCCGACCACGTCGAAATGGAGCAATCGGATAGACGCCGGCGTCATAACGCGAGTGACCCAGGTTCCATTCCGGCCATGGGGAGCGTTTTTTTATTCGTTTCACTTCACCAACGATCATTCACCATCATCGTCAGGGAAAGTTGGCTTTCCTGCAGGGCGTATTCGCGAACAACGGCATCAGTGAGGACACTAAAGTTTCGCTTTAAAAAAACTGTTTCCAGCTATCGGAGAAAAAACAGCCGGTGTAATTTTCCCCATACAGCCGCATGTATAAAAAGTAAAAAAAAAAAATACTTTCTGCAGCTTGCAGACAGAAAAATTTTTTTACTTAATTACGACAAACCACGGATTTATGAGTTTGTAAAAGAAAAATATTCCGCGAAATTAAAATTTCCGGCAGAGGTTCAGCACAATCAATCAGGTATTTCTAAAAAAAAAAAAAACACTTGTGAAGATACTCATTTATTTTTCGAACACAATGTATATCTACTTTAGGATTCTTCCCCTCGGTCAAGAATGCGCGTAAGCCCGACTGCAGCAAGGAAAGCAAGCCACGCATCTCCAACCCCTGCATTAACGTCCTGAAATAAACGGCTTCTTTGTCCCTGAGGATTATTGAATAGCCTCCCCGATTCCCACTCACCCGCTGCTAACATCCCCTTCCCACCCTTCCCCGAACCTTCGTCGAGGGGAAAACGCGGTCTCCTTAGGAATGTCCGATAACAAGGTGTCACCATCGCTTGTCCTGTTCTCTCGCCCCCTTCCTTCCTCTATACTACTTATTTATTGACCTGCCTCGGCGCCTGATTTTTTGCCCCTTCTCCCAGCACGGAGAGACAGGAGCACCCGGTTGTTCCCGATTGCACAAAGCCTGCCAGTGCGCAAAGTGTTCCAACGCTTTGAACGAGAGGGTACATTGAAAAAAGGGACTGCCCGACGTCCGCTGCTACCGCCTGAAGAGCGCGAGCCGATATCAGCAATCAATTCCTTATTCCATGTTAGTCGAGGTCCCGTACGTCCTAACGTTACGCCGGTTTTGTATTTTCGTCGTACGAGGGATGGCGGCCGGCCATCCTCAACTGCGTCAGCATCTGTGCCTGCACCCTTCGCGGATCGAGACTCATGATCGATGTGAAGAGAGAGAAAAAAACCGGCCTTAAACCGAATCGATTAGCGGCTTTTGTCGTCGAAACAGCTAAAGTGGCCGCAGCGTTGGGTGATGAGGCTGCGGAAGAGAGCCGGCCTCCTCCTCCCGGTCTTCCCGTGCGTCCTCTCTTAGCGTGCTCCAGACAGACGAGCCTGCTTTCAAGAAGCGTGTCACGACGGGGCGGAGAAAAGATCGCCGCTTCCGAGCGCTGCTTCGTCGTTTCTCTCTCGACATCCTCGTCAAAGCGTGGACGCCTCGGTTTGGAAGCGCAGCATCGCCAACGCTGTATAATATCTCTGAAGGCTTTCTCCTTTTAGTGGCGAAGCCATTTAGGGGCTGGGGTGTTGGCGTCTCCTGTCATCGTCGCCGCCGTATTCGTCGTCGTAATCGTCGTTTCATGTAGTCATGGTACTGAAACACCGGGGAACCCGTTTACGCCACGCCCTAGAACTTCACACGTACTGAAAAAACACCGTGACACTCGTTTACGCATCGCGCTAGAGAGCTTCGTGCTTCAAAGACAAGATACGTTTACAGCAAAGCTGTATACCTCTACCCCCCAACGCTTTCATCTCCGTTGGCAAAAACGCCAAGGCGCCAACAATACACGTACACACTGCATGATACGCCCCTGCCTAGGTTTCACGTTAGTGGAGATGGCCCGGGATTTTTTCTATTTCCCTCTTCGCTGTTCTACAGCCAGCATTCAAAACAGGTCGAACGCGCATTTCGTGTAGAGTGCGTAGATGTACGCCCAACCCCACGGTTTTAGTTAACAACCCATCCGTCTAACAATAGCCTCTTGATCACTACCACACCTGCATATTTGTTTAAAAAGTACGTTGTTATTTAGTTTTACCAGATTGAATATTGAAGCCCCTTTATTTAACCTGACATTCTCCGTTGCAGACTTTAAATTGACAATGAGTTGCTACCAAGCGGGGCAAAGATATATCTTGCACCTTAATCTTCTCTTTCTCTCACCCTTCATTTCTCTGCAATCTTTTGTTTTGTTACACCCGTTAACCCATCCTCTGCGGCAGTGACCTGCACGACAGCGACTACGCCAACAAAGCTACCTGCATTCACAAACAATTAGAGTATCCCATCTCTCTCTCTCTCTCTCTCTCTCTCTCTCTCTCTCTCTCTCTCTCTCTCTCTCTCTCTCTCTCTCTCTCTCTCTCTCTCTCTCTCTCTCTCTCTCTCTCTATTTCCTTGCTTCTCTTGCTGCCCAAGCCGCGTCTCCAGGTCCATTTCCAACAAGAAAATGCATCCACTCGTACTTAGTACGCGAAACACTTTCCCAAGACCTTTTTTCTAACCTACAAACCCTCCTCCGTTTCCCAATCTTCCGATCCAAATGCGGCAACGCGGCATTGATCCGGTTTCCAGTCCTCCCACCATGCGGACACAACTTTCAGACTTGGTTCCTACGAATAAAACGATATTTACACGAAGCTTTGAGCTACCATTATAACCACCTTTTTTTGTGTGAAAGATTTCCCTGCCGCATCAGAAAATATTTTCATATGTGCAACACTGCACCCGTAGTGCGCAAAAATTCAAGAGGAGGCCGGTGCTGGAGCCCCCATATCCAGCACTTTATATCTGGGGGTCTGCCAGGATGGAGCCCTGTGCCTCAGAGGTGTTGCGTTCGGGCGTCTGTAAGGCCTGGGCAAGTCCAGAGCAAATCATTTGATAGCAAGTGTGTTACCTTTTGATTGATTGTAGGGTTTAACGCGCCGACGCAACGCAGCCGATAAGGCGCGCTGTAGTGGTGGGGCTCCGGATTAATTTTGACCACGTGGGGATCTTTAACGTGCGCCGATACACCACAGCTTGTTATAAACACGACTTGAGCGGCCAGTTTTGGTGTAGTATCAAACGTTGCAATGACGCGCGTTAGCGCGATAATCATAAACTCTTAGCGATGCTGAAAGTCAATTTACATTGCGCGAGAATTTTATATATACGCTCATTTTCTTTCCTTTCTTAAGTCAAATAAACTCATAAACCATGAAAAAGTGTGCGCCAGCTTTTGCGCGTCCCTACAACCTTGATTAAGCAGCGAAGTTTCGCGCGGATATAAATATCTACAGCGCTCAAAAAGCACCAGGCAATTTACGCGAAGCACTTTGCTTGTAACTGGGCTGTTACTGTTTCTTTTTTTTTGTTGTTGTTGTCGCTATCAAGCACCTTCTATTGGGGCCTCTTGATTGAAATCTACCTTATTCTGGACCTCGAATAAAGGTTACAAATAAAACGAGTTTAATTTACAGATATTTGGTTCCCTGGACTCACGTGGTAAGATGTGAATGAGTAAACGCATTAGGCGATTGCTTATAGTATCCGTACAGCCGACACAGAAAACTGCAAAGGTTAAATTGAGAAATAACACCTCGAAAATGGCGAATATTTTTCTTAACTAACGGAAATATGAACATAAAATGCAACCTTGGGTTATTTAAAAACGGTCAACCTGTGCTAAATCACTTCGCTTTATTCCGGACACGACGAATGTTGTTTTCCCCAAGCATAAAAAAGATGTATTGTGAAACAACAAAATTTCACGCTGCACAACGTCAGAAGTGGCCTAATAATAAAGCTAAACAGAGTTTTACTGTGTTAGCTCTCTGCTAGCACTTAAGTGGAACTTTGAAATACAACTTAAGGCCGCACAACAATCCCTTTGGTTGGCCACGTTGGCCGGTCACCGCCAATGACACGGCAGCAAGAAATTGACTGGTAATTTGCCACTGCTTCCGCTGTTTTCCTTATTGTTTAACTGAATTCTCTGAAGTTCGCGTTAAAATTGACATCATTGCTATCAGAATAATTCAGCCTTTGGAGCAAACCAAACGTGCATTTGGTCATTATGGCTCCTTTAAAGAGCAGCTAAAGAGATCATAAAAGACTGAGGCATGTGCAAGCGCATGTATAGCTGCGCCTGCCCCCGTCTTTCTGCTTTCGCATTTCCTTGGGATGTCAGTCTAATATTTTGTTGCACTTCCTTAAATTGCCACGTTCATGAAAAAAAATGTAATTGTTATATAACGGCGGGCTTACAGAAGCCGGCACTCAGGTTGCCTGCACCTGGCGGGATAACCAAGACGCTAATCGAAACAGCTCGCAGTCGAACCGCTCCCCGCTCCGCCGTTATTATTTTGGTTTAGACTCGCATGCCGCAAGTTAAGAGTCACACATTGCTTTCCAAAGTAGCCCTAATTATCTCCCGCTGATTTGTTTTCAGCTCCGGCTCTATGCTTGACTGTGTCAAGTTCCTAAAGGCCATAGAGTTAGTCCGGAAGAAAAAAATAGTTTCATTTCGTTTAGTCAAAGAGCGGCACTGTGATGGCGCCACTGATCTAAGTAAGACTGGATCGGGTATCTCTGGCGGCGCGTCAGAAGGGATACTTCGTAAAGCAGCTGCATCGTAAAGCGACTCGTTGAATAGGCTGTCTCGCTTTTATTGCAATTATTGTGTTGTTATTTGTAAATGGAGGACCATAAGGTCCCGCTTTATGGCTCGGCCGTATAAAGGCGTAGCGCGATTGGCAGCTTCCTGGCCTAGTCACAGCACTTCCGCTTTACTCACCATGTTTTGCTACTTCTATTTTGTTGTTGCTGTTTGCCTGGCACAACGATACTAGCAACGTTGAGAAGTGGCTGCTTAAGCGAGAGTAAACAAGGTGTTTTTTTTTTCATTGCGTATTGTTTAGTTTGTCAGAGATTCTTTCTTTTTATGCGGGGTCCCGGAAAAGTTGCCAAGAGTACCTTGGGATTTCAACGTCCGTTGACTTACTTCACGGTATTTTGCTCAAACTGTTTTAATTTCTCGTATTACATCCATTTGGACACTATAGCTACAATTTAATGAGTATAAAAAGGGTTAAAGCTGCGACCAAAATTCGATTCAAAACAATAAAGCTTGCTTTCGAACGAACAGGGCCGGCTTTCCGCTGCAAACGCAGAGTGGGGAAGACATTAAACAGTACAGAAGAAAAAGATGACCCCTAACACCTATATTATGTCGAATTTCTCATAAGAGTAAAATGACCGCATGATGACGGCAAATTTGCAAACGGCAGTCACCGGAAGTCGTTGTTTATTGTGACATACGCAATCATTTGGTTTATACATTCCGAAATACACGTTCAGGTGTATTTGTCTGTTCAAGTTTACGTTCAAGCGGAAAATTTGTACTTTCTGCGTTATGCAATGCCGTCCTGATTATTAGTGGTAGAATGGCATGGCGACTAAATTGTGAGGTTTAAATTTTCGTTTCCACTACGCCCCTCTGTTTTGAGAACATTTCATTCGATCTTCGTAAGAATCGCAATCTGTTGTGCTAGTAGCCCTATTTCTTGACCTGTTCAAACAACCCCCATCATGCCCCCACCCTTTTTTTTTTGTTTATGCTACATTCATCATTACCTTAAGAACTAGTCCCGCTTGCGCCCAGCTTTTGGTTGTGTCTGCCCTGTCCTGATTTTCCCCTGCTTTGAAACACCTCCTCAAAGCTTTCAAAAATGCAGGTTCAACCTAATGAATTGCAAAACAAAAAAGTACAAAAAGTCATTTTTAGTGGCTGGAGATAGCTGGTGAGCTGCAGGGAAGAATCTAACACGAATTTGCAGCAGCACGTGTGGCCAATCAGAATTGAGAATTAAAAACCGAGCTCTGAGGCGCTTCAATCACCGCCTTGGAAAGAAAAATAAGGGGAATTTTTTAAAATAAATCTGAACGTTTCGATCCCGCAATATACGTACTCATGATTTAGTTCAAGGTGATATAACATGGGGTTCTACAACGTTACTTCTCGATAGAGGTGAGTTCAATCACTCCCTTCCCCCGTACCTTAAAGTGCAGAACTAGGGCGCATGCATGCAATGAGCTCAATATAATTACAAGCCTGGCAAGCCTAAAGCGCCCTGCTTTTTTATGTTTGGCAGCGATTTGTGTAACCAGTGTTAAAGCACATTGCATGTGTAAAAGCTTAATCGAAGTCCCGTTAAATATACAGAATATTAAAAACACATCACACCGACATTGTACCCCGACGTCACACTTACGAATAGAGCAACGTCTTCTAGTCGGCAAAGAGAACAAAAAATGTTAGCAGTGGCTTAGCTTGGCTATGCAAAGGTATACGCAGCGGGAGCTAAGGTTCAGCTGGTTATTCTTAGCTTCTCTGGTTGTCTAGGATTAGCTTGATTATCATGCTTACTGCTGCTTCAATGACACACACACGGTATGCGCATTATGTGACACATGTATAGTTATCAAGCGACTCCGGTGCAGCGTCACCAATCACCCGAGAGCTAAGCTGGTTCCACGGGCGCACGCCGGTGTTGCTGCGACGCACGAGTCATCGGTTCCACACCCGGCCACACCTCGCATGATCATCAAGTGGACCGGGCCGCCAGGTGTGAAACGGAGGTCGGCGAAGACGCTGGGCGCGTGGGGTGTGTAAGAGACGCCGGGCAGCGAGCAACGTTCTGTGCGCCGTGTGACGTGACTGCTCCAAGAGCATGCGCAGCACGGCTCTCCAGGAGCAACGCGAAACTGCTCAACCTCGGCCAGTGTAGCTGACGCTACAAAACGCAACAAGGTAACGGCCGCCTAAACAACCACGTGCATAATCACAATGAAAAGGCACAGCGCAAGAAATACAAATGCTGGGGAAAAGTGCACCGGTGCAAGCGCGATGCTGATGCTTGATTCGTTAACTAAACGGTCTGTTGTAATACGACGGCAAAGACTGCAATGACCTGCCATTGACTACGCTCCCTAAACAGTTACAAAATTATAAACTATCATCGACGCCGAAATGCCGCGTGAGTAAACAACATCGCACTGAATCGTGAGGCTGCGGGTTGGGACAAGCGAAACAGAGCCGGAAGCAGCCCAGAAACGAAGGTCGCTGCTCAAAAGCGCAGATTTTTCGGGAAATACGCCGAACACCATGCTTCTCTCCCGTCAAGACAAGCGAAGAACACCCTTCGAGCGAACTTTCCCGGGGAAAGAATAGGCGGAGTAGTAGGCGCCCGTAGAGAGAGTAGGCGGGCGGGCGGATGCAAAACAAGAGGCGCGTCCTCGCAAACCGCTAAACGCATTATTCGCTGTACTTTGCGCGCGAACGAGATCTCTGCTCCTTTACTCCCGTCATTCGCCTCTCGCCAGGGCGAACACAGAGCGTGCGAAAAACGCTGCCGCCAGCATCACTTCCACGGGAAATACGCATTCGTAGAAAAGTGTACCAAAAACAGCGTGGACGCACTCAGGCGTTCCTATACCTAAATCTAGTTAGGCGCGAGCGACAGTTTCGTCGAGCTCTGTCGGGTCCTGTGCGTCGATGTTCCTACCGCATTTACCGAGTACCGCCTATCCGCCGAGATTGGTTCACTCGAATGCTTTTGATCGGCTGCTACATGTGGTCGCTTGGAGAGCGCAGAGATCTTCTAATCTCACTATCGTGCGGGAGGCGTCTTTGTTTTTGTTGTTTTTATTTTAGGTCGCATTGGCAGCAAGAGCTTCCGGAAGTTCTATTCAGCATGTCGTATTCTGAACGCACCCATTCGTTGCAGGGGTACTGATTGCGCTCGACGAATAAAAGAGAGAGAGCGAAGAGAAATTAAAAAATATATATATTTGAAGTTGATGTTGATGAAGGCAGATGTTTAAGGATACGCGTTAGAATTTCGTCCCTTTCTCTTATGAACTTGAAGCTCCCCCTGATGTGCATGCCTTGCTGCGGCTTCCTTGACCGCTAACCGTTCTTTGCGTCTTCACTCAACGAGCCCCTCATGCGCAGTTCTGGATCACGACACTCATAGGTCTGTGCTGAGTGAAGTATGTTTCGCTAACCAGTGAAGTAACCCAATGAAAAATAAGGACTCCCGTAGCTATGGGCGCACCGTCTATACGCGAAAGAATAAAAATATAATGACCAGCACCGTCGCCGAGCTTTCCAGCCGGTATAGGATAGTTTAAGAGGGAAAAGAAAAGGACTAACAAGACAAAAGCAAGCATTGGAGTTGCCGCAACGACGTTTCTTTCCCTACCGCTTAGTTTTTCAAACACCTTCAACCACTACACGTTTGCCATAAATGTTTCCTCCTTTCACAGTCCTGCTTGGACTCAAAAGAGCGGCCATTTTTTTATGCAAGCACTATGGTTCCCTAAATCAACCATAAAACGTTTTTCCTCTCTAGCTAACGTCAATCTCAATAAAAAGCGTCACCGCTGCCACAAGAGCGAAGCTCCACAGTCACATAAATACCAGCGAGATGATGCAACGGAACAAGACACGTCGCGTCTCCGCAGAACTCAGAAAACAGAATTAAAAATATAAACAAACAGAAATGGGAAGAAATTAACGAAGAGCGAGAGAAGCGGATTGCCCGGAGAGACGTCACCGATTGAGTTTCTGTCTCGTGGGCGGGAGAATCGATCCCGATGTGGGTCTTGCAGAATTGGAGAGCTCCCTCGCATCCGCAAAGGGCACTCCATAAATAGCATGCCGAGGAGAAAACGCACCCTTGGGCGTCAAGCCGCAACCCTTACGCCATGTACTGGCTTCCTTGCGGCTTTTATTAGTATCGCTATTCGTTTTTAATGCCGCCTTCCTTGAACACAACCAGCTGCATTGTTTTTCATGCGGAAATAAAAATGGCGTCAACGAGGCCAGCCGTCTGTGGAGGGGGTTGTATAAACACGTGGTCTGCATTACTTTGGGCTCCAGTTTGATCCACCTCGTGCGCTCTGGTATAATTGTTTGTTTTGGCTACCTGGAGAGCGCAGAAACCTTCTAGCCTCAGCACTACACTGTCTTGTGCTGCCTCTTAAGCTACCTGTGTCACCAATACTCCTATGCACGTACCTAACCATAAGTAGGAATGAGGAACTCGATGATTGAGCACAGAAGTTAAAGCCAACAGTAAAGAACACCGGAAGGGGTATACTCGTAAGGCTATGAAATGCGTTTTTCGTACTTAAATAAATATGGAGTGACAAAACCATACTTCACAGAGGCTAGCGGGAAAACTCGGTCAATTGGTAGCAGCCCTTATGTCACACTTGAAAAACATGTAGGGCCAAACCAGTGTAAGAGGTGGAACGAGCATTGTACTACGAAGAAAAACCGCGCAAAAGACAAGAGACAAGACAAAGTAAAGAACCACAAACCACAACCACGAACCACGGCGCCTGCGGTTTGTGGTTTTTTACTTTGTCCTGTCTTTTTCGATACTTTTCTTTGTAGTACAATGTTCCAACTGGCCCTTCAGCAAACCCTTGAGCATTGATTATCAACTCACTAAACTGTCGGTGTTTGTGGTGTTCATTTGTATTCTGCTTCTCCTAAGTTTCTATTAAACTTCGGAAGTTTGGTCGTTCGGTCGTCAGATCGTAGAGCGGTGGCATATTTTGCATCGTTCTGCTTCTATGCCTGCTTTGAACGTATAGTAAGATATCAGCCACATAGACGGGCATGCCTAACCGTTGATACATACTAGCCCAGCCAACGTGTGGTGTACACAATGCCATCAGCTCACCGTTATTACCTGCAGTTTTTATATGGATCGTATACTCTCTATAAAAATATAAAATGTTTAACAGTACCCACAGTTTTAGAATACGCGTCATGCGTCAACGTTGGTCAAGCATTAGTCGTAACAGTAAATGATTTTATTGTGATGGCTGCACTTCAATGACCCCATCGTAAGCGTATGTCGGGCTTGTAGTAGGATCATTTGCAGTATCCGGAGTCGCGGGTTCCTGCGAAGCACGTCGTATAAAGAAAAGGAAAAATTGTTGTTTAATGGCATTTTAAACTCCTTCTCAATCGACATAACGAAAGTTGAAAAACTACACTCATTTGTTTTTCTTCTTCCACTTTCTCTCTTCCCTTTTTTTAATAACTCGCTGTATACGGCGTTGCGTTAACAAACTAAAAAAAACTTCCTAAGCCGCCACCCTGTTTGTTTTTCTTGCGGCCTAAACTTGGCTTAGATTGACTTCGCTTGGCTGGGTAAACGTTTACGCCCAGCCGGGAAAATAACTTGTTGCTGTACTGCGTCAATGCGTCTAACGCCTTCATCCAGGCAACGGACCCCTGCATGTGACGGCCGATTGCCGTGCGACCGTGGTGACACCTGACCCGATGGCTGCTAGTTTTCTTCCAACTTGCCCTGAACACTCGGGTTCACTAACGCCAAGCGCAGAAACGCACTTATTAATCGGAGTGGCACGTGTATGGGGGAAGGTTTTATCGAAAGGTCGATCGACCCAATTTCACATCATAAAAGCAAGCTTGTCTAACGCGGAATAGTAGTGCCGTGTACGCGTCATGGCCTGCCCAATAGAACAAAGAAAAGAAAGGCATGGCTGGCTAACAACTACAGATGGCTACATCGAACTTGCACTAGGAGGATTAGGTTTCTCGAAGGCACTGAACGTTGCCTGCCAGCTGTACCAATTTCCGAAAGCAGATAAACCACTCTGCGGCTGGAGACACAAAAATCTAGTCCGGACAACTTATTCCAAAGGTCTGACGGAGGGTACTTCATTGTTTGCGAGTAGCGTTGTAGGAAGAACACATGCACGCACACCCCCCCCCCCCACACACACACGCACGTATCTGTGTGTGCGCGTGTTTGCACGTATGTGTGTGTGTGTGCGCGTGCGTTCGTACTCATGCTAAACTTGTTATTTATTGCAACCACCTTCCTTTCGTAATCGCGCGCAGGCAATCTTAATACCTTCCATTTCCTCGCAATGCATACACGGTCCTCTCGCATTCACCAATTGACTTTTTTTTAGTTTCACTCAAGGTCTATTCCTCATCCATCGCAGAGATACTTCCTTAAAAAGACAGAAAAGCGGGAAGGAAAGAGGCTTTGTCGAAAACAGCATTGTGCCCGGCATGTTGCCATACCGCCAGCGCTGAACTTTTTTTCTTATGTTTGGTTACGAAATCCGTGATGCTTTTTTGCCTGTCAAACCTCCGCGGAATTTTTACACGACTTTTGCAGGCGGCGAACGTTTCCAAGTAGTGTTCTCCAACATAAAGGAAGGGGAAGCCGGCTTCAAGGCTGGCGTGGCTGTTGCTTTCAAGTAAAGCTTTGTGTCACGTAATAGCGCCGACCGAATCCCAAGCGCGGTAGCTGTACTGGTGTCAAAATCCGCGCCTGAAGCAATAACGCTGCGGTTTGTGGAACATATATGAGCGCTCAGTCTGGCGATGGAACAACTACCTGCTTTATTTTACGCATGAAAGTACGCCAGTGACGGGGGAAGGGACTGTTACCGTGTAACTATAGCTGGAATGTTTCTATTGTTTCTACCCATGTGTAGTAAAAGTTTAAGGGAATTAATCCCATCAAACATTTTACCGTTTTTTTTATTATTTTGCTATCTCTAGTCAGTTACTGATAGCGGCAAACGTTTTCCTTGACATTTCTCGCAAATGGCGAACCACCTTTTATAGACTGCTGTGAAATTTTTCAGTTTTAATATTCACGGCCGTTAAACTTTATTTTTCAAGCATAAAATCCCCAAACTTGCACCTTTACATGTGCGTGCGTGCCTGTGCGTGGTGGCGTCGTTCCATGAACACATAAATGAGAGCCAACCGTCGAGAAGGCCGAGCAGCCTAGGAGGGCTAGTTTGACTCCGTCATGGGGGAAAATATAAGTTTTGATACATCAAGAAAGAAAGAAATAAAGAAAGAAGGAAAGGAAGGAAGGAAGGAAGGAAGGAAGGAAGGAAGGTAGAAAGAAAGAAAGAAAGAAAGAAAGAAAGAAAGAAAGAAAGAAAGAAAGCAAAAAAAACAAGAAAAAAGGAAGAGAGGCTACATCAAACCCAGGAACTTCTGACAGAACGTTCGACGCTTTACCACCTGACCTGCCTGCGCGGTTAGATTCGTCTCTGATAGTGGGGTTTAATGCGCCCAAGCTACGCCTGGGAATTAGGCCCACCGTAATCAAGGACTGCGGACTAATTTCGACCACCTGGAGATCTTTAACGTGCACCAAAATGTCGACACACGGGCGTTCCCACTTTTCCCTTCTATTAGAAAAGTATCCACCGCAGATGGGATCGAACCCACGTCCTTGGGCTCAGCAGCACCCCACCTTATCCACTGATCCACCACAGCGGGTTAGATTCGTCTCTGGTTTTTGCAGTAATTATATGCGTTTATATTTATCTATATCACTGCAAGTGAATCTGCCTTTAGCGGAGGCAGCCAGCCTTGGTATGATTACAATGCTGCTGTGGTGCTCATCCCGGAAGTGACGGCTGGGCAGCTTTAAAAGTGAGTTAGCTCTAACAAAGTTCTCTCCCACTACCGTTCACTTCATTAACCGAGATATTAACGCTGTGCAGTTCGGTGCAGCAATATCGGGTGCGAAACTAGCTTATCTATCTGTCGAAGAAAAACTAAAACGGGCAGGCAAAGCTCGTAAACGCCGACAGACGAAATCCCATTACCAAGCTCGCTGATAAATTACGTAGTACCTGGGGGTAGCGCCACAAGCATAAATGCTTCCTTTTTCTTTCATTTTTTTTTCAGGGAAAGGTTCTTTTTGAGGTTCTACTTCGTTCCCGAGGAAAAGGTCGCCAAAGTACAGGTCGATGCACAGCATATAAATAAATAAATAAATAAATAAATAAATAAATAAATAAATAAATAAATAAATAAATAAATAAATAAATAAATAAATAAATAAATAAATAAATAAATAAATAAATAAATAAATAAATAAATAAATAAATAAATAAATAAATAAATAAATAAATAAATAAATAAATAAATAAATAAATAAATAAATAAATAAATAAATAAATAAATAAATAAATAAATAAATAAATAATACATTATGAAAGCAAACCAGGCGACTGCATTGGTGCCCCAAGCCAGTTGGGTCAGTCCAGAAAGCCTTATTGAAATACATTGGGAAATGCGACAGTCAATAGCTATCACAGCATCACTATCACTATCTCAGCATTCTATTCCAGTCATTCTCTTCGCTCCTCGTAAGTTAACACGCTGCGCTCTC
Source organism: Haemaphysalis longicornis (assembly GCF_048455015.1). Classification (NCBI taxonomy): domain Eukaryota; kingdom Metazoa; phylum Arthropoda; class Arachnida; order Ixodida; family Ixodidae; genus Haemaphysalis; species Haemaphysalis longicornis. Next base: position 47,698,470 of record NW_027526335.1, on the reverse strand, counting down.
TTTGTCACAGCGGTGGTTACCCAAGATTTGGGCGCAGGAAAAGCTTCTTGTCGAATGACAAGGACGGGAAATGCTCACGCGGGTACAGAGCATTCCAGGCATGGATGGATTTTTTTCTTTGGAGGAGAAGGGAGGAAGAGGAGGTTTATCGCGCCGAAGTTACATATGGACTATGAAGTGCCCCGTAGGGGAGGGCTCTGGATTATTCCGATCTGGGGATCTTTAACGTGCGCCGAAAGCTCCTCACAAAGAGCATTGCTACTGCATCAGCCCAACTTTCTGGATAATATCGATAGAAGCTCAAATAATTATTTATAGCTGATTTATTTTTTATATTGTGTCACATGAATTCTTATTTATTTATTTCTCTGAAGTACCCTCACGGCCCAATGGTCAGTAATAAAGGGAAGCGGTGCAAACGGATTCAGATGGTAACATCAAGCAGGTTTGAGAAAAACGGGTGTAGGCCCGTTCGTCACATGGCGTTTCGCAGTGGCGGAAAAAACGGTCCCGGAACAAATGGTACCGGAGCAAATGGCCCCGAAACTAATGGTCCCAGAACAAATGGTTCCAACTTCAAAGTAAGAAAAATGGTCCCACCACTACTGCACCTATCCATGAGCGCATGCATGAGGGAAGGAGGGAAGGGTCAGTGTATTTATATTTATATGCTTGTATTTGTGCAAAACGTATTTTGCATCTGTCAATATATTCGCACTTTCCAGCGAATATAGGTGGCGCGACGGGGTATCCAAAATGGTGGACGGGACGATGATCGGGACGTCGCGCAAGCGCGCCCGTCTGGAGGAAAAAGCCGATCCGGGCCCATTGGTGTCTCTTCAGACCGTCATCTTTTCCCTTGCTGATGAGACATGAAGATGCTTTGTCGAAGGCGAATCACTTTGTAACACCAGTCAGTGTTTTGCGGCATCAGAGAGGCCACCGATGACATGCTGAGCATCGAGGGATTTTGCCTGCAACCGAATGGCGTCACCAGCCAACCGCCCTGCGTGAACGTTTGTTGGCACTGCAGGTTCTATGAAGGGTACGCTACACTTCCATTCATAGTCGTAAAATTGTTCAAGCACGCTTTACGAATATTTATTAGGCGCCAAGCAGAGCTCGGTATATGCAACCGAGCACAGCCTTTTGTTTTTGCCACTTGCGCAATTATGTCGGGTTAAGTGCGAGTAATGCGAGTAAATTATAATTTTTTGGGCTGTTTTTGCAAGGACAGATCCAACGGCATTTATGCAGGTTACGGGTAATAATAACAATACCGAAACTGAATATCAAATGCTTACGCCTCTATGGCAGGGCCTGTTACATCAGCTGTGCTGTGCTTTCAGCACGCTGTCGGAAACGACGATGCCGCAGTAAAAACGTTATTTATTTATTACAAATACCTACATCGCCCATTCCTGTGGGGGGTTTGAGAAGTAAAAAAAAGCAGCGAGCTCAAAATATTAATCCCACATAATGCTCAAAAGAGAACGAAGCACGAACAACCCAACAAAGCAAAAATGCAACTGGAATGCAGCATTTATTAAAAGAAATCAGCACGTTAATAAAAGATCGATAAAGTTCTCCTGTTGGTTCTTGGCTTCACTTTCTTCTCGGGCGTGCGCATACCAATGTTATGTGGAAGCACGGCGCCTTTCATCAACCGCGGTTTCAGTGGCTATAGACCATCTATTAATAAACGACACACTCAACTTGCACGCAAAACACACCATCAATAACGAAAGAGCAAACTAAACTTACGGATATTGCTCCAGAAGAAGTCAGCTTTCGTGAAGTGACTACTGCAAACCCCATTGTGCTGCTGACACCTTTTTCCAATGCAGAGCATACTTCTCCAACCATTTCGGGTTTTTTTATCTCTAAGAAAGGTATGAGCGCTGGCTTTTGCATGCACAGCACACCCGATTGCTTTTTGGTTTTTCGTTCTCAATCTTCACGCTTTCGAACGCTCCGGCTGCCTTCGCCCGAGACACCGCTCATCTACAAACAGCTTCGGAAAAAAGGCGCGTGGCGGCGCCACCGTTGGTAGAAAGTGCGAAAAATATATTTGCCAAGGCTAAATTTACTTGAGTTAAATGCTGCATACAAATTTGTCGTCGTACGTGTATGTTCCCCGTGCTTCCTTTGCTTGGGTTATTTTGTTTATAAACGCTTGAGAAGCGAGTCCCACTTGAGCCTGTACGGTGAGCATAATTACAGTGATACTATCATTTAGGATATGTGAAGCACTGAAAATATGAGTGGGCCGATACCGCTGAATATCAGACAACAAAGAGCTGTACTAGTGCATTGCGTTCACCGATTTTTCGCTCTTTCAAACAAGACATTTACCCGATGAATGGTTTATTGCGGTAGCTATGCTGCGTTACGGTGCTCTCCATCTAAAATGCTTCGATATCTGCAGTTCGGATCAAGCGAAGCGGCACTATTCAAGATTTTGGACGTTGTGCAGCTTGCAGCTTAGATACTTTTGTTTTTCTCCGAAAATCTGCAATGTAGCTATTATTACGCCTCTTATCTTGTCTTATCTTGCTGCAAGGTTTAGGAGACTGCTGGCTAACACCCTTTGTTAATTTTTCTCGCGTGTTGCGGGAGCGTAACAATTGCTAAGGGCAGCAGGCGAGCTCATCGATACTGGTCACCGACCATCAACTGCATTTGAGCACAAATATATGCAGTTTGATTGATTGATTGATTGATTGATTGATTGATTGATTGATTGATTGATTGATTGATTGATTGATTGATTGATTGATTGATTGATTGATTGATTGATTGATTGATTGATTGATTGATTGATTGATTGATTGTGGGGTTGAACGCGCCGACGCAAAGCAGGCGATGAGGCGCGCCCTAGTGGAGGGCTCCGGATTAATTTTGACCACCTGGAGATCTTTATCGGCAGTGGGTCTAGGCCCACTCGTCACAAGTCCTCTCGTCATAGGCCAACTCGTCACAGGTAAACTGGTCAGGAATGCCAACTCGTCACAGGGCATTTCGTACGAGGAATTCTCGTATCACCGGAATATTCGTCACACGGAAAACTCGCATTACGAGCTTGTTTTCTAAAGCGATGTTTCCGCCTGCTATATATACGTCTCCCATTTCGAAATGATGTAGGTGAGCGAGTGTTCTTTCAAAGTTTTTTTAACGCAGGAAGTTAGGTAAATATGCCGCCATACCGAGGTATGTTAAAATGGTAATAGCCTGCAAATTTGTATTACATGCACGCAAAAAAGTAAACAAATTGTTATAAATGATGCAGTGAACAGGTTGTACATGAAATAAAAAAATGTTTATTGCACTCTCTTTGTACTGTTGTACTATTTGTACTATTGCACTGTTGTCTCGTTGTGTAGGCGTCTTCAACGCTGGGTTGCGACGTTGTTCGCTTCATCAGTACCGGAAGCGGATGTTGCGGGCAATATACCGAAGCGTATCGACTGTGGCTCAGCCGTCGTGATCAACCAGGATTCTTGCGATGCGATCATTGACATCTTGGTATTTCCGGTCGAGCCTTGGTAGGTGCCGTCAGACGATGACTACTACCACCACCGTGAAAAGGGACAACGGAACAGGTTAACAAAAGGTCCACAAGATTTTTTTACTTGGGCTGGCCCGAATATGTATTCAGTGCACTGAAATAAAGATTATTATTATTTAAAAAAACAATTGCCCGCCGCGGTGGCGCAGCTGGATATGACGCTGTGCTGTTGAGCCCAAGGAAGCGCGTTCGGTTCCCGGCTGCGGCGGACGCTTTTCTGGTGGAGGCGAAAAGCGAAAACGTCCATGTGTTCGAGATTTAGACGCACGCATATTAAACATCCCCAGGTGGTCAAAATGATTTCGGAGCCCTCCACTACGGCGCGCCTCGTAACTTGTGTAGCGTCGGCGCGTTAAAGCCCCACAATCAATCAAATCAACAAATCAACAATTTCAAACCTAATGCAATGCCTCGTGGTGTGTCCTTCAGTGTTTACATAGAAATAAATCCTCCAGCTTAGCTATGGTTCAAGCGTTGCGCGAGTTGGTGCAAGCTTCGCCAATTTTTTTTTTTTATTCGCAGACTGAAAGCGGGGGTGCGGGTTGTATGCAAGGGCAGGTTATACGCGCGAAAATACGGACGTACACCACCTCAACACCCCTGACGAGCAGCACTTGAAGAAGTGCAAATCGCGCTGAACTCTCCCCCTCTCCCCCTGCTCAGCAAAAGAAAAAAAAAAACAGCTCTTTATGCACACCTGCTGCTCACACAGACCTCCGCACGCCCTCCTAAACAGCCGTAGCGAATTTGCCATTGTAGAAACCAGCCTCAGAGCGGCTCTAAACGCCAATTTCCGGTTAGGACTTCTAGGCTTTTGTTCACACGGCCGAGGTGTAACGAAATCCATGTGACGAGAAGGCACCTCCCACGAGAGTTCCTATCTCGAGATGGCACTGTACGAAAAGGCCGGTGTGACGAGTTGGCCTACGACGAGTTTTCTGGGGACGAGTGGGCTTGTGACGAGTGGGCTCGTTCCCATCGGCAGTTTATTCGTGCAAATACATAAACATGTTTTCGCGCGTCTTTCTGGCGGATTTACTTTTCCAGAAATTTTCGAGAACCAAATGAAGTCACTTGTCATGGTTCAATGAAAAGCCAGTAATTGATGGAAGTTGGTGCAACGCCACCGCCAGACGAGCCCTTTTGCGACGCCCCTAAAAAGCAAAGATCAAACACGAAGGAGGGGAGGGAGGGGCGGGGAGGGGAGTATAGTTGGCTTGCTTCGGTAGAATATTTCTTTTGCTTGAGCTGGCCCTTGTTGCCCTCTTTAGAAGAAATTTGTCATGGTGCTGAATGTCCTGACAGCCACGTTGGACCAGTGGCCCAGCCGATGCTGCGCGAGCTAGTCGCGATTGGCGTGACCATGTCTAGGAACTCTGCATGTCACCAACCTCTCTCGCTCGCAGCGTCTCGCGACAAGTGCGCCTTCTTGGATGACGGCCTCGGTCGAAAACTATGGGTCTATTCGATTCAGCCTGCACCTCTTGAACCAGTTCACAGTGGTGCAAAGCGGGTTCCGCCATCGGCGGAACCAGCCCTGCACTTTTGTCGTCTGCTTCTGCACCTCCTCGGCAGGGAGTGCAGGCAAAGCCATGAACCCGTCCTGCACCCGCCGGCACCACCGGTGAATCGAACGCCGCGGTTCAGGTGCCGCGAGCTGCACCGCTGAAACGAACGGCGAAGTGCGGCACCGCCTGAACTGGTTCACGCGGTGCAGGTGAAACGAATAGACCCTATCTTTCTAAGCAGGAAGGGAGCATGAAGTGTGGCCTTGACAGGAATTAGTGGCGTTGACCGGAAAAACTTCCGAGGGTGGTAGAAAGAGGGAACGAGCCCACTCCTCACAAGCCCGCTCGTCACCGGTAAACTCATCATAGGCCAACTCGTCACACCGGCCTTTTGGTACAGTGCCATCCCGAGGTGGGAACTCTCGTGCAAGGCGCCTTTTCGTCGTATGGATTTCGTTACACCGCGGCCGGGTAAACAAAAGCCTGGAAGCCCTGACCAGAGATTGGCGTTGAAATCATGTCTGAGGCTGGTTTTCCTCCAGGATTTGTGGCTTTTTTAGACGTAAGTGGTGATAAGGGGTGACTATAGCTACTTTGCACACCTTTTCGCAGTACCTGTCCTCTTAGCGGCCTGCACGGCGATCCTAAACTGGCAGTAAGGCACGCCCCCAAAAATGTTTGGCTCTCGGGGAACTCGTGTACGAATTATCCTGGTCCTGCAGTCGATTCCGCTCCCACCCGGCCCCCTTGCCTTTCACGTGCATGTCAAGGCAGCAGGCGCAGGCTCGCGTGCTAATTTGCATTGGCCGTAGAACTCCTTTTTCTTCACTTTTTTCATTTTCGTTTTTCCCTCACTGGTAGCCAAGTGCTCACAGAGTGGTCATTTTTGCCCCTTTCCTTGGAAAGCGTTTTTTTGTGTGCACATAAGAACTAACTCGAACTGCCCGAAAAGGGGATATAAAAACGTGCAGCCCTATAAGAGGCATATCCGCTCCCTAAGCAGCAAGCTGAGTGGGCGCCCTTTTGTTTATTTTGTCCGAGAGCTTCTGCCAAGAATGGTGGACCGGCGCCCCGCGCATGCGCAGATGGCTACTGGAGAAAGGTCCATCAAATGCCCGTCTTCCAAGAACTTTGTTGGGCTACTTCCCTGTCTCACTTTTCTGTCTTGGGTTGTTGAACTCGTATCTATAATCTTGTCTGAACGTCACCCTACTTGCCCAGTCTGGCTTGCATTCTTTGTTAAGCTTTGCTAGATGCACGGCCCAAAGTACAAAAAGAACTAACTAAACCTGTGCCTCGCTTCTCGCTTTCGAGACGAAAAAAAAAAAAACACGTGGACATTCATTTTGTGCACCTGTGACGAACTTTCCTAAGTGACAAACTGGCTTATGACGAATTATCCTATGTGACTAAACGGCCTATTACGAACCGGCCTATGACGAAACGCCTTGTGACGAACGGGCCGTATCCCTTCCGGAACGATGAGTTCCGAAACCATTTGTTCCTACTTTGAAGTTCGGGCCATTTGTTCCGGGACCGTAAGTTCCGGGCCCCTTTGTTCCGGGGCCTTTTGTTCCTACAGCCGGCGTTTCGTCTAGGCCGGTTCGTAATAGGCCATTTGGTCCCATAGCATTATTCGTCATAGGTAGGAAAGTTCATTACAGGAACGGTAAAACAAAATTTGCGGTGTGTTTTTAAACGTAAGTGGTGATGAGGCTTCCGTCACTATCGTTTGTACATGTTGCGTAATGGTTGCTGAGTAAGAAGTGTAATTATAGCTAATTTTCACCCCTTGTTTTCACACATTACTTGATTCTCGCAATCTTTTTTCAGCAATGTGGAGTTAAGAAGTTTGGTACTATATCATTCGCTACCCGTGTGACACATTTCTTTTGGAAGGAGAAGTAAGATAAGAAAGAGACTGAGTCTTAACCAAAAAATTAATTTCAACCACCACCTGCAAAAAAAAAGCAAAAGGGGAGACCAACTGAACAACTGCGAAAGGGTGAACCTGGTACGAATTATCAGAGTTGAAGCCGCGAACACTCCCCCACCCCTACCAACCCTACTCGACATCCGCTCAAAACGATACTTCTAGACGACATTTCCAAGAACGAGAACGTAGGGGCTACCGCTTTTCCTATTACTGGACCACTTAGAACCAGATACCTCTTTGACCAGTTTTCCGGACACGAGTCGGCTGTGACGAGTGGGCCTGTTCCCATGGAGGGTGGCCAAGCCGGCCGCAACGCTTAGAAGGGGGGCGCACGTTCTTCTTTGTAGCCTGTCTTCCGAGAACTTTCTAGGCTACTTCCCTGCCTCATTTTTCTGTCTAGGGCTCTTGAACTCGTATAGATACTCGTGATAAACCCAGGTCACACTACTTAGTGTCAACTCTGGCTTGCATTATTTGCTGAACTCTACCAGATGCACGGCCGAAAACAGAGAAAAAAAGAAGACATGTGCCTCGCTTCTCTCTTTTCAGTCGAACTATCCTGCGTACTTCGCTGAGACCAACATGCATACAAAAAAAAGCACGTGGACATTCGTTTTGTGCACCTATGACGAACTTCCCCATTTGTCAAAGCGGCCTATGACGAATGACACGTGATCAAACGGCCTATTACGAACCAACCTATGACGAAAAGCCATGGGGCGAATGGGCCGTATCCCGACAAAAACGCGTCTACTTACCGAAGTCTCATAAACACGTATATTTACTCAGGCCTTCTGATAAAAACACTAGAAACAAAGGAAATAGCACAAGGTAATTCCGGAACCTTCGTGCACTCCACTAAAAGAATAAAAGAAAGAAAGGTGACGACGGACAGAGACACCTGATCACGGATGGCTGTGTTATTATGGCGAATATAAAAGGACAATATTTCATTCTCGAAGTATTCTCGAAAATAAGAACTAATGCTCGCATAAGTATGAGCTGTGCGGCGTGCATGAGTGACACAATTCTGGAGCTGCAACCGCATGCATTTTTGGGCGTTTCTAATTTGAGTTGAAGTAAAATCTATAAGCCATGTTTTCTTTTCACCTGGGATACAGCCCGTTTGTCACATGACGTTTCGTTATAGGCAAGTTCATAATAGGGGAACCTTCGGGCTAGGCCTGCTGGTCAAATGGGATGTTCGTTATGCATGCGACAAAACAAGTCCTCGTGTTTAGTTTTCTTTTTTTTAAGCGCATATTGATATCAGCGAAGTAGATACGACGGTTAACGACCTAAAAGTGGGAGGCGAGGAAGGCAGGTAGCACAATAAAAAAAAAATGTATCAGAAGAGGAATCACGAATAACTTGAGTCCTCCTCCTCATTGTTGTGTGCCTTTAAAGCCCCTCACAAGGACCGAAAGATATTGCACCAGACTTTTTCCACAACGTGCTACCTAGAACGTATCGGGCGAATCGCGTGGATTCGATCTAGTACGTCCTTTTATTTTTCTCCTTTTGGCGGCCGTACATCCTGGACATTTCAGCGAAAAATGCCAGTCAGAGTGCACAGGTAGGGGAACATGGTTCGAACTGTAATATAGATACAACGTTAAGGCCCCAAGGTATAAAAGTGAGGAATGGGCCTTACCCCCCACCCCCGCCCCCCGGTAGCATTGGAAAGTTATCTCAGCATTTTATGTTTGTCCATTCGCAGGGTTTTGTTTCCTTCAACAGCAACCGTTACGTGCAGTCTCTCCACGACGTATGTATATGTATCATGGTTGTATTATGCAAGAGGATGTGAGGCAGCGCTAACTTTATCTCTAAAATTCTGAAAACGGCGCTATGCAGCTTGAAAGGCCCCCTGATCGGTGCTCTCGCGATCACCTTCAAATTCATTGTGACTACATATCGCGTCACGAGGGACGTCCGATACAGCGAACTTGGATTGGAACAACTTTGCACTAACGGTCCATATACTGAATAACCCGAGATGGCTTTCAGAATGCGCCAAACGATGTAACGAAACAGTTCAGCCTTCTTTCAACATTGCGACGTCCAATAATTGCACGAGTTTCTGACAGCTTCCAGGTACGAACCAACTGCATTAAGATGACCACACCGGATGCATAAGCATATATAGCGATATCTCAAGAACTTAGCCCTCGCGCTTTGTTTTTGCTTGTTATTTATGATAGCGTGACGTATTAGTGCTCGCATCTAATTTTTGCAAGAAAATGTTTTCTATATGGACTACGAGTACCCTTTTTATTTGACCTTCAGAAGGACAATAAGCGGCTACCCTGTCTTTATGCTACACAACTGAAAAGTATAAATTCCGCACTCTTCCCGGGTCGAATATAGAAGTGTACCCAAAGATGACTTTTTTTCTGGATTCTACAATTTTGGCCAGTGCGGGCGTGCAGCAGAAGGGGCCCCGCACGGTCAAAACGAGGAAGGAAGCCAGGGCCGTCTATGCCCGGAGTGCCAAGCTCACCAAGTACTTGACCGCCATGTTTGTATTATATTTTTTTTTCTTTTTTTTCCCTCTTTAGTTTCACTCGCCGCACTGCAGCCAGTACCTTAGGCAGATGCCCGTTCTCGCCATGGCAGCGACGAACAAAAGGCCTGCCCGTACCAGCCAAAGCCATATGTTTCTCCTTAAACAGCCCAGTGAAAGACAGCTGATAAGGAGGCCCCGAAGGCGCTCTTCGGCACTGTATTCCTACGCGGTGGAGTTGGCAGGGGTGCAGTCATGCAAATGTTCCTAGAAAAAACCTCTTCCATCCCGTCTTCCTTTCACGCAGGGAGGTTGGTTGCTCCTTTCTGTGATCTGTATGCCTAAGCAGCCCCGATACAGGACGAAGTCGAAGACAAGCTGACCGATTTTGTTGATTCGTCACGCAGCTGCTGGGTTGGGAGAGTCAGAACTACTTCTTAGCGCGTATGTGAACGTCTCGCGTTTCCTGGCAAGGTGCGGCTCAAGTAGAACTGCGGCTGGGGAAGTGTAAACACGTGGTGGCCGGGTGCTGTGCGACACGACGTGTGAATCAGTCGGCGGAGTCTAGCTTCCGCAGCGGGCCGACGCAGGCGTACCATCGACACTGCTTGTCCCAAGGCTCACGTGCAAGACAAAAATGCGATCGACGCCAAGTTTCTTCAGGACGGTGCTACTTTATTTTACTGCGATCACCAGCGCATGTGAGTACAAAGGTTTTGTCCTTCATGTGGTAAACATTTCTTTCGCACGTCATTTTTAACTCGGCCGCCACCGGAAAATTAACTTTCCAATGAGAACAAGAAACATTAGGAGGGAAAGAGGCGGCCCTGCAAAGAAGTCTTTTGTGATCAGCTTTAATATCTGAACTGGTTCTTCACACTTTGCGGGCCAACTTCATAGCAGTTTTTGTTATTTTTCACTTCGATTTCTTGTAGCCATATTTGCCAGCTTTTGGTACAGACGATATTCAGACAGCATGGGACGCCTAGGTCGTCTAGGGGCCGACATTTTGGTGAACGCATTTGTGCGTTTCTTGTTAAAACTACTGGTATATGTGATCTTTGTGGGTTTGAGTGACTATTTGTTGCACGGAAAGTAGCTGCTGGTGGCGGCATTCTGTGGAGTCATATTAGAGAGTTTTAGCAGTTCGTCTGTTCCGTCGTGTACGTAGTTAGCGTGTTGACCGGGACCCGTCTGGGAACTTGTGCATTCGTAGCGGTAGGGAAATTAGTTCCGCGGGCTGGCCTTCGCCATGTCCGCGCATTCATCATGGTGGGGTGTGCCTCCTCGCCCTTCCACGTGCGCAGACGCAGACGGGTCCCGGTCAAGCCGGTTACTGCGTACACTACGAAACAGGCGGACTGCTAAAACTCTATTGTTTGCGCGCCAAGGTTCCTGTAATCTCATAAGAGATTTTTCTGCATCGTATTTTCGAACATACAAGAATAAAAGAGCAAGGGCATAGCGTACTGAAATATTCTTGGGGCTATAGCGATAGTTTACGTGCGCAGGTGTACCTAGCACTGCAAAGACCTCTGTCTTCTTTTTTATCCAGCCGAGCCAGTCGATAATATTGGTTGCTCGTTTTCCATAGCACGATCAACGTAAAATACGCTTATGACCAGAGAGGGTCACAAAACACTGCAAATAGAGAATCCCTCGATATCACCAGGTACCTTGAGCAGTTACTTTATTTCCTTTTTTTTTTTTCTCCTGTGGGGTGGAAGGTCGAAGGGATCGGAATGCGCCAAAAGCAGCAGTGACTAGAAGCTCTGCGTTTTTAAACTTCCAGGATTTGAAGCAAGTCCGAGTTCTGTGTGAAGGGCCGCCTCGTGATTTAGACCAAAGAGTTTCATTAAAGATACTGCTTAAAGGGACCCAGAAAAGCCTTTTGTAAATGTTACAAAAGGCCTGTACTGTCGCGTAGTACCAATATAGTGATGCAATGCCGTTGGAATTATTGATCTACATTCAGTATTAGCTGCGCGAGAAGCAATTAAGTGCACCTCTCCCCCTTGCTGATCGATTCCTCCTCTCTTACTGCTTCTTTCAAAGCAGCTGGAAACACTGGGAATAGCCATGTGACATCGCGACGCTCGACTTCCGTTCTCCGCTAGCTACATTCCTGCGCCTAGGCACGCGTAAATCGCTGCGGACCCACCTTTGCCTCGGGATCGCGCAGGAAGGAGGAAGAGCAGCGGGAAGCCGATGGCAGTGACGTTGCCGGCGGCCGACGATCGGCCGAATCAGGGGGGCGCCTCGCCGTTGCGTCAACCGCGGGCGGCTCGCTGTGGCGTCGCGCTCATCGGCTGAGAAAGGCGATCTTCAAAAATTGTTTACAAATTATCCGTACAAGGTATGGGGCTCACCCTTGGCTCAAAAATCTCCCGTTGTGTGTTCTACCACCTGAACGCATTTGATTGCCACCTTCACAAAGCTTTTCTGGGTCCCTTTAAGCTTACTTGCGCGAAGTTTTATGTTAAAGCGTGAGACACATGCATGACTCCAGGATGCGACTGATCGTTAGAACCGATTTTGGCGTCGTGCGCTGGTCGGAGGCAGCTCACGACGTGCGACTGGAGAGAAAGAGGGCGCCCGCATATTATGTTTATGGCACCCGCTATTTCCGCAAGATGCCAGCGGTACCAGCAGCATGGACGAGCGGATTCATGGGTGCTAATTGTTCCCACACCGCTATACTGAACATATAAAACTGCAATGTATAACGTGCACTATTGCATAATAGTGCATAATAAATGCACTATTCATTATCACTTCAAGTTCGTAAATGTGTTCTTTTCCTGCTCCGGTTTATCTTGCACATATGTAAATCGACCTTAGTGCGCCTAAATAGGGAGGCAACCAAGGAGCAAAAACAGACGGCGGAGTGGTGCCGACGACGCATCGCACGCGCGCATCGGTCCATGTGTCTCAAATTGTCCCATGTGTCTCGACAGTCGTAACGATCAGTCGCATGCAATTCGCATGCACCAATCGTCCATGTGTTATGTTTGCGTATGCCTTACGAGTTATAAAAATGTAACTGTAATGTCGCCGAAGCAGAATTTATGCTCGTTTTCATGCGAATGTTGTTAAGTGGAGCGCAGGCTGCGCTCCGAGCAGTTATCTGATCACCTCAACGCCTGGCTCAAGCATTTCTTCGTCAACAGCGTTTGTCGGGGCAAATGACTCTATGCATTTGTGGACGCCCTCGCCCTCAAGAACGTCAGCAAAACCGCGTTTCATTGATTGATTGATTGTAGGGTTTAACGCGCCGACGCAACGCAGGCGATGAGGCGCGCCGTAGTCGAGGGCTCCTGATTAATTTTGACCACCTGGGGATCTTTAACGTGCGCCGAAATCTCGTACACACGGGCGTTTTTGCTTTTCGCCTCCATCAGAAAAGCGGCCGCCGCAAAACCGCGTTTCACATCGCGAATTCGTACGCGTACCCTTTTCGGGCACAGTGGATGGCTGGTGCTGGCATGGGGTGACGTGTACACTAATTTCGATGTTCGACAATTTTAAAAGCTCTCGTCATGCTACCATTTATATAAGTAACACGTGACACTGCTACGTGTTCGGCGTTGGACGCACAGATGGCTTGCCCCACGCACGCGGCAACTCTGCGGACAATTAGTGCTCGGCGCTGGCGGCTAGCTGGCAGCCACCGTCGCCGTGTGGTATCCCCAGTTACAGCGGAAAGCCTTGCGGCAATTTCCTCAAAAAGGCGCGTTGAATTGATTGATTGATTGTAGGGTTAACGCGCCGAAGCAACGCAGGCGATGAGGCGCGCCGTAGTGGAGGGCTCCGGATTAATTTTGACCACCTGGGGATCTTTAACGTGCGCCGAAATCTCGTACACACGGGCGTTTTTGCTTTTCGCCTCCATCAGAAAAGCGGCCGCCGCGGCCGGGAATCGAACCCGCGACTTCGTGCTCAGCAGCGCAACGCCTTAGCCACTGAGCCACCGCGGCGGGTAGGCGCGTTGAATTACGCTACTGTACGACAAACGCGTTGGCTTTGCTAATTATGTCCTTTTGTGCTTATGCAAGACTGTGTTACGTTTAACGAGTTTTAAGAATTTTTAATATAGTAAATTCCACTTTTTTGTTTGTTTTATTTTTAATTTTCTTCGACAATTGGTGTACATTTACACTAGCACAACGATTAAACGTGCTAAATTTTATAGGAAATTGTGCATTATTGTGCAAAAGCCAGGCATGCACGGTTTGTGCCCTAGGGTACTTGGAAAAAAAATGCTCACGCATTAAAGTTTATATTCCAGCTTATATTTATATTTATTTAAATTTATATTTATATACCTTACCTCCAGCTGCACTTGCATTTCACACTATTTATTTGAGGCACACCCTTTTTAATGACTACAAGCTGCCCTGTTTGAGTTTGTATTTCTCCGTTGGTGCCAAAGACGCGGTTGCTGACGTCGTTTTTTTTTTTTTCATCGGGTAAAGCACCCTTTATTTTTATAGTATTTTAAGGGACTTCTTACGTATTAGCAACCGCAGAACAGTTCCCGCACGGCCGGCTTTCCGTAGTCATGCAGCCCCTCCGCATGGGATACGCGGACAGACGTAGCACGCAACAAACAAAAGATGCGGGGCGGTGCCACACGGGGCGCCACTGGTTCAAATTCAGTGGCACCACCATACCAGCGCACGAGGCCTATAACGTAACGGCACTATTAATTTCTACTTCAAGTTTATAAATGTTTTCATTTCCTGCACGGATTTCTCTTGCACATATCTATAGTTCATATCACAAGCTAGCTGCAGCACTGTGGAGGCTCCATTGTTGTCCCCCTCAGGCGCCTAACTCACCGCGAAGGAAGCGACAAAAGGCGCCGGGGCTTTGCGGTGCCACTTGCCGAGAGGGGAGAAGGGAGGGTCCTTTCAGGACCCCCTTCACGGCGGGTTAGGCGCCCTCAGTGGGCGCACTATTGATAACAATGTAGCCTCCACAGTGCTGCAGCTAGCTTGTGATATGAACTATAGATCGTCCGGAGTGCGCCTAAACTAGGAGGCAACCATGGAGCGAAAAACAGTGGGCGGAGCGACGCCGACGACGCATCGCCCGCACACTTATGAGCCTGCATCAAATTCACGCGTACGACTAGTCGTAACGACCGTCGTAGCGATCAATCGGATGCCAATCGCATGCTTTAGTTGTCAACGTGTCTCGCGCTTAACTCCGGGTATTTCTTTGTTTATTTTCGAAGGCTGGTAAACGATACCAATAATTAACCAAAAAGATTCAAAGGAAAATAAAGCAACAGTGTTACTTAATGGCTTTTCGAAAATCAAATTTAACGCACCGAAGCAACCCATGGTTTTAATATTTACAGAGAGCCCAGTCAACACACAGCTCTCAAACACCACAACCATGCTTTTTTGACATTTGAGAGCTGTGTCTGACAAATACAAGTACAACTAAGACCAAAAAGACGCCTGTAACGTTCCGTGATGACGTTCGTGCCACAGATGTCCGAAGTCTGTTACAGAGCTGCTGAGCAATACGGGCCAAATACACTTTTTCTTTCAGTACAACATCGCCTTGGTGGCCACTTCAGTGCACAAACTTTCTGTCTAATATCAGATGACAGTGTTAGAATGAAGAGAACGCAAATAATTTTTCTCGAAAATTATTTTCTACTCTAAAGTGATTTACCGTCTCGCCATTCATCTGTCCACGTCGACTGACTGCTTCTACATCGCAACGCGTTTCTGAGCACTTATGAGACCCACGTTGTTGGCTGATCCTGTCAGATATTTAGAGTGAGCTCACTGGCAAAAAAGAAACAATTCCCTCGCACTTCCCCGAGGGGGAGAGTGTGTAAGTGCGAATGCACGGTTGTTGATTGCGCGATTACGGTGGATATCGTGATCTTGGAGTGGAGAGGAGGCGCCCAACACCCGCAGTCACTGAGCGGAGGCAGGAGGAGGAGAGTAGCGCCCGCCGTTACGGCGAGGGCTACACGAGCGCCCTCACGCGTCGGAATGCGGAGCGCCCGCTACGCGAGCGAGAGCTCTCCCGCCCGAAGTGGAGAGGAGGCGCCCAACACCCGCAGTCACTGAGCGGAAAGAGGAGGAGGAGAGTAGCGCGCGCCCATCTCCCCCCGTTGCTAGGGAATACGAGGAGGAAGACGAGGAGCGCGCGCACCCGCAGCTGTTGCTATGCGGACGACGGCGGCGGACGATTCAGGCTCGCTTAAGAAGTGCATTCGCACTTAAAAAAATAAGAAACGAAGCCTATGGGAGGTCGCTTGCCCGCTGAGACCGGCAGCCATTTTCAATGCCAGAAGTAAACAAACGTTTGGTTTTCGGTTAGTGCGCAACGTCAGTGGACTATGCAGCCACGATATCCCAATTACTTTGTAAGGGCATCGCTCGATGAGGAAAAACTTCGTCAAAGCGATCTGGTGCGGTGTCGCAAGCGACGGCCTGCTCTTCCCTTTGCGACTAGTCGCGCGACGTGGGCGATTCGCAAGTTGGAACGAACGCTTAGGTGTCGCCGATATTTTGTCCAATTCGCTGCATCCTCAGCCTAACCTCTATTCTTCGCTGCTCTCGCACCGTCTTGCCGCAGGCGGGCACCCAGTCTGGAGCAACACGACGCCGCAAATCACGGGCGTGCCGTCCTCCACGACTCCCGCTGAATCGACAATGTCTACCATGGGTGACGCTGAGCAGGTATCCTGGCGTGAAAATGGTCAGCAAGGTGGCCGCCACCCGTCTTCCCTGACCATCGTGAGCCTGGACGCCGGCTGCCGGAAGCGGGTGTTCTGTGAAGCGGCCAGGACCCTCACGTACGTGTTCCCGTTGTCCAAGTTCTGGCAGGGCATCGTCAGGTGAGACAACCACCTCGCGGATCCTCCAATGTACAAACTCTATTTTCCAGTGCACGAGAAAAGCAGCCCGTTTTTTTTTCATATTGTGGTGTCGGAGCACTCTGTGTACAGCCCTTCTCGTATTTTAAATATGGATATACAATACAACCTATTTTTGGCGTACTCTGGATACTTATGATCAGTGTCACAGGGGGACACAAACAGCAGATATAAGTGCAGCAACCAGATTCGTGATAGTCAAGAAAGGGGCAAATGCCTACATTCTGTGTTTATACAACACCAGAGTTAGCTGTGAAAATGTATTAAATCATGACAGCCATGAACACGTAAAAGTACATAGATACCAATGTACCTGCCGGCTGAGATAGCATGACGACTGTACTACCTTTCTATGAACGCATGAATTCACGTCTGTATAAAGCACAAGGGAGCGAAGGCAGCGGCCGAGCGTCAGAATTGGCTAGCCTAGTTATCACGAGCGAATAGTCTGTTTGCCTTGGCTATGCAGACAGTGTTTGATGAAAGTTAGGTCATACCTGCCGCGCTTGCGCTCCGGAGGCGACGTGCCATCCATGGCGAGACTGAGCAGCCAAGCGCAGGCCAAGCAGCCGGTAAACCTTCACTTTATCGCGTGGTACCGCAGCGGCAAAGATCCTAGTAAGAACAGCTGCACGCGTCGTCTCTCCGCAGTAAGTCACGAGGCCTGACGTCACACCTGCCACCCTTGCGCTCCGGCGGCTGAAGGTCATTTCGACGAGATGAATAACCTTCCGAGGAATGGTGTAGTAGTTTCGCTGTGAAAATCTAAAGGCCCATAACCGTACATCGTCGGAGAAGTCACAGTGGGATTTTTCTCAGAACTAGGCACAGCAGCACACTATTGTCGGTGTCTAGGCGTATCACGTAGGTTGCCTCAAAGGCGTGTCATGTGTTTTTATTTTCGTTCTAACTATGGCATTTCCTCTATTTCCCTTTCCACCATTTGCGATTGCAGCGAACGGCCCAATCCCCCGAACGCGTACTTCGCCGCCTGGTCACGAGGCCTGTCGAGCCAGGACTGCTCGCACCTGTACCCGGACTGCTCGGACAGCCCAGCAGGACTCGTGCTGCCACTAGTCAACCAGGCTGTTGGGCCCAAGGGATTCGTCGGCTCCTTCATAGAGCGGCTGACCCTGCCGTCGGGGCCGGATGTACCTAGGGAACTTGGCGCACCCAGGCCCTCGCTGGTCATGCAGAAACTGCGCCAGTCGCAGCGCCAGTTGGAGGCAGGCGGCTGGCCACCTGCTCACTCCGATGAGTTCACGCCCCGGAATGACTGAGCGGGCAACGGGGCCACATTAAACGTCCGACATGAAGCCGCCGTAGAGCGCTCTAAATCTTCGGGGTGTGCTATTTATTAAGCTTGTAAATAAACCGAACCTCTAAAAGCTGCTGAGAGCTCGGGGCCGTTCTTGCCAAAGACGAGGAACAGTTCTTGGGGTTCAAGAAAATAACAAAACAGTTTGGCTCTCACACTGAACCTACCGCCGATTCTTCTGGCAGTATTCTATTCCTTCCGGAAAGCAATCCCTCGGCATTCGGTGCTATGTTCACGCGTGAAGTTTATTGCTGTCTATTGAACTAATAAATGTGGCGCAGTCCGTGACATTCCAAGCAGTTCGGACTGCGCAACACCCTAACTGTGCTTTTGTCTTTTTTTCAACAGCCAGATTAATGCTGAAAGCTGTTCAAAATAAACGTTTTAACAGAAAAAGCAACACCATTACCTCGGTAGTGCGAAATTGGGAGAAGTGTTCCGGACGCTTCATACGTCACGCTTTTTTTGATCCTGTTCAGGATATCTCACATTAAGCATATTTGCGCATTGGCCGCACGTGAAGGTATGTAAAGCAGGACGTGTAAAGGCACGCGCATTTTAGCGTCGAACGTGCTGCCCTGCTGACGACCGCCAGCGGCGTCGCATCGCTCTGCGGGTGAAGCCGGATAAGGTATGCAGGGCCTGATGGATATATGCCGAGAGGAAGCGACGCACCTTGGGATATCTTTTAGCAGAAAAAAAAATCGGGGATCATCGTTGAAAACGATGACACGGGGCACACTCCGGTATCAGTTCAACAAGTAGAAGTACCACGGGTAAAAGAGTATAAATATTTTGGAGTATGGCTTTACGACGGCGCAGGTTACACGCATGTGCATGAGGTCCACCTCAAACCAAAACGAAGACAGAAGGCGGCTATTACGAAGCATGTATCCTTGAGGGGCTACAACAAATACGAGATGGTAAGGGGAGTCTGGAAGGTGGTCATGGTACCAGGGTTGACTTTCGGAAATTCGGTTCTGTGCATGAAACCAGATCCCCAAGTGGGCCTGGACGTAAATCACAGGGCGGTAGGTAGGCTGGCCCTAGGTGCCCATAGCAAAATTACGAATGAAGTGGTACAGGGGGATATGGGCTGGTCGTCCTTTGGGGCACGGGAGGCGCAGAGCAAGATAAAATTTCAGGAGAGACTACGTGAGGTGGATGACGAAAAATGGGCTGCGATAGGGTTTAGGTGTATACCTGTATTTAAAAATCATGGACACGCCGTGGAGACGAAGGACCAGACAGCTGACCAAGGAAATTCGGCAGGGGAAGGTGGGGTATATACCACAGTTAAAAAGCAGCACAGACGACGAATTGGGTACAGAGAATGGAAGTAAAAAAAAAACCTGTAGACTTGGAGACTCGGACCTGGTGAAGCTAGAAATCAGGTAGGAAGTTTTCTACGGCAATACGCGAGGCAGTGCATTGCATTTTGAAGCACGGGCGGGGTGTCTGAGAACACGGGCATACACGGCATACGATCGCGACGAGGCGATGGGGAAGCGACGTTGACGGAGGCTTTGGGATTCGGTGTGAGGGGGGCCTGAACTTCAGGGCCATACAGGTGACGATGAGGCGGCTGGAGTGGTGGTGGACGAAAAGTAGGGAAGAGAGTGTGACGTAAGATTGGTAATATATCGAATTGAGGCTGGCGCCTCGTAGGCGTTGTGAAATCTCCCCCGCCCCCTAACGGAAACTGGTAATTCCGTGCATTGCGCTTCGCAGCTATTGCGCTATATGCATTGACCGCGATATGCATTGATATGCGTGCCGTACTCGTGAAGCTCGCCAACAACGTCAGGCGTCGTGAAATTGCCGTACTCGCTCGCCAACGTGCCCCGACAGCGTAATTAGTGGCGCGTAATGGCCGCCGCGAGAGCAGTCTGTCTTGATTTTACCTAACCGCTTCCGTTCACTGACTAGCCAGAGTCACTATTAATTATTGATAGTGGCCCTGGCTAGTAAGTGAGCGGAAGTGCTTTGGCCGGTTAGGTAAAATCAAAACAGACTGCTCTCGCGGCGGCCGTCTCGGGGTAGGGGGGGGGGGATTTCGCAACGCCTACGAGGCGCCTGCCCGAATTAGAATTTAGAACAGAAGGGGGGAGGTAAACAGAGGTGAAAGGGCAGGAAGGGGGTGGGGATGGGAGTTAAATCAGAGGGGGAGGTGGTCTAATCCATTAGGTTAGTTAAGGGTAGGTAAGTAGGCAAGTCGGTTGGTGACAACCGACGTCCCGATACAAAGGGAGGGCTTCTAATCATCATCATATGCTGCGGTGCAGCGCCGCTGGCGCCCGTCGGCAGGGCGGCGCGGAAAGTTTGACGCTGTGTGCACGTACCGCCAGGGAAGTGCACACTAGCGGCGCCGCTTGCCGGCGTCGGCAGCCGCTGGAAAGCTGTTTTCGCCCAGAAAAGCCAGTTCTTGTTTTTGCCGCAGAGCGTGTGGAGCTGAGACCCATTTTTGCCATTCCGCAAAGCGCAAAGACCAATGAGGAATGGCCGGTGCGACGACGCGCGGGTGACGTGTCGCGTCAACCTGTTCTCACTTCCCCAACGGCCATCTCGGCGAGAATACATTTCGACTGAAAAGTGGGCGGAGATCTCGATAAAGATCGCACGCGGAGGGCTGGTTAACCACGCGACTGCCGCCACGGCAAGTTGCCGTGGCCTTCACCGGCGGAGCGGTGCCACGGCGCTGGCGGCCGTCGGTAATGCGGTATTTGGCCGCGAGGCCCACCACTGGAGAGGCCGGCGCTGCGATCGTTTTGACGTCACTTGTAGGATCACCGTTCCTATCTTGCTGCGTAGTTGGCTTGCAGCGCGTGACACTTCGCTTAGGAAGCGCGTTCTAAAATATTTTCGTGTTAATTTCCTTCGTTTAAAGTTAATTCTCAGTGCGTCAAGCGCAGTTCGGCCTCATGGGGACTTTATAACCGTATCAACTGTGGTAGATTACAGGGTGTCGAACCGGAACAGGAACCGAACCGAAAACCGGAACCGAACCCGAGTTTTCGGCCGGAACCGGAGCTGAACCGGAACCGTATGTTTTCCGCCATTTTGGAACTGAACCCGAACCGGAACGAATCGAAGGAACCGTTCCGAACCGGTTCCGGGGACTCAACACTGTAATTTCAAGTTTTCCATTTCGGTGCCCTACCTTGGGTCTGAAGATATTTTTACCATTCACCAGACGGCACCACGAAATATTTTCCTGCAGTTCCCTAGGCCCATAATGTTCTCTTCTTATCATCATAATCATCATCATCATCATCCCCAGCCTATCTACGCCCACTGCAGGGCAAAGGCCTCTCCCATTATTCTCCAATTGCCTCGGTCCTGTG
Organism: Haemaphysalis longicornis; assembly: GCF_048455015.1. Taxonomy (NCBI): domain Eukaryota; kingdom Metazoa; phylum Arthropoda; class Arachnida; order Ixodida; family Ixodidae; genus Haemaphysalis; species Haemaphysalis longicornis. Next base: position 47,677,383 of record NW_027526335.1, on the reverse strand, counting down.
CCAACTGTGACCAATTTATCCCCGCAAACTTCTTGATCTCATCTGCCCCTGCCGCCCCCTGCAACGCTTGCCTTCTCTAGGGATCCACTCTGTTACCCTTAATGACCAGCGGTTATCTTGCCTTCGCATTACATGCCCTGCCCACGTCCATTTCTTCTTCTTAATTTCTACTAATATGTCTTTAACACCGGTTTGCTCCCTGACCCACTCCGCTCTCTTGTCCCTTAATGTTACACCTATCATTTTCCGCTCCATTGCCCGCTGAGTCGTTCTCAATTTAAGTTGAACCCTCTTAGTGAGCCTCCAAGTTTCTGCCCCGTAGGTGAGTACCGGTAAGATGCAGCTGTCATACACTTTCTTCTTCAGCGACAATGGTAGGGTGCTATTCATTATCTGAGAATGTCTTCCATATGCACCCCACCCCATTCTTATCCTTCTAATTATCTCTGCCTCATGGTTGGGGTCTGGGGTCACAACTTGATCATTACTTTAGTTTTCTGCATATTAATTTTCAGGCCCACGGTTCTACTCTGTTCGCCCAGTGCGGAAAGCATGCTTTGCAATTCGTCCCCCGAGTTACTTAGCATGGCAATGTCATCAGCAAATCTGAGGTTACTGAGGTATTCTCCATTAACCCTTACTCCCACCTGTTCCCAATCCAACGTTCTGAATACTTCTTGTAAACATGCTGTGAATAGCATTGGAGAGATTGTGTCTCCTTGTCTGACACCCTTCCTTATAGATATAGATATATTCTTATTCTTCTTATTATAACCCTCAATTTAATGTAAAGTTGTCCGTATATACTATCAGTTTGCGTTAGGTACTGCCCATATCCCCAATTATCTTTTACATTTAGAATGTCTTAAGTTAGAACGCATATTCCGAGGTGACATATCATGAATATATTCGTCAAAGTTTCTATCTACATGGTGTTTAAAATCGTGTGAAGTTTTCAATGTGTTGTTAATTCGAATGAACCTATTTCCGCTTGTGGAGGTCTTCAGGGACACCATCAACAATAAATCCATATCTTCCACTTACTTTAGTTTGAGTGAGTAGTTATATACAAACAGCACTAAGACACAAACACTCACAGTTCTCTACGTATTGGTCGACAACCCAATGCTTTCGAACAAGCATGTTTTTCAGTTTTTTATCAGACGTCAAGTATTTACAGCTTCTTTCATATGATGCATAATCATCCTGGCCCTATGCACGAGCCATCTTCTTGGATTCGCTTCACTTTTGTTCTTACTGAGACAATTTAGTATTTAATTGCACATCTGTCATCAAATAACTGATCTTTGGCGCTCTTTGCCCTTGTTAGCCTTGCGCCATTAAACTCAAACCATCATCATCATCAGTTCTCTACATCACCATTATTTTTTCTTGTACAGTGCCGTCTTGTCTTTTGGTTACTGCTCTAGGAGAACATTAGAAGTGAAAAAAATTCGGGGCCTTCTTATTTCCACTTTTAAAGTAGATGCAATAGCATTATCATGTTATCTTGAATCTGCTGAACCTTAAAATTAAGGGGCGCATGGATTAAAGTCGATTAATGCTGATTAGTCGGTAGACTGGGGTGCGTTAGTGAGATGAGTGAATGAGCTAATGGAAATTAGTTGGACTGGTGTGTCGATTAATTAGGATTACGGGAATTAGCGGGTCAGTTAAGGTGGATTGGAGGGTCGGGCCAAACATGAAATTTTTGGGGTCTTTGGCATTTGGAAATTTTGCAGCGTTCTCCTTCTCGACCAATCAGGAAATTTAGTTACGCACAAAATAGCCGGAAAGTTATGTGACGACCACATGAAAGCTATAAAAGGTCTTTCTTTATACACGTATTGCGTTGTTAGGTTGTTTCTCGCGTAAGATTGACATTTCGCACTGAAGTTAATAACTAATTGCTAATGGATATCTTATATTCACCAAATGGTTTTCCAGACGTGTGTATATATGAGGTAAGAATATAGGAAGCAACTGAACTGGAAAAATTGAGGAACGATCAACTGGTTTGATGCGAAAGACACCCGATAGCATTGTTCAATACCTTCTCTTTCTTTGTGGTACCGTTGTGCAGCCTTCCACCGGTGTAGTATCCCAACCCGCGAACACAGCCCCCTAAAAGCTGAGGAAGCGGCGATAGCGCGTGCGTTTAGCCAAAGCGGCGCCAAAACTCTCATAACAGACTCCTAGCAGGTGTGGCGCAACTTTGCCAACGGTCGATTGCATGTCACAACACTTCGAGCGATAACTCAGAGTCCACCAACGAGAACAGCCAGGATTGTATGGGCACCAGCTCATACTGGCATCTCCGGCAAACAGGATCACCAACCTCGTGGCTCGAGATTTGACCCGCTTAGCCAGCGCTGATGAAGCCGAGCCCGAACGCATGCATCCTGTAGTCACCTACCAGGAAATTACTCAGCACTATAAATGCTCTCCCGTAGAACTCATTACTCCACGCACAAATCGCTACCGATTAACCAGGAAAGACTATTCCGCGCCCTGCTGGTTAACACCTTCCCGCACACAACCAGACTTCACCTCTTTGACCGGACACTATTCTCTCCACTTCGCCGCTTCTGTGGAGAGCCAGAGAACCTCTTACACATAGTAGGCGGCTGCGACAAGTCTACCCTAGATACGCCCAACCTCCACCTTTTGAAAGAGTGGGAGAGAGCCTTGGCCAGCTCCGGCCTCGAAGATCAGCTACACTTGATGGAAACGGCTGTCGACTCGGCCCCCTTGAATGAGGACGCCTCTCTGAAACTTTTCCTCGATTTAATTAGAGTACATTTTCTCTCTCTCGACAAGGGATCATTACTACTGCTTGTGGCTTCATTAAGCTATTATCTTTGCTAGACCCCACTCGCTGTCACCTGTCGCTGAAGTGCCATTAGCAAGTTCCTATCTGCGGTGGTTCCCTAGCCAATGCCGTCCTATACACGCCATCCAATGAGTCATTAAAGCCGTTATTTCTTTCTAATCGGCCTGTTAGCAGATAAAAGATTAGCCGAAGGAAATCTCTCTAAACGCCACCAGCCACGCTTGACAGTAGGATCTTGACGCCGACGCCGGACTGTTTTTTACTTCTGAAGCCCTACTAATGATTTCGTGACAAAGCTAAAGCGCCATTGAAACAAGGGGTACATGAAAAGCGTAGCAAACCAACCAATTTATTTACAATGCAAAATTTGTTGCTTCATTGTGCGAAAATAAGGGGGCGTTAGCGCGTGCCTGCGTAGACATTCGATGGATCAAAAAAACAAAAAAAAAAGATAGCGGGCGCTCAGGCTCTCCTGCACGCCAAAAAGACTGCCCGCTTGCCAGTAAACTACCTTCCCGCCTGCTTGCCAGGCAGGCGATTCCTGAGAGGATGCGTGATTTGGGGACGAGGGGTGGTCCGTCACGAGACGCCCTGGGGGAGGGGGGGGGGGTATTCAGATGCAAAATGCCGCACCATGGCGACAATCGAGGGCACCAAAAAACGATTGTAGACGGACGCGGTCGTCCGCTTAGTAGGACATGGCAATTGGCAGCCTGCAGGGAGGCTGCCCATTGCCAGAAGATTCTGGCGAGGATGCACCGGGGGGGGGGGGGGGGGGGAGGCGTCAGGGGCACCAGGGCGCTGCCCACTAGCCAGGAGGCTACATGTTTGCCTTCCAGAAGACTGTGGCGAGGATGCGTTATTTGGTGACGATGTGCGGCCCGTCACTGGTCGGCGAAGGGAGTGGACACAGGGCGGAACAGCGGCGGCTATATAGAGCCATGCGTTACAGCGAGCGCAGCCCTGAAGCGCCCGCCCCTGTGGTTTCGCGTAGTCCCTCAGCGTCAGCCTCGTTGCAACCGAGAGAACGAAGACGCCACCGAAGATAGAGCGAGCCGGAAATCGGAAGATGACAGTATGACGAAAGTATAAGCGGGAGGGCGGAACTCCAAGACCGCGCGAGACGTGCTTCAGGGCGACGACGCCTAACGAGATAACGGCAGAGTACCCCGCGCGCCATCGTGCATTTGCCGATGACGCGATCGCTTTTGAGACACAGCAGCTATGCACCGTTGCCGAGAAGACTGCAGTTCGCGCTGCAGTCAAATTTCGCATTAGCGAGTATCCCAATCGCCTGGTAATATTTTTTGTTTCCTCAAGAAAACAACTGCGTGTATAAAAGTTCAGTGTTATGAGCCAAGAATAAAATAAAAAAATGAACAAAATTCAATTAATAAAAATACAGTTGTGGCCATAAAGAGTAATGCTTTCACATTCATACAAATACACGCCTTAAGTGTTCCAGCGAATTTTTTATTTCGCTTCAGTTATTGTTGTAATCGTGGACCTACAATAGAAAACATTTTGCAGTAGATTGTACTGTTAAAGGATCTCTTCAACACTTTCGATCAATTCTTTCACTCTTTTCTGTGCATCTGCAAGCATTGCGAAAGCTATACCTATACCACAGACCAGCAGTAGGGTGATTTGCTCGTCACAGCAGATACACGTTCATTTTCTGCTTCGCTTTTGTGGCTTTCTTTTTAGAGTCGCAACTTAAGGAGAGCCGGAAAATAGCCGCTACACTACTGTAATGACGTCATTACAGCGGTAGAAGAAGGCCAATACTAGGAAAGAGAGAAAAATATTTTAAGCAAGTTTCTAAGTTATCTGATGTGTACAGAGCAGTAATTTTTGTCTGAGGCACTTTGCGACCCCCTAATCTTAGTACTCGATGTCTAGGTTGACTACTTTCTGCAAGCATTGAATATTTAGAAAAACGTTGATAGAAGTGTTGCAGGATCGCTTTAATTTGGCCAAAACAAAACATTTGCACAACGAAACCTGACAAGGGAACTAATACCGATCACAAAAAAATAACAATAAAAAACACGCCTGCATTTTTTTTATTCCGAACCCGTTTGAACCCGTTTGAACCGGTTCGAACCGGTTCGAACCGGAACGGAATGGTGCTCCGGAACCGAACCCGAACCGAACCCGAAAGGCTTGAACCCGAACCCGAACCGAACCCGAAAAAATTCCGGTTCGACACCCTGGTAGATTATCCGCAAACACCATGAGCGTGGTGGTGTATTACGTATGCGACCGAAGCGTAAGCAGCGGCTTGTTTCCCCGATCAATAATGTGGACTACGACGATCGCCGAGTGAAGTTTCTAGATTTCCCTTGTTTGCAAGAAATGTATAAAGCAGGAAATCGTGAAGCGTTAACCGCTCGCAGAAGCAAACGCACCCGCCGTGCCTGCCCGCACGGCCGACGCTGCGGCTCGAACCGATGCATCGCGGCAGCAACAACTTGTCGCCGCTTTTTAAAATCAAACAAGTTGTGGAAAATAAATTCCAGATTGGTGAAAGTGGATGTTAGTGTGATGAAAAATTCTGATTGGTAGTGTCATCAGCTATGGTTTTCAAAGCGATGCTCAAATATCTGCCGCGATTTACGCCGACCGGCCGCGTAGGTCGGTCCCGGCAGCGCCGGCCCGTTCACGCACGGTGCAGCGAGCGGTTGAAAGATGGCTATGCTTGCGCGCAAGAATCGGCCGAGGCCGTGCAGGTATCTTGATCGTCGATCGCTTCAACTGAAATCACCGCGCTTACAGAGTTCCCAGCGCGGTGGAACGTTCTGTTAGGGACTGTCACTCGCAACTCTAACGGCGATGAAATATCTGCTGCGACGCCAAGCCTAAAGTTACCAACATCCGATTACGTGCATCCGAAGCCGGCTGCGAGCTGTTGGGGAAGGCCCTCCCGTCGCGCACGCGCGTGTTGCATTTGGGTTCCTCTAGCTCCTTGGGGGCCCCCAACGCTCGGTTCTCCTATTCTAAATCTCTCATTACCCGAAATCATTAACGACGTGTTTTGCCTCGTACGCAGCTTCGCCTTCTGTGAGCAGTCGTGAGTTTCGAAATTGATGCTTGAGAAAGGCCGGCTCACTGTAAACTTACAAAACACGCTGCAATTATAAATGACCACGCCGAGCACCTAATGAAAACTAAATATAGCCTTGTACAAACCCGCTTGAAGGCGTTAAAAACACGCGTTCATACCGTTCATACATGCGGACAAGTTGTCGCCAAAAGTAAACATCAGCAGTGCCGAGTACAAACTACGGCCGTGATCGTTAATCAAATCCGGGCATGACATATAAAAACATCGTAGGGACAATAGGCACTGATTAAGCCAAACTGCAGACCATAACAATACTTTTAAGCATGTGCGGCGAAACAATCTGGTCACCGTTCTCACGTAGTCATCATTTACCAGGCAATACGAGCAGTTCGCGCGGTGAGATCATAAGTGAGCGACGCGTTTCCGTCCCTGTTACAAGGTGTTTCTTTGCACACACATGTCCCGTCACAAGTATTTCATAATACATTTACAGCGTACTTTTCTCGGCATCATTTGCATCGTCCTTGGCGTTAGCTGGCTGCGTATGCAAGAGCTGTGGGTCGCGATGGTAGCAACTACCTATAAACGCGGCGGTATCGCCGGCAACAAGCGAGTCGCTGATTGCTGGCCTGGATTATTTGGTTTACAGACAACTTTTTTGGTAATTTGCATCAAATCCACAAGGAGGGGGCGAGATGGTGGCCACAACAAAAAAACACGCTTCCGCATACGCACGGGAAATGTGTTGTAGCAGACGACAACACAATTCGGCGTCCTACAAGTGACGTCACTCGTAGGTGGCGCCACGGTATGTCCTCGAGGCCAATTTCGCCGCTACTGTGGGCCTGGACGTTCAGCATTTATCAGCATTCTGCTGATAAATGCGTCATTGCTGATTTGATTCAGGGTTGCCGTGACTTTTTTTTCGGACGTGATGAATGGCAAACTAAGCGCCTGTTTCAGGCTATGTGAACATTCAGAGGGTCACCTAATTATCAACTCCCCGGTCCCACAGCCCCCCTGATGGAACACCTAGTTTACAAGTGTCGTTGAATGGCATAATATCTCCTGATGTTAGAGCTCTGGTAAAAGCCGGGGCTCGCCAAAAATCTCAACTTGGGACACAGTTGCACTGTTGGCTGACCAAATGATGCTTAAAGCCCTAAAACTCCAGCAGCCCTCGCCATGGTTGTTCGTCTTCATCTTCCCATTGCCTGCTCAGCGTAGTCTGACAATTTAGAACAAAGGACAGAACTTCTGAAAGTGCATGCCTATATAACGCTGAGTATAACCTTTTAGAGTCCCAATTAATGTTACGGCGCTCAGCTGTGATTTAATGAACCTTGTTAAACTCTTGAAGACGACACAGTGATAACCGATGTCCTTATTAATTTTGTACACTTTTCTCAAGTTCGGTTACGGGATAACATGAGCAGTGATTGCAATGAAAATCAAGGAAGTAATTGGGATAGTTTCTATTGTGCTGTTGTTGCAGCTGCTCCTCCTGCCGGCCGGAAGTTCTAGGATGACAGCTAGAATTTGGGCAAACACTGCTACACAGTGCCAGCTCAGGCATGCCTCTTGCCGATAGGGCGCGAATTTTTTATTTATTTTATTTATTTATTATTTATACTTTCAATACTGCCAGCCACCCTTTGGCAGCCAGGGCAGGAGTGGTACAGAGCAGAGTACGAACACAGAGTTTACACGCGACCAGTAACACGGTCCATGGTGCACAAGGAAGCAACAATGCAGTAAGCTTACAGATCGCTACGATACACAAGCACACGCAATCATTGACACGGTCCACGATTCGCAAAGCAGCAGTAATACTCATTACAAATCAAACGGCTACATGCAATGAAACCAGCAATGCTAATCTAAAGCATAGCGCAAGCAAATTACACCACCGCATTGCCTAGGAAATGGGAAAGAAAAGTAAATCTAACGTTGCTGTTAAAGATAAGAAAACGCTGCACAGAAAAAAAGACGAGAAGAGTGCATTAACGGCATGGTTGCAAGCTAACGCATGAAATACGTTTTAAACAGAACGGTCAGCCCAAACAAAAGGGGAAGAATACTAGGACTCTATTCATACACAACTTTGAATAGTCTTTAAAAAGCATTTTGATTAGTTATGTTCGTAACGTCTTGTGGCAAAGTGTGCCAATCTGCTATCCTTCTTTGGAAAAAAGATAGACGGTGGGCGTTTGTTCTCGTCAAAGGCATTGGGGTTGTTTTGTTGTGTTTGTTCTAGATGGGCTTGTTCAGGGTGGGCTTTTTAACAGCAACTTCACCCCCCCCCCCTCACCGTCCCGTTGCAGTATATAAAGCGAAGTGCGTGTCACAGTGTATGACCCTCTCTGTCGTGGCATATTTTGTAGCTACATTATCAGATGCACATAAATGAGAGCTTGATTAATGATTGATTTATTCGGAGTATTAACGCGCCGATGCTACACAGGGGATGAGGCGTGCCGCAGTGGGGGACAACAGATAAATTTTGACCACCCGGGGAGTGTTTAACGGGAGGTTATTAAATGGAAGCAAACTACACTATAACAAAAAGGCCGAGGAAGGTAATGAGAAAAAGTAAGACAACAGAAGGCGAAAGGCCGCCGGGAGGCCTAATACATATTCAATATAAAGCACACCCTTTACCCCCATTTTACAATCAGATTGCGCATTTAAAAAATCATGCTTGGAACATCGAAAAAATACCTCGGAATTGAGCCACGTTCCTGCCACACGCTTTTCTGATGGAAGCGAAAAGCAAAAAACGCCCGTGTGTACGAGATTTCGGCGCACGTTAAAGATCCCCAGGTGGTCAAAATTAATCCGGAGCCCTCCACTACGGCGCGCCTCATCGCCTGCGTTGCGTCGGCGCGTTAAACCCCACAATCAATCAATTATTCCTGCCACAGCATTGTTTTTTTAGGTAGCGCTACAGCGAGTTAGTTCACTTTAGTCTGGGCTTGCTTTATCTTCATTCTAGCTAACTTTGCAGAATCCTCCAAGGTCGTCAGGAAGTGTGCTTGGGACGAAAGGCAACATATCAAATCGCCGTCTGCTGTCATTGTCTGCCCTTTAGGTTTTCCAGACTGAGTGGTTTGCCATAAATAACGCAGAAAGAGTAACCTAAAGAAGATGACAAGTACCAGGGAAGAAAACACAGAATGGGTCATCGCAAAGGTCTTCTCAATCACCTCTTGCCATGTTCTCGCTATGTGCTCATTTTTTCATTCACATTTATCTTTTCATCTGGTTTGCAAGGTTTCGTGTGGTTGTAGGACCAAAACGTACGGTTTCAGTTTCTGGCGGTCATTATTTACGGCCTTATCGACCGCATCTTTTCCCCGCAAGATAACCGCTCAGCAACAGCGTAGGTGTAAATCGGCACCACAAAAGAACAATAACGAAAGCTACAAGAACTTTCAACAAAAAATCTAGGGAAGCTTGCACTCATGCGCAAGACTTGAATCGCGAAGCTGTTGTAGGTGAGCATTGACGGATACATAGGTACTTTCAGTAGCACGCCCTGCCTCTTGGTTCACGGCCATGCCGAGAACTGCGAAGACGTTGCTCGTGAGGTCTTTTGTACTATACTGAGCGCATGCACACGACGATGACAGCTCTAGCGCGAAGGGCTCTCCTACGATACTGAGCGCATGCGCGCGCTCCTCTCGAGTGTTGCGGCAGCCGCTATCACGTCTCTTTTCGTTGTAGAGTGGGCAATGCGACAGCTGCGTGACGCCTGCGTGACAACTTTCCTTGCGGGGAGTTTTCGGCGCGCACAAATCCCGAACTTGCGGCCAGTAACAACAACTCCGCCGTTAAAAAAAAAATATCAAAAGAGGCTAGCCCCAAGAAGCTTCTTTGTGAACACTACGGTTGCTTTTTTCGCTACCTGCTGGCCATGTTTGCACTCTATTCATGAACCCCTCCGTGCCCTAGAAACACGCGCACACAGAGTTGACCATTTCAAAGCGGGCGAGAAAACCACCAAGAGAATCACACCGTCACAATACAATATGCAGACTAAATCAAAACAGTTAACAGGGAAACTTGGAAACACGGCCCTGAAGACCACAGCAGGAAGATCCTACTACAAAACGAAGTAGTCTTTGCCGTAACCCCCCCGACCACCGCAAGTAAAAATGAGGGAGCTGGGCACATCTTACGTGCACCGCTATTTAACTCAAAAAAGGCCTTTTCAAATACCAAAGCAAATACCCACGCCACGCGTAGGGCAGCGTGCTGATACACCTGAGCACGTGTTCTCACGACTTGGCATCAGGGTTTACGCTAACCTACAGACAGAACACCGTCATTCGATTTCTCGCTGAGTGCGCGGGAGAAGAGGAGAGGCGTTCCGTTCTGCACCATCGTCGACCATTGTGAATCAAAGCTGAATTTTGCTTAAGGCATGAAATCAGGAAACTCAGTTCGAGTTCGGTACATCAGGCTAACTTCAGGAGCCAACAATTCCTGATCATTAATTTTTTTTAATGTGGTCTTGCTCATCGACAGGCAATGCACAGCTACTTTCAAAATTTTCTGCAAGAAGCATTGACATTGCGGTTTTTAAAGGGGCACTGACACAAAAATTTAGCATCTTGTTTTTTTTGTTGCGATAAGTAGCTAGTGACCTACTTATAACCTGTAGAAACCTCATTTGCTTCAGCGTGCGACGGTTGTTTAATTAGAGGGGTTTTAAATGCGGCCAGTCGCAGTTTCGGTTTCAGCGAGTGCCGCGAAACGATGGATTTTGTGGATTTTGTGTGAACAAAGCTGACCACGTGACCGTCGGAGGGATATCACAGAGCAGAGCCGCCGTAGCACTGTCGAATCCGCATCGACGGCAGTTTCTGCGAATGCTCCCACGTACTGATCTCGTGAGGCGCTTAATTAAAAAGCGACCGTGGATGTGACGCAGGCGCTGCGAGTGCAAATGCTACCGCGGCTAAAGAACGACGCGCGACGCTCGAGGCGGTGGGTGGCAAGACGCGCGCTGGGAGCAGCCGGCCGGTCTGCCTACAGGTCCGCCTACAGATGTGTTCGGCTCAGCACTGCGGTGGATATTCGAGTGCCGCTCTCGTAAGCGGTGCAGATGACAATTTTTAATGCAACCCGCCATCGCATCATTAACTCCTTTCTCATTTAAGCCACTATGGTCGGGACTTGGGGACAATTTCGTGCAGCGGTAACAAGCTATCACTCGAGCTACCTGGGCCACTTCGCGGCCGTGGCCACCGCCTGCACAGCGACCGTGCGGCTAGCTCAGTGGGCTTTTCGTGCCTCCGGCGCGTTTTCGCATCCAATGGTAATAAACAGTAATAGAAACAGAGTGCCTGGAATCGCTGTAGAACTTTGGTCGCGGCCAGCTGCCCGATTAGCTGATGAAATCACGGCGCCTCCGCCGCCAACGATCGGGTCGTTCGTTCTCGAGAGCAGAAGCTCCGCCCTCCGGCCCTCCGATTGGAGCGGCGAGCCGGGCGAGCCCGCGTAAAACGCCGGTAGTGCGGAAGCGGCAAACACAAACTCGTGACGTGTTTGGATGTTGTTTATTTACAATTGCGCGTGGTCCTCTGCTGGCTGCTCGGTTGCGTTTCGCACACTTCAAAATTGATTTTAAATATGTTCTAGGCTGTATTCGCCGCTGATATTTTGCAGATGATGTATATGTGTTCCCACCAATCTATCTCCGACGTTATCTCGCCTTCAAAATTTTGTGTCAGTGCCCCTTTAACAAAACAAATTCCTAGTCGAGTACGCGATCTTAGCGTTTGCAGAACATGCAAAAGCTCGGTATTATGGTGTCATGACGGGTCAGATTGTTTTGAAGTGCATGCCTTTATTGCGCTGCGGGTCTGTTTTGCTGCATTATAGCACTTCCGCCGGAATTTCCTTCCCCCTTCCCCCCCCCCCCACACACACACACGCACGCACGCACGCACGCACGCACACACACAAAACATCGGGCCCTAGAGTTTACCAAAAGCGTTTTTCCCCTTCATTTTGCAGAGATACCAAACGGTCACCCTTTATGTATACATAGGTAGCAGTCATCAGCCGCGAGTCAGTGCTGTTACTCCTTTCTTGTTCTAAAGATTGCAGGGAGCAACGAAGTTCCCGTATTTGTCATAAACAACAACAAACTAATTTTTGCATTTGAATTCAATTTTTTTCAATGGAATTGCTGCGAATGGCTGTTCTTCATTAGAAAAATTTTGACAAGCTAACATCAAAGGCGCGGAGTGGTGTGCTTGCAAGCCCCTGCTAAAAATAATTATGAAGCTAGAGGGCATTTTCGGAGGTTTACGGGTGCACTGTATAAGCTCGTTAAACTGCGCCTGGTGCAAGAAACAGCAGCGCCGCATAAATAATTGGTTAGGATCGTTACAAAACCCAATTCCTCTAGCAGTACTTCAAGCATGTTTAACCAAATTACATAAAACAAAAAGCGGTAGTTTTGGTTTCGCGCCTAATTCGGGTCAAAGGCTGTGTATTTCTGTATGTTGTCCGAAATAATGTTCGCATAAACTTCAGTGCGCTTACCGAAGACACTGCTCATGATTTTCGGCTTCGGAAGACAATAAAGAACCGGCACGAACGGCTCGAGTAACAAGGCTGGAACGAGCTTCCTCTAGATACCGGGGAAAAAAAAAGAAGTGCTACACGAATGAGCAAAGTAAGTGCCCTCAGTAACACGGCAACAGCTGGAGGGAATATTGCTTTGGCACGCGTATTCTCCCAGCACGTAATTACTGTCCGCCATGGTAGGCACTTGGGGCCGCTCGACTATAAGAACATTTGTATCGCTTTTTGTTTCTATTTTCGTGTCCCTAGTGTCTAACGTTGAGACGTCACCTTTGCTCGCCCCCCTTTTTTTTCTTAAATCATTGTTTCTACGAGCTTGGAGGATTCTTAGATGTTCCTTTACCAAACTCGGCTAAAGGGTAAAAAAATGTATTTACGGGACATAAGAATTTGGGTGTAAATTTCGTGCCCTTAATAAAAGGGAGTATGCACGTCAAGGTGTTCTGAGTATCTTAAAGTGGGCGGGTGCATGGGCTGTCGAACGAGAACAAGAAAGTTAAGTAGCCTGCAATTATGGAAACATACGACGTCATATTTCTTTTTATATTCGACGTCTTTGTTTACTTGAAATGAGCGTGGAAATGAACAACTCAAGGAAGGAAGGAAGGAAGGAAGGAAGGAAGGAAGGAAGGAAGGAAGGAAGGAAGGAAGGAAGGAAGGAAGTAGAATGAAGGCAGGAAAGTTAACCTGGCCTAGTTTGCCATACTGCACGCGGGAAAAGAGAAAGCAAAGAATGAAGCAAAAATGGAGCAGCCAGGTACGCCGAGTGCTGAAGCACTAGACCTTCAATTTCAGTAATTGCCACTGAAGGCTTTAATGCGGGTAATAACTGCGACCATAGCATTGCTGTACCATTATAGTTATTCGCACAGACTTATGTGGCGTAAAAATAACAGCGGTGTTTATTTAGGGCACAATTGCAGCGGTAGATGAACAAGCTGTAGCAATCCGCTACCCAAGAGTAAATCAGCCCGGCGGGCATTTCATAAAGTTCCCTCAAGAGCGAAGCCGTAACAAATTATCTTACATCACAGCACACCCGATGCAATGAACCCGCAAGCTCAGCCGCTCCAAAGGGGTCATCTCCGAGATTAACGTTCTCTTCTTAGCAGAGAGAACGACAACCTAGGCTCACCATAATTTTTTCGGCCTTGAAACTATACTGCTTGCCAATATAATGAACATTAGTCCCCAAACAAACCAAAGAAGTACCGGGATAGAGCGGGCACATCACACTTCAACGTTGACACGACAATTTCTAACCGAATCGTTCTTTTTTGTATTGCTTAAGAATTCCTTAGTATCACTAATTCCGTTTTTGTTTCTTTCCCTTTGTTTTCCTTCCGTTATGCTGTTGAGAATGCAGGAAACCGGTGACATTTTCTTGCAGCTCGTGTGAATCGTTATTATTCCACGAAAATGCTCGGCGTAGTTCGAACTGAACGGCGTCTTATCCTTATTTTTTATGGTGTGCGTCGTAACGTTTCCTTGTCCAAGCGGTTTGCGGCGCGAATACCACGAATACCACGCATGAACGCATTTATTCATCGCGAACTATCTTTAGTTAGTAGAAAAAGAAACAAAGCTTGTTCTGTCAACATTTCAGCGGGGCTTTTATAGCTGTAAGTCAATAAATGTAATTGGGAATGTGTCATCCCGTAGCGTTAAAAAAATTTCCTAAATGTGTTTTTTTTTTCTTGCCTCAAGCTTCTGTCAAAGCGCGCTTTGTGGTGTACTTTCCTAACGGACGCTGTAGGCTACAACCACCCTTTAAAAGCCAACTGCCCTCAAATATCACCTTGGCCAAATTTAGTTGGAATGTACAGTACGTGCCCCCAAACCATCTGGAACACGACTGGTAGCCCCGTGAAATGCGTGGTAATTAATTAGGAGCGTTTAAAATAGGTCCGTCACATTACACGCTGCACCTGCCGGCGTATAGCGCAAACAGCTAGCCATGAAGCGGAAGTGACACTGCGGCCGGCCCTGCGTTTTTTCCTACTGCTAGCCGGGAGAACCGGTCGAGATCCACTGGCTGCACTTGTACAAGGCATGCGGCGAGGGCGAAGCATTGCGCGCAGTACAGGGTGTTGTTCGAATAGTTGGTACTACATTTTAAGAGGAGAGAAACTGCGCGTCAAATACAAACCAGTAAGGATGGGACAGGACGGGCGTCCTGTCCCATCCTTATTGCGCCCGTCTTGTCCCATCCTCATTGTCTTGTATTTGACGCGCAGTTGTACTCTTGAACTGCGCGCAGATTCGCTCCGGCCGGCTGGCTGTGTGCGGGCGCTCGCTCGCTGGCTGGGCCGGCCGGAGCGTCATTTCAGCCTGTAATGGTCGTGCTCTGCGCAATTTTGAGTTTAAAATATACGATATTTGATGGTCGTCTGCGCCGCAAAGCTGTCGTGTTTTGTATGTTGCAGTATTTTTAGGCAGACTATACGGCAGTAACGTTCGCAAGAGGCTGAAATTTTCAGTGCAGTTGGTAAAAGCAGAGCTGTCTAATCTTGAGCTTTATCTGTTGACGTTCGCAAAAAAAAAACAAGAATAAAAAACTCCGCCGGCGTGAGGAGTGGTCAACCCTTGCCCAGCCGCCTTACTATGACGTCATCGCGCGCACCGGCACGGATCGACCTTCGAGAACACTCTAGCCAGCGTTCGTGGCGTGGCCTTTCGCGTGCTATTCTCCTCGCCAGTTCACGTGAGTTAGCGCCTGATGTGGGGAGAACAGACGCCATGTTCGCGAAGGTGGTTGCCGCCGGTTCTAGCGCGGGCTAACGCGGTCCACTCTGGGAGAGATGAGAACAGCTGCGGAGAAAATGATCCGGTGCCTGCGAGTCATGGATAACTTTCCGTGGCAAATTCGGAAATCCATGTGAAGTGGAACAGCCGGGTCTCCAACGAAGAGGGGCCACCAGCTCTGCTGTATTGCCAGCTTTGCACCACTAGTGTAAACTGTGCCAGTTTTTTAAAGACGCCTTTCACACGTAACCACGAGTTGTTTTTTTTTTTGTCTTTTTCTCCCCTAACCCGTTCCCGTTGTTTCAATAAACGTTCTCTCTCTCTCTCTCTCTCTCTCTCTCTCTCTCTCTCTCTCTGTCTACAAATCCCGCCAAAAAGTTGGCAGACAACTTCCTCGGCAGCAGGAAAGTGAACTTCCACATGCGTCATTAGGCGGTTTTTTCTTAAGCCTTCATTTATTATTTCAGTCCTACTTCTGCCACTCTCGCGGGATATGCGTGTAGCCTGTTTTGTGAAGCCTCATTCATAAGGCCTCTCCTGTGAAGTCCCCCGTATTTTACAGTTTGTAGCTCACTCGGGCAGAAATTAATGCGCTACATAGGGATAGGGCGACACGGGCATGCGGCAGACCCACGTTAGGGCTACCGTCACGTTTTGAGGTCAACGTCGTCAACCGACACTCACACCTCCAGGTAAAACAATTGTGACGTTTCTTGCCCCGTCGCAATCTCAACTAGAAGGTAACCTAATGCTAAGCCTAAGGAGGGAACGTTAGGCCTGAAATCGTGATTTGAGGTCCCTTGTCGTCAACCGGCACTCATCGAAAAAATATGCGAAGGCGTGGGTACTGGTTGACGTCTTAAGACCTAAAACGAAGCGAATTAGGTCGAAGCTATGGCGTCCCGACCTACACACGGCTGTTCCTGCTGTTATCCGAGCAAAGTAATACCAGAGTCTTTCAATGAAAAGTACTGAAGGACAGTGGTAATACATATCCACGGAGCTGCGCAAAGCCGCAGTGAGCTATAGGCAAACGTTTTATAGACAAAAATGTAACGCATGCTGCTGCAGCGAGTATTGCTGTAGACGATACTGCGGCATGCACCAAGTGATCTACAAATTAATAGGTCAATTACTAACGGCGCAAACACTATGAAGGTCGACCACAAGGAATATGTGTCCGCACTGTGAATCCTACATTACTCTAGGCTAGTGGAGTTTACGCGGATACATAGCGGCACTTAATTGCATTGATGTATCGCAGAACACACAATTAGTACGAGTATTCACAATAACGAGAAAGAAGTACGTTTTATAAGTGAGGATGTACGCTGCTTTCGCACAATATTGGGTGGTCTGCGCAGCCAAACACTCCAATCAAAGCATTAATAAACATTGGACACGCTTGCGAGTAAGCCGCGTTGGCGAGGTGAAACGCGTATTAATTTTGCTTCACAATTGAATCTTATCATTTCGCGTGGAACAAACTTTTCTTCAAACACGCATGCCGCCATGGCTTCCTGCGGAACGTCATGTCTACTTATACGTGCAATTACTCGAAGGTTTACGTGCGCCCTGAAAGTGTCGAAGAGGATTTGGGTACGCGGGTAAGCACTTTTAAAAATGGATCCACGTGGTTCCTGAGAAGTGGGAATCGTCAGGACACGACCTATTGACCCTAATCTCTCAAGCCTGATTAAGCAAAAATTTTAGTCTTCTACGACTATTTATAGCTCAGTAAGATTTCAAATTAAGACGTCGCGATATAAGAAATAAAAACAAATTCCACTGGGTTCGCAAAATGTGAGCCCTTTGCTGTAATTTTCTTGAATAAGCATGTCACTTATCTCTACTTCCTTCCATCGTAAGAGGTTGTTACCAGAAGCGACGCCTATATCAAGGAACGCGCCGTTTGCATCCCCATGGAGAGCCCTATACCCACTGAGCTTGTTCTCCCTATTTCCCCTTCTGTCCAGTACGCACGTCAATCGTTTGTTCTAATCTGACAGGCCGCAATCCGCTTCTTCGCGTCCGGTCTTCTCAGAACCACCCACGAGTAACGCCGGTTGTCATCAGCGCGTCAAGTCCGCATCGCTTGGCGCCTGGAGACGAGCTGCTTTTCCCTTTCCGTCACGCCCAGTCCATCCTCCTCCACAGCGTCCTCGCCAACGTCACTGCCAAACCTAACACACGCCTAACTGCGAGCATCTCTTATCTCGGGTATCCCTTTTCGTCCCTATATTTCCCTGCTTCTTTTCTGTGAGCCTTGGCATCCCGTTATTCTGATTTCGTCATGCGTTCAGTCGCCGAACGGCGGACATAGAAAGGCACTATTTATTGCTCGGAAATGTGACGAAACAATCATGCGTGGCTTCGCGCTCAGTCGCGCGGAAATACGCGCTACTGAGCGGCATTACGGCTTTCTGAATACGCCAAAACACAAAGAATATGACTTGAAGTTCGCTTTTATTGCTCTCCGTTTGGTTTTACCGCCTAATGGTAAAAAGAAAGCAAAATGACGTATGTTATTTGAGCATAGAGTGGCGCTTTGGCAAACGACACATGGTTAATGGCGTAGAAAAAACTGATAGCACTTTCAAATGCTTAGGTTGCGTTGGCGAAAAAAGGATAAATACTGCCCGTGAATGTGCCCGTGCAAACAAAACGTTGCGCGGTATTTGCGTTTTTACACTTCCATTCAACGCACCGTTCCATTCAACGCACTGGCGGCTTAGGAGAAAAAGCGAACTTTTAACCATTGATTTTGCATACTATTTTGCTGTTGTTAGCTAGCCGTGGTCACTTAGCAAAAAAAAAAAAACGCCTCGTTACAGTTTTCCTTTTAATACCCTCACGGTTTATTGCGGAATATTTTCCCAAGTCCGTAGGTCTACTTCACAACAAATGCTAATGGGTTTTCATACTCGATCCCCCCTCTGAGCACTGATAGCTGGATAAAACTTCAGTTCATCACTCAAAACTTTCAAACCGTTTCCCCAATTCACCAGCGGCGAAATGGAAGATCCAATTTCGGCAAAATATCAATTAGGCGACAGATTAGGGTAGCCAGCTAAAAATACTCTAGAGAGCGCTTATCAATTGCTTTTTCTTCGCTTCGGCTACGCCCACGAGCTTCCCGACGAATACGCACTCAAGTACACCATTCGAAAGACAGGCCGAATATTTGCTTTCTCCTACTAATTATTTTCGCCATCCATACGGCTGTGAAATCGTCTGCATGTTTGTATGTGTGTGCGTTCGTATGTATGCATGTATGTATCTATGTATTTTTTTCTTTTTCCCTTGTTGCGGAAACAGACACACACAGGGAAATTTCTTCTTAATTTTTTTCAGAGCTAGTAATAAGCGAAAATCCTGATGCTAGTTGGAAACGCACCACGTCAAATGACGACATTTTAACCACATTTGTACAAAGACAACTCGTACACTGCAGAAGTACACACATATGGATAGCCGCAAACGTTCAAACCAGTTATAACGGAGACATTTGTTGACACATCATCGTCACGCGCACAAAGCGACAAGCTGCGAAACAGTTCAGTAGATTAGCTAAGCGACTCAGTAAATGAAATAGCATAGACAGACATTTACTATAACGGTGCCTCGGGAACACCTACTGCCCTAGCCCGTACACTTTCGTATGACGTGGTATTACCAACAGCACTATTCCCCACAACGGGAAATGTGCCATGCCTAAACGGCTCCAGACAAATTCACCTCGTACAACAAAGTTCACCACCTCCAAAGTGAGTGTGTAGGGCTCGGTAATTTGTCGTTTGCCGCGTCTTTATGCGTGAGCAATATACTGCATCCGCCTCTACGTTTCTGCATCGGTGCGACCGAGATCGGTGTTATTAGGCGAGCAACCATGCCTTGGCTTATGCAACACTTGGAGGCTTCTAACTACCACCGATGTGACTTAGAACGTTGCAAGAATGTTCGCTGTCCTGCCGCCAATGCTGTGCTTAACGGTAACCACGGAGCGCTAAGAGCTTCGAATTAATGACCTTCCTGGACGGAGCCGTTCAATCTCGCAAAAAGAATCTATAGCTCGGCAGCGCCTCGCACAGCTCCGTCAGCTAGTTCGGTGCAGCGTGCAGAATGGGAATATAGTGAAGAAGAAACAAAACACGTGCATGAGGCGTACTGTGAAAGTAACAGCGGAAGCGGCATACGTTGGTATATTTTTACAACCGCCTTACGGTGTACTGATTACTTTAGTGAGCACAATTTCTTGAAAAATACTCGCGATGGTGGGGTCCCACGGACTGCTGTCTAACTCGGATGCACACAACATTTCAGGATGAGCACCGTACGTAGCTGCACTGTGCGCGTTCACTGCCTCCGGAAAGCTCCATTATGGATGACCATGCACGTAGGGACATCAGCTCTTCCCCATCGCCTTTTAAGGCGGACGTTTTCAGTCTGATAGCTGAAAACCTTCCATATCAAAAAGTGTAATAATGAAAGGACAGCAAGAGCCTAGGTGCTTGATAAAACGACAGACATGTCACAACTTGGGACAAGGTAGCGGCCTAAGTCCAAACTTTTGCGTTTTGTCTCCTCCCAATCATCTTCAAAGCTTCATCGTGCTCTTTGTCTTTCCGCTTCTGATTACTTATATATATATATATATATATAGAAATAAGGGTTGGCAGTCGATAAAACCTCAGAAAGCAAAGGGGAGGATGTGGTAGATCATTGAAACAGATTAAGAATTTGGAAAGAAAGAAAGAAAGTGAAGAAAAAATGCCCGCCAGGTGGGATCCGAACCCACGACCTCCAGAATACCGGTCTGGTCCGATATATGCGATATATATATATATATATATATATATATATATATACATATATATATATATATATATACATATATATATATATATATATATATATATATATATATATATATATATATATATATATATACATATATATATATATATATATATATATATATATATATATATATATATATATATATATATATATATATATATATATATATATATATATATATATATATATATATATATATATATATATATATATATATATATATACTAAACTAATGTCCAGCTGCGTGTGAGGAATACCAGAGCAGTTCACAAGTTCACAGAAGTCCTAGGGGCACACGCGCCAGCAACGCAACCGATTACAAGAACATGTACTTCTAGTAGCCAGGCATGTACTGCGTGGACATACACTTCCACAGATATATACATACACTGCGAGTGGCCAATCCTTAGGGGAAGACATACTCTGACTTGGGAATTTGAGCACATCCTGCAAGCCGGCAAGCCAAATGCAAATTAGGTACAGAGATCTCTCGGTCCTTTCTCTACTTCAAGAACAGCCTTTTATGCAAAATGGATATTAATGAAAATATTTATTCCATTTGATATCGTTATTATTTCTCCCATATGCACGCAAGACAGCGATATAGTTGCATATTATTTTATTATCTCCACCGTATACCACCCTACTTTATAGTCCACTCTGCGCCCAAACCGCGGTTGATACTGTGCGCACAATATTAGGGCTGTCGCTTCAAATTTTCCGCAACCCTTTAATGCTAAGCCGAAGAAAGTCAAAGAAGTAGCGATGTTTTATTTAGGCGTGTTTTCTGGGAAGCCTCTTGTATTCGTCAAGTTAGGCTTGATTTTTTCAATAGAGTTTGTGCATACGCTCGAGCTCCTTGAGGTTTTAAATCCGAATAAATACCCGTGCCCTTTATGTTTTATTCAAGTGCTTGCTTCCTTCAGAGAACAGTGAAATCCAATAAATCCTTCTGGCTCCAACAGGCGCCATTCAGTTCGTTGCAAAGTAAAGAAAACTGCTCGCTGCTGTACGTTGACTTTTTCTTAGAGATAGCCCTATCGCTAAAGGCCTAACATCTAAGCCCTGCCCCTGTTTTTCACAGAAAAGACGGACGAAACCGGCATTGGGTCCCCAATATCCACCACTGGAGGTCACCCAAGATGCATCCCGGTGATTCGGGGGTGTTGCTTGCCGTCGGTGAAAAGTGTTGGGAAGATCCATAATCTGTGTGAGCTTCAGGTATATAAGCCTTACAAATGGGACAGGTGTAAGCTAACGGCGCATGGAATCGGGCAGGACGATCGTTGATCATTGCTGTGGTAAGGCCACATCATCTCAAAGCCTGCACAGCAAGATCTCTTCCCAAGGAACGTGCCCGTTGCAGACGTAAGTACCACGAGGAGGAAGTAAGCACGTTTGACGTGGTGGAGGTCCTCCTTTTCACAAATAGTCCTCGCGTTGACACTTTAAGAAGTGTGATTGGTCGCGGGAGGTATTTCAGATGGCAGGCTCTATCTAGCTTTCTGTGGGAAGGAAAGAAATCCTGAAAAATCTACAAAATTCTGACAGCATGTGGGTGAATGTCTAAAATTGTATGTACGTTTGAAGACTGGCTTGTACTACGCGCGACACAACGTAAATGGCTTAGAACTGTCGTTAAGTCGTGCAAATGTAGAGCTTCACTTCAGGAGTCAATGTTGACGGAAGCGCCTGGACACCGTCCTGAATTGCTCTGAATTCTACCAACAAAAAACGAATTGAAATTCTAACAGCCCTTTTTGTTCAGTTTCACGTTCACGCCAAAAATGAAAGCAAGTTTATTCAGCTTACAGTAATAGCTATTTAGAAGATTCATCGTTAGTGTTCCACTACATTTGCGCTTGAAGAAAGGAATAGAAAATGAGTAGGAGAAAGCAAAGGGCGTGGCTGGGAAGTCAACCAAGTGCAGGATTCGGCTTCCTATCTTTTACTGGCAGAAGGAATTGAGGGGGTTGATGGACAATTAGAAAAAAAGGGAATATGAGTACAGATGTAAGAGGCAAGCGATGAAGAAAATGTCGCGTCCGGTTCACGGCCCCATCGCTGAAGGGGTGCTGGAGAAAGTTGACGCATAAAGCGAGGCATTCCTTCAGCATAAAGACAGGCTCTGAACTGTGCATTGAATACAAAAGATTAAAAAACTCACCAGGAGGGGGCGTTATACGAGTTCCGCCTACAACGACGGCCACGATTAACCACATTTATCTGTCTCAAGTTACTACCCCAGTACCGAGGATTCTATGTTTGCGCTTCTTTCCTGCGCCCTGTCCACAGTGTTACCGTGTAACCATGGACGGTGGTCGTTAAAACGGAGAGAGAGCAGCGTCGTTATTCTGTTTACACTATCCCCTCTGTCAGCTTTTTGTTTCGCGCTCTTTACGTTCTCCCACAAACAATTTTTTTTTGTTGCATGCAGCGGCTTCGTAACTAGCCGCCTGCCGTATAAAAATCCACCTTCTTCTAAGGCGATGAACATTTACAGCCATACAACTGCTAACGAAAACATTCGTGATATTTACCGCCTCTTTCTGTTGCACCTAAGGCCCGGCTGAGAACACGATTACTCGTCCCAAGCCTTTGTTCGAACAGTAAAAAAAGTGCCGCGTACGTGTTCACTTCGCTTGAACGGTCGTTAAAAGACGATAGTCTTCTACCGCCTCTGCCACGTAAATTCCCATATTCTCTCCCCCGTCCACATCTCACGCTCTCCCCTTCCTATTTGATCCCCCCCCCGATAACCACAGAGGAGGATTTCTGAAGCCAATTCAATTTTGCCGCGTTCCACTGCTCATGCCATCTACTAGAACCACTTGTTACTGTTTATTTTGGAACACTGCCGCGAAGCCCTGACTCGAGCTAGCTCTTTGTATTTCTGGGGTAGCATTGTTGTCAGCCCGTATTTTTTTTTGCTATCGTAAATATGAAGCACATATTTATTTTGAAGTAAAAGAACACTGCGAGTACCACTTATGCATTGGTGTTTTTCCTCAAATTTGCTTGATGTTTTTTTTCGCTCAAAAATGTAGACAAGTGGGAACTGTGTTTCAGTTTTTGTGTGTTCAGAAAGTTTTTGGCTATATAAACTTCTCCTTAAAGAATTCTCATCTTTTGTCCGGATGGCTGAATCGAGGGACATGCAGACAGACAGAAAGACATACATATAGTCAGACAGAGATACCGAAGTTTTGAGGTTTGTAGCCCAAGAAATGCTACTGTCTTTAAAAATTGGCTTATCCCACCGATCGGTGGGAACGGGCGTAACGCGAAGCTTTCATCGTGGCATACCGGAGTTGAAAAGAGCTGGCGTGTGGTTATTTAAAGCGAAGCTTTCTACGTCTCACTCGTGGCGGTCTCAAACAAGACGCACTGAAGGAAAGCACACTTTACTGCAAAAAAAGTAAACTTTACACAACGGGTTTCCGCAAAGGGCACATCAATCACACACCGTATGAACAATGTGATTTATTTATATGCATAACGGGTTCTATTGTGGCAGACGAATACAGTTTAGCATCATACAGTTGACCAAAGATGATTAGGGTGATGATGATAGTGATAAAAGCATTTTCTAACGGGCGCACAGATGACAAATTGATCCCTTCCCACACTCCACTAATGGGAAGCCCAGATCAACGACTACGCTGACCTAACCAAATCAGAACGTTAAGATGACACACATACAAGCTAATAGATAGAAAACTACAACGTCACATTCGGTTAGGTCAGCGGTGTCGTTGGTTTGGAATTTAGCTGATTGGATTGTGGACTTTGCATTTGTAGCGAAGCTCCGAGGGCTCGGACCAGGTGCTAGTCTCCTCCTGAGGTCTCCAGGTCGCGCTGGCCCTATGGGAAACCTCCGCAGCACCATGAGGGAGAGCTTTTCGAATAAATGTTATTTCTCTCTCTCTCTCTCTCTCTTTCTCTCTCTCTCTCTCTCTCTCTCTCTCTCTCTCTCTCTCTCTCTCTCTCTCTCTCTCTCTCTCAGAAAGCTTCGGGTTTTACCTAGCTTTTTCCGGAAAGGAAGGTTACATTTTTTTGGTATTGTTCTTGGCGTAACTGCTGATTTTTCAGTACGGTTATCCGTGGCGAGCGCGTCGATAAATACCATACGCAGGAAGAAGCGCTCAATGTGTCTATCTCAGTGTCGAAAAAGGCCACCATCTCCAAGTGCTCAGAGCTTGGGGCACGCAGGAACTGCGGCTTCCCCAGCTGCCTCCACCCTCTCCTCAACAAGTCGCTTCCCCAACCGACCATTCGGGCGCGGCCCCAGGAAGCTAGCCTCAAATCTCGTAACTATGTCAACGCCCCCCCCCCCCCCCCCCCGCCCTGCATACAGGCTCCCGCGGGTGCTATACCTGCAGGCCAGCTGTGTTATCTGGTGTAAGATAAAACCCAGCGTCGCAGGATGCCAGAAAGCGGAAACAGCAGCGGTAGCATTCCCTTCGGAACAAGGGAAAGTTTCAAACAAAGCTTCGTTTTATAATGTGTTTATGTGGGGCGTGGGGGCTCGTATTATTTAAATTTGACATTAGATAGACTTTTTTTCTGAAAACAGCAAGGCGGTTACCCACGTCACTTAATCTCCATCCGTCCAGAGCACAGCATTATAAATCTAAATTCACCATAATCGAACAAATAAAAGCTCACTCAAAAGCTATTCCAGAGAAAAAATTCGCAGTTATGTGAGTAGTATGTATAAGCTATGCCAGCTTTTATAGCTACTTGTACCATACATACATACATACATACATACATACATACATACATACATACATACATACATACATACATACATACATACATACATACATACATACATACATACATACATACATACATACATACATACATACATACAAACACGTCCGTCTGTTGTGTAATGAGTGTCTTACAGATAACTGCGAGCAATTCTCCCCGAGGAGCCCTCCCGCGAGCTGCTTGCTGCAGTTGCTGTGTTCCCCTGAAGATCCTATTTACCAAAACCGCGAAGTGATTGCCCGTCGCTGGCCATGTCCTAAGAAGACAACAAGGAGTATACTCTCGCTTCCACAAATTCAGTACCGAGGGGGCGGGAAGCCCACTGAAAGCGGGTGATCTCATCCTTCAGACGAGAAGGCCCGTTTCTGCTGTTCGGAAGACTATCTGGCCAGTAACTCGATCAACAGGGTCACGAGAACAAGGCAGTGGAGGCGAGATCCTTCGATCGCTGATGTCGCCTGCCCGCTAACGAGATCGCGAAAACATTTGGACCAGCTCAGCCGCCCTCATCGACCACGTTTTGCTTCTTGAGAATACGTGCTGTTGCTTGTTTTCATACATACGTCTGTGTGCGCCATCGATATTTGCGAATGTGTGTGGACGTGTGTAAATGTCCCCTTTTTTGTGAACGAAGGAAACTTATGTTATCCCGTTTTCGGATTTAAGGCTTCACACGACTAGTAGGTCAGACAAGAGCCCAAAAACATAATGTAAATGTGTTTTTGTGTTTTTATTTGAAGTGGCCTTTGTATTGTCATATTCAAAAACTAAGCGGTCACAACAAACAGAATACAAAGGGTTTTAGTCAGTTATGTGCTCAAATATGAACTAATAGGGCAAACCATTACGTAATCAATGAGTTGAACCTACAAGTCACCAGCTTGTGTATACGTGTCTGTGGTACAACAAGGAATTCCCCCTACGGAGACCGCAGCTTAAATATGCATGGCTAACACAGAAACTGAGCCTCAAACTTTTCACAATGAAACGGGATTCTTGCTTGATGTTGGGGGACCTACTCATTAACAATCGAGTACTTTTCTAAAGATATTTTTGCTCATAAGTACAAGTCGCCTAAGTATCGCTGAAGGGCACACCCTAATTACTAGATGGAGAACCTTCTTCAGCTCTCTCCTAATGTATCTGATTCAATTTTTCTCCGTGTGGTAAAAGCAGTTTCTCCTCTTCCAAATCTACCATTCCCGCCTCATTCCCGCCTTCTTTATCCCTTAGTTTGCCAAATAGTGAACGGAGGGATTGCAGAGAGGAGTAGATCGCCACTCTAAAGATGTGCAGCCGAGATAAGGAGCCTGTCGTAGTCAGTGCTCCTCCAAGGCATCCACAAGGCTTTTCGAAAGGGCGCGCCAGGTTTATCGACGAAGTGCCCGGAGGTTGATAAGAGGATCGAGGAAGAATAGAGGCCAGGAGCCGAACAGAACTGTCTCCCCTTTTCCCACCTCTCTCTTTCTCTCCGACTGTGTGATGCTCAGGCCTCTGGTGATTCGTTTCTCTTCCAGCCATTCACATCCTTCGCAGAGCACAGGGCTTAAACGTGTGCCTCCCGGCTCGCTGGCTTGATGAATGTTCTGGCGAACCGGTAACCCCCCCCCCCCCCCTTCCCAGTTCCATCGGGCAGCCACTAAACCAGCCGGCGCCATTCAGCTTCTTGCAAAACACCCGCCAGGTAGCAAAGCAGGCAGAAAACTACGGGCCTTTCAGTATTTTCAGATTTTTGTTGTCCAACATCAGGTTATCTCGCGCTTAATCTATGGTTTCAAGCAGCACGCAGTCATTTAACTAGCCCAAGTGCTGCTTGCATTGCAGCACACAAGCGTAGACATTTTATATTCGGCTCACGAGCAGCTGATCGGTGTCCTACTTCAGTACAACGTAAACGGCATATGACATCTGAAGGTGGAATTTGTTCAGTCTGCTGTGAGAAGATCGCTTACATTGTTCGTAATAGTATTATTTGAAAGAAGACCTAATGTAGCTCGGGAATGGCAGCGAGACATTATTCCGAGGAGTTTGGTGCAAAATTGCAAGTGAGATGAGCAAAAAAATAAAAATAAACGTGGAATTAGGGTTTAAAAAATTACAGAAAACACTGACACGCTTCCGCGCTCACTCTATTTAGGTTTTTATCCCATGCCACCTGACGTACTGTCTTAGAGAACGTTATACCGACCTGTAGACAGAGTCTCCGCCTCAATGTGTAATTAACAACACCTAAACCCCAACGAAAAACACAAATTACAGCGCTTATTATTTCAAATGTCGTTTGCTTAAATCTCAGGTAAATGCGTGGATCGTTATAGCACTGAAGTTCATCGTTTTATTCCGACCATCTACTCAACCAATATTATGATTTACACCAGAAACCAATATTTTTCGTTCTGTGCGTTCACGATCTTGCCATTAGGTCGAAAGCGTTCGTACCATACCTTTCTGGATTTTGTGGATGCAAGAGGACGCAGCGGAGCCACAAGATCGCATCATCACATCATTCGATAAGCGCATCTGTCTTCTTCCTGTAAAGCGTGCTCTGCCTGGACAAGATTATTATTGCGGCAAAGCCATACTCAAAAATCAAACAAGTTCGGATAACGGTTTGGAGAGAGAGAGAGAGAGAGAGAGAGAGATAGATAGAGATAGATAGAGAGAGAGAGAGAGAGAGAGAGAGAGAGAGAGAGAGAGAGAGAGAGAGAGAGAGAGAGAGAACACAAACTTTAGTGCTACCAAAACCTAGGTCCAGGTGCTGATTAGAGTTCAATTCACCAGGTCCACGTAGTGCTGGAGAATGTTCGTGCAGATCGGGCGCACATGTTCAGAGAGGGCTTCCTGGGCAACCTGGATGTTCACTGTCGCGTGGCGAAAGCCAGGGCGCTCAGGAAGTGATGGAGGCGAGGGATGGTGGGGTGCAGTCCCAATAAGAATGAGGGATGAATGGGTAGGAAAAGCAGGTGGGACAGGAAGGATGGCCAGGACGCCGATAGATGCGACGAAGGATGTGATGGGAGAGAGGGAAGAAATTTGAGCCTGTCGAATGCCGCACGCAGCCTCACCAGTTGGACATGAACTTGGGGGTGGGTACAGGGTGAGTGATAAACGCTGGGCGTGTAAGTGATAACAGCGGCAAGCGCGGTGCTGAATGCGAACCGTCGGCGGGTCATACAGGGCTGGCCAGGACATGGGCGGACCAAGGAAGGTTGCTCGGGTTAGCGCGTTTGCTAGGGCGTTGCCGTCCATGCCAGCGTGGCCAGGAAACCAAACCAGTGTGAAACGTGACCGAGGATTCGAAGCAAGTATTAAAGTAACGAAGTCAGTGGTATATGGGTGGGTTTTACGAATTACGAAGGGCTGATTTGCAGTCGGAGAAAATTCATACTGGCGTAGTGGTAGGGACGGTGAGAGCAGCGTCCTCTATTGCAATTGCAATGGCGTAATCTTCGAGTGAGGTCGAATTAGGCGGGGAAAGAAAAGAAACCGAGGCAGTGTCATAAGGCATCGCTTCACTTGAGAAACGCAAAGAAATAGAAGACAGGATATATTGTATTGTGTGAGGGGAGTACCGACTGGAAGGTAGAGAGGGGAGGAAGAGAAGTGGTGCCACGACGCTGAGACTTTTTCTGAAAAGTAGCGATAAACAGCTAGTTTGACCAGTACTTCTGGGCCATTAAAGCCAAGGAGCACTTCAGAACAGTACTATACAAAACAATAGCTCTCGTCATTTAACAATTTGTTTAAGCGAAGCACATTTGGCGGGAAATAATGTGGCTGAAGATTGCTAAAAATTCGCCGAGACGATCAGTGTCTCCGCTACAGCAAAAGATCATTTGGCTGCATTGAGGATAAGTGTCCCCACAATGCGACTGACTGATCAATTGCGGTAGAAAAAAAAAACGAATTCCGTAGTTAGCGAGATGGAGGATTGTATATGACGCACAAATTGTTTCTGCGGTCGGATATTACGCAATGCAAAGCGCCATGCATAATTTCCCAGCGATGAGGCATTTTTTTGTAAAATCGTAATCAAGGCCTCGAAATTGGCAAACTCTCCTTCTTTTATGGCAAGAGCCATTCGTGCAGGTAATTTTGAGGTGAAGTGCCCCTACGCGTGTTTTTTAGAGCTTACATTGGACATTAGCTGTTTCTTGAAGTAATTTTATGTTTCCCAACTCCTTCCGGATGGAACTTGTTATTAGGTGCCCTTTGGGGAAAATTGAAAAGACACTTGAGCCAGACACCGAAAATTGACTATCTGTGACGCAATAAGCGTAACACCATGGGAGACCAACGCCACAAGCGTAATCTGAGGGAATGAGTCAACGGGAGAGGCGTGTTTGAAGCAGAAATTTGAAACCAATGAAACCATTCTATGTAGCCCGTCCGCAAGATTAGACCGAGCGTTACAGTATACATTCCGGCACCACTAATTAAAATTTGTAGTGAGAACTTTCGCGCACATCATTACTTCAGTCCACGCATGTAGAGCTTTCTGAAATAGTCTCGCTCTGACAAATTGTAGCGTTGGCTGGTTGTGCGAGCTTGAGAAGTACTCAGGGGCTGCGTTCAACACATACAAGCGTGGATGTGTTGACGAACCGTAAACAAGAATAAAGCTACGTGTCTCGAACTGCACTATTCTATATCAGGCCTCATGACAGTTTTTGATGCGTGAAACTTTGTTCTTCCGCTAATACGTCCCATCTCTTAGGACACATGAAATTCTCAAGTAAGAAGCGGTTATTTTACCACAGCACCCACACTAACCTTTCTGGGATCATCAGGCACGTGATTCGCATGTTTTAATATTAGTATCTTGACCTCCTTCATTCTATACGTTTTCAAAAGCTCTCGAAGCTTGTTTCTAGCCTTTATTATGCTGCAACTCACAGCGTAAAAAATCTCACGTTGAAGGGACATGACAAATTGTTTTTGCCAATTTCTGGCTTCGCAAGAAATTTTCATCATGGGCAGTACCCTTGTTCTTGCTTCGTTTTTGTTCCGACATCAACTCAATTGTTTTTAATTTCGTATCCACGTAAGCATTACCTGTCTAAAATAAACAAATGTGTCAAACTGCCCAAATGAAAGTAATTCTCTGTAATTTTTTTTATTTGCCACAGAGCTTTTCAGGAGCATTTAACATAGTTGTTTAGTCCTGATTGGATTCACCAACTCTCTTGACGAGATAGTGGTCACGGTACGTTGTACCTGGGGCATACGTAAGCAGCAAAAAATAAAACCCAATATGGAGATATAAGCGTAATATTATTTAACAAGCTATAATGGCTTGTTTTTTGCGATGAACACGTTAGCAACCTCGATCACGGTACAAGTACCACAAGCAAGAAGGTTGACTGAACCCGCCACTTTGGTAGATAGCTTGTAAATTCCTTACCTTTTCTTAGAGGTTGCGTTTTTGCGGAGTCAAGTTAATTTTTTTTCATTTTGCACATGTAGCCAGGACGCGAAGATTCTCAAGTTCTCTCTGCATTTTTCATCGTAACTTCAGTTTTCTCGAAAGTGCGTCTGTATATAT